>NC_142365.1:9247500-9567500 GCF_059441175.1 Urocampus carinirostris
AATGCCAACAAAATTGAAAAAAAATCTACTTTTGAATGGTTTGCTTTTGTGGGGTCTGTAAAGCCCTCTGAATGTTTGTGACTTATAGACTTTGAAACAGTCCAACCGATTTTTGTGCAAATTTACACAGTTGTACTTTATTCCTCCACGAGTGTCTTTAGCTAGGTTTCGTGTCAAGGCACCCATAGATGTTAAGTTTCAGAAATGGGAAATCGGGAGTTTTTTTTTTTCGACGCGATTATTATCATTATTATTTGAAAAGACAACAATAAAATTCGTTTTTTAATTTACTTTATTGTTATTTTATGTTAACATGTGATTATTACAATGTTTAATTTTCTGGTGTTCTTTAACATAGTCATATTCGTCTGCTGCTCTCGAAGGAATGAGATCACGTGGAGTTCGAGATTAAGATTGCCGAGTCTCGATCAAAGCTTTTTCCGGTGCAGAACGGCGAAAAAGACGATGATAAAGACTATGGACAATTCGGCTACATTTTAATTGGCAAAACTTTGTTAACATAAAAATTTCGGCGACCCCAAAAAAAAAAAAAAAAAAAAAAAGAAATTTTTAGAAATCGGTACATGTTGCTCTCAGATCGGTAGGCGGGAGAATCGAAGCCAAAGTCTCCTGACCAAATCGGGAGACTTAACAAGTGTGGGCACCCCCCAAAATACCAGCACAATTCATAAACATCTACTTCTGTATGGTCCTGCTTTCCTCGGGTTCTTAACACCCTCTGTCGGCTAAATTGTGTACTGCAGCTCCCGACCACCAACCACTACAAGCAGCCAAATCCAATCTTTGATTTTTTATATGTATATATAAAAGAAAACAGCGTCCAGGCGTTTCCCCTCACTCAACAAACTTAACTCATACACCAGATGCAGATTTTCTCTGTCACGCTACTTAAATCGGCGCCGATGTTTCGCCGCTGCCCGTTTCCTGTTGCGCCCGCCAACACTCAAGCGCCATGTTTATGACGCGGTACTTTTAATACCGCCCGCTTAATGTGTCATTTTATTTGAAGTTTCCACGGAGACCGAGAGTACGACTGCGGACGGAATCACTCCTTCGAAAGTGGAAATAATTAGATAATTCTTATGTTAACAGGGCTAAACGACTCCTTGACATTTGAGCGAGAGCGGTCTGATGAGACCAAACTGGATCTATAAGAAATACTTGAGAACAGTGTTCCCTCTAAGCTGCGCGCATGCACAATTGCGGACTGCTCGCACATTCTGAGCGCACAAGAAAATCTAGCCTGGCACAAAAATGAGAGCACAAAATTACTAATTAAGAAGCGACTTAAGTCAAAGTTACAGTGCATGAAGGTAAAAATACACGGGTTCCCCTGACGTTGTGTCCTAAATGCGGTATTTTGAAGTCGAGTCGAAGTAGAACGAAGTTGAGTAAAGTTAGTAGAGTTCATCGAGAACCGGCTTCTTCGGCTCGGCTCACTAAAAGGAACCGGCTCTTTCGGGTCCTCAACGGCTCTTCAGGTTGGTTTTGCTTCTTTAATCCCAACATGACCAAATATTATGTAAAATTATGCACAAAATGACTTAAAGGAAGGGGGAATAGAACAAAAAAGAAAAAAATACCAAAATGAAAAAGTAGTGAAAAGCTGAGAAAAAAAGAAACAAAAGGAAGAGGAAAAAAAGAAGGAAAAATTTAGAAAAAAGCCAGAAAAAAAGAAAAGAAAGAAATTTAGGAAAAAAGTAAATAGAGAACAAAAAGAAAAAGTAACAGCTCGGAAAAAATAAACACAATGAGATTTTTTTAAGGAAAATTTTAAAAAAGTGGAAAAAAAACACGGAAAAAAGAATTCAAATAATTTCCAATGATATCAAGTGAATCTTGTTGCCAACATTGTACTTCCACTAAAAAATGTGATTAAGTACAGTTCTGTATCTTACAACCGACGAAATAAGCCCCCCAAAATGTTAATATTATGCGACAAAATCTATCAGGAAATAAAAAGAAATGGATATCTTGTGATAGAATTGTAAGAACAAACGACGTTTGTAGGCCGTACAACCTTTGCAATAGTACATGAGTCCATTCATTCAAAAGAGAAAAATCATTTTGCATTGCCGGAAACTCAGCAAAATGTAACGTGATGTCAAGTTTTGGACATGTTTGATCATTAATTATCTTGCCACACTTGGGATTATGGTTGCTCACTGTTGTTTCAAGCGCTGCTCACCGACTTTGTGTGAACGCTCAGACCCGTAAGGAAAATTACAGGGAACATTGCTTGAGAACTCGCAGGCTCAAAAATTAAACCAAATTCATTTGAGGTTTTTTCCCCTTTCTCCCATCTGCTCGTCATTACAGTTATTCCGAAATTCGCTGATGCTAATTGCACTAAGAAACTGTTTTCTTCTCGCCGCATGGAAAAAAATCTGATGAAATCACTCTAAAACACATGTGTCAAACAGGCGGCCCGCGGGCCAAATCAGGCCCGCTAAGGGATTGAAGACAACACTCAGAGAAGCACAAGAGAAAAACAAGCTGCAGGTTGAAATATGTCCACTTGATGTTGCCAGGTGCCTCTCACAAAGACACTGTACTTGTATTTATGTCTCTCTCTTTCTCTCTCTCTCTCTCTCTCTCTCTCTCTCTCTCTCTCTCTCTCTCTCTCTCTCTCTCTCTCTCTTTCTCTCTCTCTCTCTCTCGTTTCCACCCCTTTTCTCCCACTCTCTGTCTCTCTCTCTTTTTCCCTTCCTTTGTTGCTCTTTGTCTCTTTCTCTCTCTGTGTCTTTTTAACTTATTTTGCTCTAACTTCTTTTTTTCCTTTTTCTCTCTTTTCTCTTTCTCAGTGGATCCGGTGTCTGTCTCTCCCCTACCCTTTGCGCTTTCTTTTCTCTTTTCTCTCCTTCTGTCTTTCTATTTCTCTTTGGATTTCTTTCTTCCGCTCCCTTTTTTCCCCCCCTCTCTCACGACTTTTTATCTTTTGTTTCTCACGCTCTCTCCCTCTCTCTCTTTTTCTTTCTTTGTCCCGCCCTCTCTCCTTTTCCCTCCCTCTTTCTCTTATTTCTTTATCTCTCTTTTGCTTTCTCTTTAATCTACTAGTCCGGCCTTCGACAGAATGTTTGTTCTATCGTGTGGCCCCCGAGTTCAAATGAGTTTGACACCCCTGCTCTAAAATATAAGAGGTGGATTATAAGCATCTCATTTGTGCACACGCGGCAGTTATGGTTAGCAGATGACGTGGGGGGCGGGGGCCACTCGGTCATCCATTCATCCCCCTTTTGAGTCTAAGAGAAAAAAAATACATTGACTTTCCTTTTTGTGTGTGAGTGAGAGAGGAAAAGGTTTCTCCGAGGATGTGAAGTGGGGGCGTAAAGGGGCTCGTGCCTAACACCCCCCTGGTGCTCCCCCCTTTTCACTTCTTGATGTAGCAGCTGGTTTGTGTGCTTTGTGTGTGTCATTGTGCAAAGGCCTCATTCAAGCGGCATTTAATGAGATGATTTGGGAAACAAAAGGTTCTGTTTTAAAGCTGCTGGCGAGTGCTGACGTACAAGTCAATAAATGTAGCATGAAAAATGAATGAAAATGAAAAAAGACACGATAGAAATGAAATTTGGGGTTAATTGCTGCACTAGGAAATGACTTAGTGAGGTGTAAAAGCTACAATGACAATAATCTCACAAGTTGCATAGTTCTGATGTTGGCCACTCCAGACCCAAAGGGGGCAGTATCAAAATAGAATAGAATAGAATAGAATAGAATAGAATAGAATAGAGGATAAAACCTACCAAAACAAAATTGGACTTAATAGTTGCATACTTCTGAAGCTTCCACTCCAGACCTGAAAGACATAGGAATAGAATAGAATAGTATAGAATAGTATAGAATAGAATAGGATAGAATAGAATAGAATAGAATAGAATAGAATAGAATAGAATGGAATAGAATAGAAGAGAAGAGAATAATTGGAGGATATAACCTATAATAATAAAATTTGACTGAAGGGTTGCATATTTTCCAATGTTTTTGACTCCAGTCCTCAAAGGGGCAGTGATAGAATAGAATAGAATAGAATAGAAAATAATAGAATATAATAAACCTATCATTTCAAAATTAGACAAAGGAGTTGCCTATATTCTGATGTTTTTGACTCCAGTCCTCAAGGGGGCAGTACTAGAATAGAATAGAATAGAATAGAATAGAATAGAATAGAATAGAATAGAATAGAATAGAATAGAATAGAATAGAGGATAAAATCTACAAAAACAAATTTAGACTTAATAGTTGCATACTTCTGAAGCCTCCACTCCAGACTTGACAAGCAGGAATAGAGTAGAATAGAATAGAATAGAATAGAACAGAATAGCATAGAATAGAATGGAATAGTATAATTGGAAGACATAACCTACAATAAGAAAATTTGACTCAAGGGTTGCAAATTTTCTAATGTTTTTTACTCCAGTCATCAAAGGGGGCAGTAAAATAATAGAATAGAATAGAATGGAATAGAATAAAACCTACAATTGCAAAATTAGACAAAGGAGTTGCCTATATTCTGATGTTTTTGACTCCAGTCCTCAAGGGGGCAGTAATAGAATAGAATAGAATAGAATAGAATAGAATAGAATAGAATAGAATAGAATAGAATAGAATAGAATAGAATAGAATAGAAGAGAATAGAAGAGAATAGAGGATTAAACCTACCAAAACAAAATTAGACTTAATAGTTGCATACTTCTGAAGCTTCCACTCCAGACCTGAAAGACGTAGGAAGAGAAGAGAAGAGAAGAGAAGAGAAGAGAAGAGAAGAGAAGAGAAGAGAAGAGAAGAGAAGAGAAGAGAAGAGAAGAGAAGAGAAGAGAATAATTGGAGGATATAACCTATAATAACAAAATATTTCCCAATGTTTTTGACTCCAGTCCTCAAAGGGGCAGTGAATAGAATAGAATAGAATAGAATAGAATAGAATAGAATAGAATGGAATAGAAAATAATAGAATAGAAAAAAACTATCATTCCAAAATTAGACAAAGGAGTTGCCTATATTCTGATGTTTTTGACTCCAGTCCTCAAGGGGGCAGGAATAGAATAGAATAGAATTGAATTGAATTATTGGAGGATATAACCGACAATAAGAAAATTTGACTCAAGGGTTGCATATTTTCTATTTTGACTCCAGTCATCAAGGGGGCAGTGATAGAATAGAATAGAATAGAATAGAATAAAACCTACAAGAACAAAATTAGACTAAGGGGTTGCCTATTTTCTGGTGTTTTTGACTCCAGTCCTCAAGGGGGCAGTGATAGAACAGAATAGAATAGAAAGAAATAGAAAAGTTGGCGCATAAAACCACCGATAAAAAAATGGACTCAAAGGTTGCAGGTTTCTGATGTTTTCCCCTCCAGTCCTGTGGGGAGCAGTAATAGAATACAAAATAATCAAATATAATTGTTTGAGGGAAGCACGTGCGGTTAGTTCTGAGGTCGTGGGAACCTCCTGAGTGGGTTCAAATCCAGCTCCCGGCCTTACTGTGCGGAGTTTGTATGTTCTCCCCGTGCTTGCGTGGGTTTCCTCCGGGCACTCCGGTTTCCTCCCACATTTCAAAAACATGCATTTCAGGTGAATTGGCCGGTCCAAATTGTCCCTAGGTGTGAATGAGCGAGTGAGGTGTCTGTCCCCATGTGCCCTGCGATTGGCTGGCAACCAGTTCAGGGTGTCCCCTGCCCACTGCCCGATAATTGCTGGGATGGGCTCCAGCATCCCCGCGACCCTACTGAGGATAAGCGGTGCAGCTGATGAGATGAGATGAGATAATTGTTTGAGCAGGGAACCCATGAAGAAAAAATAATGAAATAGTTGCATATTTTTAATTCCTTCACTCCAGAACTGAAAGGGCAATAATAGAATAGAATGGAATTGTTGCTGCATAAAGCTTTCAATAAAATGTATCCTCAAGAATTGCACATTTCTGATGTTTTACACTCCAGTCCTAAAGGGGCAGTAATAGAAAATATTTTTCATTCGGGTGCATGTTCAACAGATATTTAGTTTAGTATCAATTAAGTGATAAATTCTCTTAGAATTTCCAAAATTGCAGGGCTTCCCCTATTGGTCAACTGTGGAATTACACCCAAAACAAAATGAGTCAATAGAACCTAAACATGCAAGATGGATTACAGTACCAAATATTTTAAGTCAAAGTAAAGCACCCCAAAGAAATATGGCGGGCGACTCAAGGATCAACGTTCGAGTCGGCTCGGCTCAAAAGATTCACAAGCCGATGAGTCAAAAGCGCTGAGCTCATTTTAAAAATGATTTGGGGGTGAAAAGAAATACAAGGGTGCCATCCGTTACTTCTTATCATTAAACACACACAAGGCTGAACCCCCTCTAATGAGATGATACCCTCCCCCATCAGGACAATTTCTCCCTTTTTCCCCTCCCTGTCGTCCTTAGAGGCTTGTTTCCATGGTTACGGCTGAAGGATGACTCCGACCTATTGAAAAATATCGCACCTCAACCCTTGCACGAGCGTTTACCGTATGACATCATTACAGCCCGTCCTTCACGGGGTGACAAATATTCGAACCCTTGCACGCACGTTGACGCGCGAGGGGGTAAATGTGTGATTAAGTGAGACCCCCCCCCCATTTTCTTTCCCCCTTTCAGCTTTCATCCATCATCGCCATGACGACCGTCATCCTTTTGCTTTGCGTTTGTGGACGCGTCTCGTGTTTCTTATGTGAATCGGGATTGGGAAAAGTTTCTGTGTGTGCGTGCTTGTGCATCAATAATTCACGCTGACATGTTTTTTAATACTGGATAATTTTACAACGACTGGTGTTAAAAATTCCCATGTTTGAACAGACACTTCATTAGGGACACCGTGCTATCCAAATTCAATGAGCATACCACATTAAGCCGTTCTCGGGTGCGACGTTACGTTCTAGGGTGTCATCCCAAAGGAAGCAGGGGTTCTCAAAATAAGACTGGTGTTTAATAACAAAACCAGGAACAAAGTAAAAAACAAAAAAATGGGTCACAAAACAATTAAGATGTCTAAACAAAAATGATAATGCAAGGATCAAAGTAACAAACAAGTGGGTACTAAACACTAATGAATTGTCCTAATGAGAAACCAAAAACTCCCATGATGACTGATTAGTATCACCTGTGCCCGCTCATTTGGCGCCAACTGCCGCAGGTTCTGATCGGCTCCCTGTCACTATTTAAACCCAGTCCTGTCAGTCCCCTGTTGTCAGTCCGTCTGCGAAACTCAGTGTATACTAGGCAAGCCTTTTTCAACCCTGACTCCCGCCTGTCCTGTTTTTGCTTCCGTTTGTCTCTGGCTAAGACCTGTTTTGACCCCGACCACGTCTGCTCCCTATCCCGGCTTACGACCCATTTTTGATCTCGACTACATCTACTCTCCCGTCCTGGCTTACGACTCGTTTTCAATCCCGACCACGTTTTTGCTCTCCCTGTCCCAGCTACCGACCTGCTTTTCCATCCCTGACACCGCCATCACTCGCTACAGAAGATCCACTTCTGTATTGGATCACAATCCGGGGGCGAAAGCGACTTGCTTCCCGCGTCCAACAAACACCGGATCGTGGGCGCAGCCCTTCCTCTGTCTTTCAATAAAACTTGTGGTGAACGTTACGCAATTGGGTCCTGTTTCCGTTCTGGTCCTGACAAAAACAAACCTGTTGTGGCAGAGGAAATTCAACAAACAAAGTAACAAACAAGTGGGCACTAAACAACAAACGGAACGTCCGAACCAAAAACAGGAAACAGGATAATCAAGGAAAAGCGTGCCAGACCCTAGCATGGGGATCGCAAAGTGAAATTACCAAATAGGGGTGGTGGAATTCTATGGTAAATAGCTCCGAACCCTCTTACTCCAGACAAAACATTGAAATCATAAAATAATGTATATTAAAGCCCGAATGTGTAATATTGGATCACTAGATGGCACCCCACCTTAAGTTTTCAAGCACACGAGAATTTGAACTGTAAAACGACAGAAAGGAATAGTGGGAGGTAGTTCAGCCAATAGCTTATAAACATTTCGATGTTGCCCATGAAGCAGCGGGCCAGCGTTTGATATGACACAGTATTAGACAGGC
Organism: Urocampus carinirostris; assembly: GCF_059441175.1. Lineage (NCBI taxonomy): Eukaryota > Metazoa > Chordata > Actinopteri > Syngnathiformes > Syngnathidae > Urocampus > Urocampus carinirostris. The sequence goes on from NC_142365.1 coordinate 9,255,605, forward strand.
ATCTTATGTTGTTTAGTGGGGTTAAAGCTGTAAAGTGGGACCAAAAAAACATCTTATTGTGAAACGTCCAGATGCAAGTTTGCCTTAGCCTGGGGTCTACAGGAATTAATATTTTTAGCACAGGAGGGCAAATATGGGTTTTGAGATGGGTTTAGGTTTTAAAATCATGGTTTTGTGTCATGTTTACCGATGTGATGCACCTGTGCCCGCTACTTTGGCACCAACTGTCTCGGACTCTGATTGGCTCCCTGTCCCTATTTAAACCCACCCCTTTCAGTCACCTGTTGTCAGTCCGTCTACGAACCTCAGTTTACACTAAGCAAGCCTTTTTTGACCCTGACTACCACCTGTTTTTTGCTCCTGGCTTCGACCCATTTTGGATCCTGACCACGTCTACTCTCCTCTCCTTGCTTACAACTCGTTTCCGACCACGACCAGGTTTTTGCTCTCCTGTCCTGGCTACTGACCCATTTATCCGTTCCCGGACAGTTTTGTGACTAGATTAAGGTTTCAGACAAGGGGTAGGCAGTCAAGGGTGAGGATTCAAGGAGTGCTTAAGATTTCATAAAGGGTTTTGAGCTATGATTGAAATCTCAAAATACAGTTTCAACTTAATGCAATCCCCTTCGATCTTTCCGACAAAGCTTTTTGTGGCAGACCCCGGTTGTAATTACTTGTGTTTTCAAGTCATCGGCAGCTGGGAGGTCATTAGCTGGCAGAACCTGATCGAGTTTCGGTTCTTAACCTAACCAAAGTGCAGCTGTTGGTCGTTCGGCCTCACGCTCACGATCGGTCTTGCAAAATGTTGCCAGGGTTTTACATACTTAGGATTTTTCATTCAAGATATGTAAAAAAAGTCTTCCGAAAAGAGGAAAAGGAAAACAGACATTTGAAAAAAACATGTACAGACAAAAAAACGTAAATTATTCGTTTTGGATAATTAGCTTTTTGCGGTTTCAGAGTTGCTCTTGCAGCTGCCAAACAATGACACACGACACGCTTGTGTGCGTTGGCGGATTTCAAATTTGTGAGCTTTAATCCCCACCCTTCCCCCATTAAACCCCTCACTTTCTACCGGGGGACGTGTCTTTGGCGGCATCTGGTCCCGTTAGCGCTCGAGAGCTTGAGGAGCAACAGCTGCACTGAAATAATCAACATGAGATACGAAATTGAATTTGGCACACGTTTCGCCGTTAGCATTAGCATTCCTTTGACTTATTGCTGTGTTTTATTGAGTGGGCTTTTATTAGTATTTTGGAATTTCCTAGAAATTTATAGAGATGGAAATTTTGTGAGTCTGGACAGGGCCAATCTGAAAAATACTAAATAAATGGATAACTCCATTTCAGATATAGAAAAACGACACATTTTTCCAGACAAAAATGCAGATTTGCCTCTGATAGCCCTAATGCTATCATAGGTCCTACTTGGTTACCTAAGCTTAACTAGCACAGTTTCTGTAATCCTCTTTGACCAATCAACCCAAAATGACCACAAACTGATCTCAGAGTGACTAGCTTGTGACATTTGATTTTAGGAACTGTAACACTAACGTCATTAATTCCAGTTCCACGTAATCACCAGATCCCAGTTAACAAAACGACAATTTAGGAGAAAGACCTTTGACTGTGACTGGGGAGCACCAGATGAGGGTAGCCTTACCTGGAGGAAGCAGGTCCCAGACGGAGTGTTCTCTTCTATGGTGGCGTTGTAAAAACTCTTGGAAAAGACCGGGGCGTTGTCGTTGGCATCCTGTAGGACCACGTCTACCCGAGCCGTGGAAGACAACGGTGGCTGCCCACCGTCCGTCGCCACGACCGTCACGCTAGGCGATGGCTGCAACTCGAAATCCAGAGCAGCGGCTGTGGTGATGATCCCTGTCACCGGATCCACTGAGAACCATTCTGAATGGGAATTCCTTCCCTTGAGAAGACTGTAGCGGATTTCACCATTCGGACCCTGGTCTTTGTCCCTGGCAGTGACTTGAAGGACAAAAGATCCTGGGTAGACCACCTCAGGGATGGTCTGTCTGTAGGCCCGCTGGTCAAACAGAGGCGGGTTGTCGTTGACGTCCGTCACCCGGATGGTGAAAGAGGACTCAGCCCTGAGAGGGGGCGTACCCGAGTCGGTAGCCATCACCCGGAGATCATAGGAGTCGCGCTCTTCTCGGTCCAGAACCTGGTCCAGGTAGATCAGGTAGATGATGCTGTCCTTGGTGGTGAGAGCAAACTTTCCATCGCCGCCCTCCAATGATACATTTACATTGGCATATTCGCCGTAGTCGGGGTCGGAGACAGAGATGCGGGCCACATACTGGCCTGGTTGAGCACCCTCCGAGATTCTTGGTGAACCGTCTTCACTTAAAAAGATGATGGTCATGGTAGGCTGGTTGTCGTTGTAATCACGCACGTGAATGGTTACAAAAGCGTTGGACGCCTGGAAAAGAAGAAAAGATCAGCATATGTTCAGTAAAACCTGGATTCTTAGAGTCTGAATTAGTGAAAATATCAGAATTTATATTTGAGCTTTGTTATAAATTTTCACCTTCCCAGCTGCCAGTTCATTGCTGTATACATATCCTACAATTTACTGCAGTCCTTGACACCTCAGAACCAGTCTTTAGATTTTAACTGTTGTTTTACCTCCGGGTGGCTGGCGTTGTCCCTGGCTTGTACCACTAGCTCATGCACTTTCTTGAGCTCGTAATCCAGCGGCCTATTAAGCGTGATGACTCCGGATTTGAGGTCTATGACAAAGTAGCGTTCCGGATCGCTTTGCCGGCGGTTGATCTCATAGAGAACCATGCCATTGTCCCCTTCATCCTGGTCTGTGGCGAAGACCTGCACAAACAAAATAGTGTAGGTGTCACCTACTGAACCTGGTGTGACTTAAATAATGGGGACATATTTAGACTGACCTGTAAGATGCTGCTACCCTGGGGAAGGCTCTCTGAAATGATGGCATGGTAGCGGCTCTGGTTGAAAGCCGGCGCATGGTCGTTGACATCCGTCACAGCCACCTCTAGAGTCATGGAGCCCACCCGTTTTGGCGAGCCCCCATCAAAGGCCTCCAGGACTAATATGTAAGTTGACCGTTTTTCTCTGTCAAGGAGCCCACTAACAACCAGGTCCAGATATAGTGCCTTGTTAGCCATCCTTTTGGTCTCCAAACGGAACACCTGACCAACGTTCCCCTCCCTGATTGAATATCCTTGCGTAGTGAATTGGTCCTTGTCAGCATCCCCGGCCGGTTCAAGAGAAAACCGTGTCCCGACGGCTGTGTGCTCGGGGATTTTGAGGTGAGCTTTGCTTTTTGGGAACTCCGGAGTGTGGTCGTTGATGTCGGTGACAGTAATGGCTACCTGGATGGTGACACCAGTCATGGTTACGGCAATGAAGCTGTAGTGGTCTCTCTGCTCACGGTCCAGCCGTCGCGCCGTGGTTATGATCCCTGTGGTCTCATCTATGTTTAGGTCGCTGCCCACGCCCGTCCCTTCGTGATCTGAGATGAAGTAGAGGCTGGCGGACTCGCCTGGAGGTAGTCCGGCGCTAATGTCCCCGACAATTGTTCCTGCTGGCTGCTCCTCGTCCAGCTGCAATTCCAGCGTCTCTGATATGGCCACAGGAGACCGGAGGAGCACCAGAAGGACGGGTAAGAAGATGAGTGGTCGCCAAGAAGGTGACGGGAAAGACTGGCTGTAGGGCCGTCGTCGCGACCATTTGCTTCTTAAAGACATGGCTCAGCTACACCTGGTTGAGCAAAACAGAAATTTGAAAATTTTAGTTTTTGACAGTGTCCCCAATGGTTACAGGAAAAACCGTGTCCCCACGGCTGTAACTGGCAACCTATCCATTAGGTGTTCACTGCTTCCCTGTGATTGTCTAGTACCCACACGACCAGTCCAAGAACCAGATATGGAAAACCTTGTTCCAGGAAGTAAAAACAATTAGACAAAAAAAAAATAATGGTCATGAGCAGTGTTCCCTCTAAGCTGCGCGCGTGCGCAATCGCGCACTGCTCGCACATTCTCAGCGCACAAGAAAATCTAGCCAGCGCACAAAAATGAGGGCTCAAAATTACTAATTAAGAAGCGACTTAAGTCAAAGTTACAGTGCATGAAGGTAAAAATACACGGGTTCCCCTGACGATGTGTCCTAAATGCAGTATTTTGAAGTCGAACAAAGTTGAGTAAAGTTAGTAGAGTTTGTCGAGAACCGGCTTCTTCGGCTCGGCTCACTAAAAGGAACCGGCTCTTCGGGTCCTAAACGGCTCTTCACGTTGGTTTTGCTTCTTTCATCCCAACATGACCAAATATTAAGTAAAATTATGCACAAAATGACTTAAAGGAAGGGGGGAATAGAACAAAAAAGAAAAAAAATACCAAAATGAAAAGCTGAGAAAAAAATAAACAAAAGGAAGAGAAAAAAATTTAGAAAAAAGCCAGAAAAAAAGAAAGAAATGTAGGAAAAAAGTAAATAGAGAACAAAGAGAAAAAAGGAACAGCTCGGAAAAAATAAAAGTTAAAAAAAAAAGTAGAAAAAAAACACGGAAAAAAGAAGAAAAAGTTTGTGCTGCATTCAAATCATTCCCAATTATATCAAGTGAATCTTGTTGCCAACATTGTACTTCCACTAAAAAATGTGAATAAGAACAGTTCTGTATCTCACAACCGACTCAATAAGCCCCCATAAATGTTAATATCTCATCTCATCTCTCATTAGCCATACCGCTTATCCTCAGTAGGGTCGCGGGGGGCTGGAGCCCATCCCAGCAATCATCGGGCAGTGGGCAGGGGACACCCTGAACTGGTTGCCAGCCAATCGCAGGGCACACAGGGACAGACAACTCATTCGCTCATTCACACCTAGGGACAATTTGGACCGGCCAATTCACCTGAAATGCATGTCTTTGGAATGTGGGAGGAAACTGGAGTGCCCGGAGGAAACCCACGCAAGCACGGGGAGAACATACAAACTCCGCACAGAAAGTCTGGAGCTGGATTTGAACCCACGACAGGTTCCCATGACATGAACTGTGCCGCACAAGCGCTAACCACTGCGCCGCCGTGCTGCCCAAATGTTAATATTATGCGACAAAATATATCAGGAAATAAAAATAAATGGATATTTTGTGAACGAATCGTAAGAACAAACGACGTTTGTAGGCCGTACAACCTTTGCAATAGTACATGAGTCAATTCATTCAAAAGAGAAAAATCATTTTGCATTGCCGGAAACTCAGCAAAATGTCAAGTTTTGGACATGTTTGATAATGAATTATCTTGCCACACTTGGGATTATGGTTGCTCACTGTTGTTTCAAGCGTTGCTCACCGACTTTGTGTGAACGCTCAGACCCGTGGAAAATTACAGGGAACATTGGTCATGAGTCTGTATTGAACTTTCAAACTACAGAACTCTCCAAAAAAGGAAATTTCACTTCCAAGTCACAAAGACGGGATTGTAGTCGGGACATGAAAGAGTTAGCGAGCGTCCGGAGGGAGACGACGGGGCACGCTTAGCCCCTGTCCTCACGCTACAGCGCTACATAAAGAGAAACTCTTGACGGACAGTCAAATGCTGACACGCTACAGGTCGTCATGGGTTGGCGCCAATTGGTGGGAAACCCGTCCAAGCAAAACATCCCAGCGTGACGGGAGCGCACTGAGCTAACGTTAGCCATTCGTCAGCCAAAGGTATCGGGCGAGCGGCGCTCATCCGCATGACGGTTCCTGCGGTGCAAATCAAATTTGAACACTGAGTAGCAGGAATGTCCCTTACATCTGCCACACATCCAGGGGCGGTTAGCAGGCTAACGGCTAGCATTTTGGATAAGGTTTGAGGTATTGTTTTATCTTCTTATGTGTTGTACAGTGGAACCTGGGTTTTCGAACGCCTCTCAGTTCGAACAAATCGGTTCTCGACCAAAAATTTCGAAAAATTCTTGTTTCGCTGTTCGATCAAAAATTCGGAGTTCGAACGCCGGTAATGCGTGAGCGCGTACGCTAGGGTGCGATGCTGAGCAGCGTACGGGTGGAGATCACTCTTTTCGTGACCGACTGTTATCTCGACTTGCCTCTTTTTGCTTTCGCTTTTAATATCGGTGAACGGAGTGTTTTAGCCCCTAACTATGAATCCGAAGAAGGTCGGTGCAAGCAGGAGAGGTGAAAAAAGAAAAGTTGTTCGTACAACTATTGCCTTTAAGAAAGACATAACAGCTAAATATGAAAGAGGTGTGCGAGTTTCCGATCTTGCTAGGAAATACAGCATGCGCCTTCTGCTGACCACCACAAAGGTAAAAAATACTATTCATAATTATTTTCTTTATCTTTTTTTTTTTCACGTTCGTGTTAGCGTAATCTTTCGTACGGAAGCTTACGATAACGTGAACGTACAATTAGCCTGGGTTAGCTTTATGATTCGAGGTAAACATTCAGGGTGTTGGAACTGAGCCCAAAATTCAGGGTGTTGGAACGGAGCCCCCTTTCCAATAAAGCGCTAGCCAGCTAAATGACTTGTAAACGACCTGATTTTTTTATTTTTACTCGTTCATGTTAGCGTAATCTTTCGTACGGAAGATTACGATAACGCGAATGTACGAGCCTGGGTTAGCTTCATGTTTACGTTACACATTCATGGTAAACATTCAGGGTGTTGGAACGGATTAAAACGATTTACATTATTTTTAATGAGAAAAATGATTTCGGTGATCGAACAAATCGGTTCTCGAACAGGGTTCTGGAACGGATTATGGTTGAGAACCGAGGTTCCACTGTATTTTCAAATGAGTCACTATCAAAATAATAATAATAATGTTGGTGCCATCTGTTAGCAGTTTATGGTTGTTAATCTTTGCTGGTGTTAGCTTAAACAAAAGGCAAGGACAGCATTTTTAGAACTCTTGTTTTGGATTTCTACCATCCATGTTTGAAAATATAACCTTAGTTCAATGTTTAACCATTTTTTTTGACTGAAGTTTGGTACAGACAACTTGTTTAAACCTAACTTTTTATCAAAAGTTTAATCTATGTCACAGGTGTCAAAATGGGGGCCCGCAGGCCAGATAAGGCCCGCTATGAAATTGAATCCGGCCCGCGAGACAACACTCAGAGAAGTGCAAGAGAAAAACAAGCTGCAGGTTGGAATATGTCAACTTGATGTTGCCAAAGCCAGGTGCCTCTCACAAAAACACTGTACTTGTATTTATTTCTCTCTCTCTCTCTCTCTCTCTTTTCCACCCCTTTTCTCCCACTCTATCTGTGTCTCTTTCACTCTCTGTGTCTCTCTTTTTCTCTTCCTATGTTGCCCTTTGTCTCTTTCTCTCTCTTTTAACCTCTTTTGCTCAACTTCCTTTTTTCCTTTTCTCTCTTTTCTCTTTCTCTCTCCATACCCTTCACGCTTTCTTTTCTCTTTTCTCCCCTTCTGTCTTTCTATTTCTCTTTGGATTTCTTTCTTCCTCACCCTATCTTTTCCCCCTCTCTTACGACTTTTTATCTTTTGTTTCTCGCGCTCTCTCCCTCTCTCTCTTTTTCTTTCTTTGTCCCGCCCTCTCTCCTTTTCCCTCCCTCTTTCTCTTATTTCTTTATTTCTCTTTTTCTTTCTCTTTAATCTACTAGTCCGGCCCCCGACAGAATGTTTGTTCTATCGTGTGGCCCCTGAGTTAAAATGAATTTGACACCCCTGATCTATGTGCTAACATGTTAACTTTTGTTTTATTTGTCTTGAGCTTATACAAAAGTTAACTTTTTTACCAGGTGCTATTTATGGAATTCATGCTAAAAAGAAAAGTCAACCTTAGAAAGACAGCTTGATGTTGAAACAAAGTTTTTTGTGTCCGTTTTTGTCGTAAGTGGAAACTATGCGCTAACATGTTAGTTTTCTGTTTTTTTGGGTGGGAGCTGTTGTTAGCTTACATAAATAATAACAACTTAGAGCGAGCTATTTGTAGAATGCATGTCATTTCTTTCAGCTCGTTTTTCCAAATCCAACCTTAGAAAGACAGCTTGATGTTGAAACATTTGTGTCCATTTTTGTCATAAGTGGAAACCATGCGCTAACGATCTAGCTTCAAGTTTAGCCTGCTTACGAAGAAAGAAAAACGTGTTATTCGTAGACTTCCCTTCTATAACTTTTCACCAGTAAACAAAGTCAGTTGTTGTTGCTTTTGTCGTAATTTAAGTGAGAAAAAGTTCTTTAGGCCCACCTGTTTTTGGAAGTTGAAACCATGCGCTAACACGTTAGCCTTCAGGTTTAGCTTGTTTACAAAGAAAAACATGTTTGGTGTTAATTTTAGTCTTCTATTCTTTCAATTTTCACAAAAGAATAAAATCAGCTTGATGTTGAAACAAAGTTTTTTTGGGGTCATGATTTTAGTCCCCTTGTTTTTAACATTTAGAACCATACGACAAACAAGTTAGCTTTCAAGTTTAGCTTATAAAACAAAGAGAGAAGTTTGTATTTATTTAAGTACAAAGAAATTCCTTAAGCCCACCTGTTTTGTGAAGTTAAAATAATGTGCTAACATGCTATCCCTCAAGTTTAGCTTGCTTACAAAGAAAGGAAAAATGCTATTTTTAGACTTCCTTTCTTCAACTTGCCACAAAGAAACATAGTAGGTTGTTGTTTTTGTCATATCATAAGTACAAAGCAGTTCTTTATGCCCCAATTTTTTTAGAAGTTGAAACCATGCGCTAACGTGCTAGCTTTTAGTTTTCTTACAAATGAAAAAGATTGATGTTATTTGTAGTCTTCCATTTTTTAACTTTTTACAAAAATGATGATGGTTTGGATTTATATATCACTTTTCAAGTCACTGAAGACCTCCCAAAGTGCTTTACAATGTGCTTCACACTTACCCATTCACACACACACTCAATAGCGGCGTCAGCATATACAACATAATTTATAACATCAAAATACTACAAAAACGATACTATGGAAATACTACAAAAACACAACTGCAGAAATGATTTAAAATACTTTGAAATAAAACTACAGTAATTGAAAAAACATTTCAGGAACAATCGGCTGAATGTTGAAACCACGTAATTTGTCTTTTTGTCGTAATTTAAGTACAACAAAGTTATTCAAGCCCACTTGTTTTTGGAAGTTGAAACCATGCGCTAACGATTTAGCCTTCAAGTTTATCTTGCTAACAAAGAAATAAAATACTAATTCTATGTTATGTGTTGTCTTCCCTTCTTCAACTTTCCACAAAATAAAGAAGGACAGCCCCATGTTTAAAGAAAGTTTGTTGTTGTTTTTATCGTAATTTAAGTACAAAGCAGTCCTTTAAGCCAAAATGTTTTGGATGTTGAAACCATGCGCTAACATGCTAGCCTTTGGGTTTAGCTTGCTTAAAAGGAAAAAAAATGGTGTTCTTGGAGGTTCTCAGTGCTTTTGAGGTGTGAGTCGAAGCCAGTGGTTCTTGAATAGTGGGGCGGGTTGACCTGGGGGGCACAAGGGCCCGTTTAGGGGCGCATTAGCGCATTTGACTTCAGGGTAGTTTTTTTTTTTTTAACTTTCCCAGAATAAAGTGCAATTGCACCTTAGTTGGCAGGGTGTTTTGTTTTCATTTAACCTCCACGCGGTTCATATAGCACAGAATATAAGCATTGAGTGTGAAGTGTAGACACGAAGTGGAGCAAACCTTCAAGTGACCCCACGAAAAAAATATTTAACACGGACGGAGAGACGGACATTAATAGGCTAAAGAGACAGACAAAAGTCTCCTCCCGAAAGCTAAGACATAGTTTGACAAAGCATACTTAGCACTTCACTATGACCACGGAGGGAAACGTGCTTGGTATGTTAGAAATGTTGGCAGCGGACAGCATGAACCCAACTTAACTAAGTTCTCACCTTCAGACATTACAACCTGTTCACTCTGAGAAGACAATTGAGTTTTTCTTCAGTGAAAATGTGCTGAAAGGCGTAGATTTGGCATAGATGGAGTTACCAGCTCAGTAGCCTAGATGGTAGCGTGCCCGCTTTGAGACTGGGAGGTCGCTGGTTCGCGCCTCGACCGAGACATACCTAATTGGTATAATGGCGGCGCCCTCTGGCTGCGGCTGCATCGACTCGCTACAACGGGTCAGGTGTATCGACATTTCGTTCTGTGTACATTGTTACAAAGAATGACAATACAAAGGAAATTATTATTATTATTAACGTGTTGCCATTGATATAGATTGTTTCGTCCCTACCAATATTTTGTGATCACTTTTTTAAAAAAGATCAATCTTGGGGGCGCAAGCACTGGTCCAAGCAAAAAGAACTTACAGTGGAACCTCGGTTCTCGACCATAATCCGTTCCAGAACCCTGTTGGAAAACCGATTTGTTCGATCACCGAAATCATTTTTCCCATTAAAAATAATGTAAATCGTTTTAATCCGTTCCAACACCCTGAATGTTTACCTTGAATGTTTAACATAAACATAAAGCTAACCCAGGCTAATTGTACGTTCTTACCGTACGAAAGATTACGCTAACATGAACGTGTAAAAATAAAAAAATCAGGTCGTTTACAAGTCGTTTAGCACCCGGGTCTCAAGTCAAGTCAAGTCAAGTCATTTTTATTTGTATAGCCCTAAATCACGAAGAGTCTCAAAGGGCTTGGTGAGCGGTTCATTGGAAAGGGGGCTCCGTTCCAACACCCTCAATGTTGGGCTCCGTTCCAACACCCTGAATGTTTACCTCGAATGTTCAACGTAAACGAAGCTAACCCAGGCTAATCGTACGTTCGCGTTATCGTAATCTTCCGTACGAAAGATTACGCTAACATGAACGTGTTAAAATTTTAAAAAAAGGATAACGAAAATAATTATGAATAGGATTTTTTACCTTTGTGGTGGTCAGCAGAAGGCGCAGGCAAGATCAGACACTCGCACACCTCCTTCATATTTGGCTATTATTTCTTTCTTAAATGCAATAGTTGTACGCACTACTTTTCTTTTTTCACCTGTAGCAACTTTGCTGCTTTCACTGACTTTCTTCGGAGGCATAATTAGGGGCTAAAACACTCCGTTCACCGATATCTAAAGCGAAAGCAAAAAGAAGCACGTCCGCACGCGATAACAGTAGGTGACGAAAAGAGCAATCTACACCGTACGCCGCTCAGCATCGCACCCTAGCGTACGCACTCGCGCATTACCGGCGTTCGAACTCCGATTTTTTGACCCAACAGCGAAGCAAGAATTTCTCGAAATTTTTGGTCGTACTCCGATTTGTTCGAACTGAGAGGCGTTCGAAAACCCAGGTTCCACTGTATGTGGTGGTTGTTTTTTTTGCAGGATCATCAAACCCCTTTCTACGATTGATTTTTTTTAAGGGAGGGGAGCGGCCTAGGGATATATTTTTTCAAGTGCTCCTTGAGATATATTACAAGTAAATATAAAGGGTGATTTACTAAGCAACTTGCGCCTTCCCTCTGACCGTGACCACATGTGCTAGTTTTACCAGCTCCCCGAGGAGGCCCCATTAATAATCCTTCTATGTGTCCCCGGGGACCCGAAGGGGGGGCGTAACGACGGCCCCTCTGTTACGCTTGCTGCCCTCCACATGTGGAGGCCACGGATGTGGCTGTACTTTTTAGTTTTTGGCACGTTTGGAGGACGCGCTGACCGAAGTTTGTCAAGGTTATCAATGACATCATCGAAAATGAGTAACTCCCTCTAGCGGCAATCCAAAACATAGGAAAATGTCGGTGATAAAGCCAAAAAGTTTTGGGATTTCGACCATCTTTTGAGTTTGGCGGGAGGACCCAAATGCAGGGAAGCAGGAACGGAGGCAACTCATTCAATGCGATTGCGTATAAATATGTTTTAAGAAGCATTGTCCCTGAGCGGCAAAACTGGAAAATATGTTTTTCTCGTTGTATTTTAAAACGACACATTTAGTGCCTCCTAGTGGTACAAAAAACCTTCATTCAGTAAATTGAAAAAAACATGGATTTGACTAATGGATAAAAACACATTAACCATCACACCCATGTTAGTTTTTTATAAAAAAAATCATAGATCGAGAAATTTGTATTTCTTTTACATAGGGGAATCCGTACCTGGTAGTCCCCACCATGTTTGTTTGGCATCTTGTTGCTATGCTGTGCTCATTTGGCACTGATTTTCGTCCGTATTTGACGATACGCAATGTACCTTTAAAAACTATTATAAAGGGTTTGCCGCTGTTTGTCGGTAAGTATCAAACCTCTGGGAGTTATTTTAGATGGCAGGAGTGGCTTTGATCAGCTCTCTGTCCACACATCGAAGAAGCCCAACTTCCTAGTGTGTTTATGCGCTCCCATATGGTGAGTAGGTGTAGTGAAGCAGTTTGGTGAGTGTCGTGAGATTTGGAAAAATGGTAATAGGAAGTTAACTCTTCAACAGAGCTTATTCCTTTCATAAAAAAGATGACGAAGTCCGATTGTCATCATCTGCTCAGAGAGGGATGACGTTTCGTGCAGTTCCCCAGGAACGTGATCACCATGTTGACCGAGATCGTGTTAGTTATTGCAAAGTTCATACATCGTTCACACATATCTTCAGTGTTCTTGCAACAAAATATTATTTAGCAAGCAAATTGCTTTTGTGTTTATGGAAAGCATTGTTTAGGTATTGGATGTATCACAAATGCTAGTGAAAGTTCTGCTTGAAATGCATCCTTTTATAAAAACATAAAAACTGTTTTTCTTAGTAGTTTTCTTGGAAACAAGTATTTTCAAGAAAATTAGCAATGCTTGACTGTTGTTTACCAAACAACAATAAATGCCAGTTTTTATAGAAAAGATGAGGGTTCAAACTTTCTTTTGATATGTGCTATACACATATAGCTACAAAAACTTTCTGTAGGCCCACGAAAATGAGTTCAATTAGCAAATATTGGCTGGCAATTGAAGAAAAACATCTGGCATTGAATAAGAAATTATCAAAACCAACAGATGAAGTAGTAAATAAATAAGTGATTAAAAACAACCTACAAATAAAAAACATAAATCCCTATACAAAGGCCTGGGATGATTATAGACAGTACAAAGGGAGATTGGACCCAGGCGTGCACAGTCCTGCCACTTCTTCCTGGTTGGCGCCCTTTGGAGGAAGGTGGCGTTTTAGACCCTTACAAAAGTTATCCCGAAAAAGGGAACGAAATTATTTCAATGTAAAAACAGAGTTATTGAGTGAAAAATTACACAAAGGTGAAAAAAAAAACATCCCTAAGTTATTTTTCCTTAAAGTTTCCAGTTCAGAATCCGATTTTTTACTTGATTCTGCAGCCCTGCCAGAAGCAGCCTGACATTTTTCCCCCCCTTCCACTTATTTGGTTTGGCCTTAAGAAGCGGGGCCAATTCTGTGAAAAGCATTAGAGCGACCAGGACAGACCAGCTTGCAGGGATTTGTCCAGTAATATTTTTAGTTACAGTTGTTTTCTTAAGATTATTAAATCGAAGCATTGAATACAAACGCGACGGAATTAGAACCTAAATGATATTTTGAGGGGTTTAACCTTTTATTTGACTAGAGAACAACAGTCTAAAGCAGCTGCCTTAATTGCAGTATTTGCAAATATTGGCGGCGTTTACATGCAGGCAATAATATTATTAGAAACTGAAGACAGCATTGAATTTCTGAGCAACCCGAACGAATATTTTACCTAGAGACAAACGAATAACCCCATATACAACAAAATACTACGTTTTTTTACCCCAAAAGTGAGCTTTATTGCTTCGTTTTTGTGTTTACAAGAAGTGCTCATATAAGTCAAAAGCGTTTACTTACACTATATATGGATGTCTACAACTGTAGCGTTTCTACCGTTGGGGTAAATAACAATAAGACAGAAATTCCTGGAGAAATGGATCAATTCACACTTTTTTCGCAAGTAAGTCAGAGTTTGTGTTTATCATTTGTTCCTGTTCTACAAGTACACTATACATGGATGGATGCAACTGTTGTATTTTTGCCATATGGGTGTAAAAATGAATGAAAATGTCCCAACAAAAACAATCAAACAGGTTTTTTTAGCAACTCAGTCGGAGTTTGCGTGTATCACATGTCCCTGCTCTGCAAATACACTATACATGGATGGATGCAACTGTTGTATTTTTGCCATATGGGTGTAAAATTGAATGAAAATGTCCCAGCAAAAACAATCAAACAGGTTTTTTTAGCAACTCAGTCGGAGTTTGCGTGTATCACATGTCCCTGCTCTGCAAATACACTATACATGGATGGATGCAACTGTTGTATTTTTGCCATATGGGTGTAAAATTGAATGAAAATGTCCCAGCAAAATCAATCAATACAGTTTTTTTTAGCAACTCAGTCGGAGTGTGCGTGTATAACATGTCCCTGTACTACAAGTACACCATACATGGATGGATGCAACTGTAGTATTTTTACCATGGGGGCGTAAAACCAAGCAAAATTGTCCCAACAAAATCAATAAATACACGTTTTTTTTTAGCAACTCAGTCAGAGTTGGCGTGTATCACATGTCCCTGTTCTACAAGTACACTATACATGGATGGATGCAACTGTAGCACGTTTGCCATGGGGCCGTAAAATCAAACGAAAATGCCCCAACAAAATCAATCAATACAGGTTTTTTATACCATTTTATACTGCTTTGACTATTACATCATTGCTGCGATCGGCCAATCGTGTTGCTGTTCTTTGATCTCCACACCCTTTGGGGCTGAACTGTTGAAGATTAAATAAAAAGGGGGAAAGATGTGAAGCTTGAGAAAATCAGCATCTCCCTCAGTTGCTCCCCACAGGCAGGCAAGGAGACCTGGTAACCACCCTGCAGATTGATATAGAATTTCTATCATAGATTACCTCTAAGCGCCTCCCTATTTATCTATTGTTTTTTTCCTTTTTCGTTAATTTTTCTCTTTCTTTTATTATCATTATTAAATTAGTTGATTATTACTGTGGGGGCAGTGGTTAGCGCGTGTGCGGCACAGTTCTAAGGTCTTGGGAACCTCCTGTGTGGGTTCAAATCCAGCTACCGGACTTCCTGTGCGGAGTTTGTATGTTCTCCCCGTGCTTGCGTGGGTTTACTCCGGGCACTCCGGTTTCCTCCCACATTCTAAAGACATGCATTTCAAGTGGATTGGCCGGTCCAAATTGTCCCTAGGTGTGAATGGGCGAGCGAGTTGTTTGTCCCTGTGTGCCCTGCGATTGCCTGGCAACCAGTTCAGGGTGTCCCCTGCCCACTGCCCGATGATTGCTGGGATGGGCTCCAGAACCCCCCGCGACCCTACTGAGGATAAGCGGTGCAGCTAATGAGATGAGATGAGATTATTACTGTTTATAACTTTTCAATTTAGATGTTTTATTATTACAATACATGTTCGTCCCCTTTTCATATCATATTTATTTACTTAATCAGTTGTTTTAGTTTTCTGGATGGTGTGCCTGTATGGTTGAATGTGTTGTCTGGGTGGGCAATGGCATATATACAAGTCGTTTTTCATGGAGACCCCCATGTCCCCCTCAATTGTCTGAAACACTGAATAAACAGAAAATTATAATATATATATATATTTTTAAAGGGCTTGAGTTGAGGGCTTTAGGATGAAATGGAATTCTCTTATTTGAAAGCTTCTCTCCCGGTCATCCTCGCAAATTCAAAATCCATTGATGTCTTCTCCTCTTATTTTCAGAGTCTACTAAAGTTTAGATTTAAAAGTCTGCTCAAGCGATCGGATTACTGGCATGCATATACATGCACGAGCAATCGGAAAACGAACGGACTAACCCAAACATCGCAATCCGAAAACTCAAAGTCGGTCAAAGAGCTCAATCGAATTATTGTGAGTGTCTACATGGTTTTACGTCGCCGGAATACTGGGAATATTCCATTTCTCTTCGGAATACTGCCCTCATATAACTGTACCTAATTATTTGTTGTGCTAAAACGTATCGTTATCGGTACCTGGTATCGGCACCGGCCCATTCTCCAACACTAGTTTCGCGAGTGATCAAAGATGTCGCCTCTTCTCTGTTTTTGTTTTAAAATGACGCCTTTTTGTCGTGTATCGGTCGACTTGTAAAAAAAAAACATGGAAAAAAAACAAAGCAAGTAAGTTGAGCCTTCTTAAAAAATGAATGAGACCACACATGAGCCCCGATCAGTCAACTGTTACACCACACACTGCGCTCAACTTACAATGGAATCGAGGGTCGTGGTTATAATCGACGAAAATAAGTGATGCTTGCATTCTTATGTCAAGCCATGTTTATTTATAAAACCCATAATTAAAAGACTACGAATTGGTCATGAACCGGAACAGGAGGACCCAAATGCGTGACTTTTCTCACAAAAGCTCTATTTTACGGGAAATGGGGCAGTCATACACGTTAACCCAAACGCCAGTGATTCGGCGATCGTTGGGCGGAAGACGTAAGGCAGCAGTCTGGCGTGGAACAACAGGAAGCCAGAGGCTGACGAGATCGATACAGATGGGGTCGATACCGGACAGGACGGGACAGACAGGATTGATATCAGGCACTGGGGACTGGAGTCCCATAACAAGCAGGACGAGATAGACGGAAACGATACCAGACACTGGAGATAAAAATTAAACTGGACAAACGAGACAGGAACGCCACCAGACACTGGAGATCGAAATAAAACAGAACAAAATAGCCGGGAACAATACTGGAGATCGATATAAAACAGGACAAAATAGACAGGAACGATACCGGACAGGAAACACAAGCATGAAACCGGACAGAATCAGAACACACCTCTTGTGGGTGCAGAGCTTAAATAGGAGGGAAGCCAATCAGTCAACAAGCCGCAGCTGGCGCCAAATGGGGCAGTGCCAATTGGGCGCCATGGGCAACCGTGACAGAATTACACCATCCCCTGATCTGAAATCCATACGAGGGCAAAGACAAATTATTTTCACTGGCTTTTGAAAGTTTGACTCTCGGATTCAAGGAAATTTCTTTACTAATCATCTACAGAGAGAACACAAAACAAAAATAAGGCCTTTTTTTCAGGAATATGTTATACAAACATATCATATAACATTGTGCTGAGGTTTTTGAGTTTTTCCTTGCCCTCATGTTTCCTGTTTCGTTCCCGTTTATTTTTGTCCTCTTTATTATTCTCTCAAGTTTTTGTTCCCGTCTAGTTTGCCCTGTTTATTTTCGATATCCTGTTTCATTATCAATCCTGTCTGTCCCATCCTGTCCGGTATCGACCCCATCCGTCCGATATCTACTCGGGCAATCGGTATCGATCTCGTCGACCTCTGGCTTCCTATCATTTCACGCCAGACTGCTGCCTAACGTGCATGACTCCCCATTTCCCGCAAAATAGAATAGAATAGAATAGAATATACCTTTATTGTCATTGTTACAAAATGGGTTAACCTATTGTGACAACGAAATTGGGCATGACACTCCAGGTTCACACATTCACAGTGAGGTAAAAAAAAACAAGAAGATAAAGGAACGGAGAAGATAAGGTAATAAAACAAGGAGGATAAGGTTATAGTTATAATTTACACAATATTTACACAAGAAATGTCGGCACGTAGGATGTTACATACAGTTTGGTATCGTAAGGGTTTGTGCAATCTGCATTTGGTGCAAAAATAGTCATCATAGTGCAAAATAATAGTCAACATTGTGCAAGGTGAGCAGTAAACATAGTGCAGTCAACTTGTGCAAAAAACGTAGACATGAGTACCATTTTACGTTCGGATGAGGTAGTATTTTTCCAAGAGTTTTTCAGTTTTTTGTGCGGTGTCTGTTTAGGGTGGTAATGGCTCTAGGGAAGAAACTGTCTCTGAGTCTGTGTTGTTTTTGTTTTGTGTGACCTGTAGCGCTTGCCGGAAGGCAAATAAAAGGCTTGTGTGAGAAACGTCACGCGTTTGGGTCCTGATCCTGTTCTGGTTCATGACAACTGAAGCAATTTACGAACAAAATCAACTTGCGAACGATCGTCCGAAATCTGGTCTGAAGTAGGGTAGCGTCTGTAGTCTGTAATGGTCTGTAGTCTGAGCAGCCCTTTGAGTCTCCCTGTGATTAAGGGCGTCCCAAATAAACATGACTTGATAAGAAAAATCTTGGCTGGAACCATTCGGCTAGAAAAACAAAGTGGTTGGCTTAATTATCAGTATTTCTTTTTCCAGTTTAAATACAAAGAAATTGTACAAAATTCTGGCTAGGAGGCATATTCATGTTTTTTCCCTGACAATGGGCCATCGGGTCCGTTGGCCACCGTGGTGACGAGAAAAAAATGTCATGGCAACGGTGCACCCCCCCTTCCCTTCCGGGGGCGTCGCTAATCAAATGCGCTTCCGAGGGGAATTCTCATCGATGAGCAGTTTAGAGAATAACCTTTGACGTCGCACAGAGCAAATATTCTCATCTCATCTCATTAGCTGCACCGCTTATCCTCAGTAGGGTCGCGGGGTGCTGGAGCCCATCCCAGCAATCATCGGGCAGTGGGCAGGGGACACCCTGGACTGGTTGCCAGCCAATCGCAGGGCACACGGGGACAGACAACTCGCTCGCTCATTCACACCTAGGGACAATTTGGACCGGCCTGGAATGTGGGAGGAAACCGGACTGCCCGGAGGAAACCCACGTAAGCACGGGGAGAACATACAAACTCCGCACAGGAAGTCTGGAGCTGGATTTGAACCCACGCAGGAGGTTCCCAAGACATGAACTGTGCCGCACATGCGCTAACCACTGCGCCGCCGTGCTGCCCAGAGCAAATATTATGATATTATAATATTTAGGTGCACCTAAAAACCCCAAATTTGGCCAGAAATTTGAAAGTGCGTCTTCAAAATTGGAAAATAGCTCAGGAGGTAAAGCATTCGTCTCGGAATCAAGAGGTCACAGGTTCGATTCCCAGCTCCTGTGTTATACGTCAAAGGAGGTAAATTGGCTTTCATGGCTGATGCTACAATTGGTGTGTGAATGGGTAAGTGTGAAGCACATTGTAAAGCACTTTGGGAGGTCTTCAGCGCTATATACGTGCAAACCATAAATTCAGAACACTGTTCTACCTTTGAGGAACAAAGTCCCCATCGAGCGTTCTCTTGCAGTAAACATGTTAATTGTTTGCTGCTAGAAGAAAACAAAAGATAAGACGCATACTTTCAATTTTCACTTTAATTTTCCATTAGAACACTTTAAAATATATAAAAATATGAAATATTACATACATAAATAGAAAAATAAACATTCAAATATGATTATCATCAGAATGTGGTTCAGAGTGTGAACATAACCAAGGACGGTATATAGTGCAACTGAAAACAAGTGCTGAAAAGCACAAGGAAGAACAAAAACTCAAAAGCGACAATGTTTACTGCTTGGGGTTAGGATTAGGGGTTTTGTGAAAAAAGGTAAAAGAGAAAAATGAAAAAAAAAGAGAAAGAACACAAAAAAATAGAGAAGAGAAAAGTAAAAATATTAAATCGAAAGAGTAACGGAGTAAAAAAGATGGGGGAAGAAAAAGAAAATGATGGAAAAATAAAAAAGGACAAAATAGAGGAAGAAAAAAAGAGAAAAATATTGTGAGAACAATAAAAGGAAGAAATAAAAAGAAGGTAAACAAAATACAAACGACGGAAGAAAAAAAGAAAACAAAGAAAAAATTAGAGAAAAAATGAAAGAGATTCAAGTAAGAAAAAAAACAGATGACAAAAAGGAAGAAAGAGAAAAACAAAGGGGAAAAGGGAAAAAAAGGGAAAATCAGACAGGGTTTCCTTTTTTGGGGCTACCCATAGCAGCAAGACGCCAGACAACCATGTCAGCTCCCCGTAGGTGATCCTCATGTTATTAAAATAAATGCAAATATCTCAAACCAACAATAAGTAAAAAAAGCACATTTAAATGATAGTTCGCGTGTTTTTGCTTATTATTCATTAATAAATGATTTTTTTTACCACAATGGGGCACTAAATGATGCAAACAAGTATTCTTTTTTTGAATATTTCTGATTCAAACTATTCCTAAAATGAGCCAAGTTCTGCTGTTTAATGTCGTTTTGCTTATTCGGAGGATTGTTTTTATTTCGATTGATTGATTGATTGATTGATTTTTTTGATTGGTTGGTTGGTTGGTTGGTTGGTTCGTTGGTTGGCTAGTTGATTGATTGATTGACCGATGGATCAATTTATTGATCGAATAATCGATTGATCAATTGATTGAATGATTGAATGATTAACCAATTGATTGATTGATTGGTCGATTGATTGATCAATTGATTGATTGATTGATTGATTGATTGATTGACGGATGGATCGATTGATTGATTGATTGATCAATTGATTATATGATTGATTAACTGATTAACCAATCAATTGATTGATTGGTCGATTGACTGATCAATCGATCGATCGATTGATCGATCGATTGGTTGATTGATCGATTGACAAATCGATCGATTGATCAATTGATCGATCGATTGATCGTTTGGTTAGTTGATTGATTGATTGACCGATGGATTGATTGATCGATTGATCAATTGATTATATGATTGATTGATTGATTAACCAATCGATTGATTGATTGGTCAATTGATTAATCAATTGATTGATTGATTGATTGACAAATCGATTGATTGCTTGACCAATCGATGGATCGATTGATCGATTAATTGACCAATCGTTGGATCGATTGATAGATTGATTGATCAATTGATTGATTGATTGATTGATTGATTGATTGATTGATTGATTGATTGACTTTTTTTTTTTTACACTGATCATCATATGCAAGGTTACAATGCATTTAAGATCAACCTATTTGATAAATAATCGACTATACAAATAAACATGACTTGACTAAACATTCGGGACGCAAGATAGAAAATCTTTAAATATGAATAGAAATACTCCAAATTAATTATGTATTTCTATTAAGTATTTCTGCAATTGAGGGAGGTGTTTATTTTTTGCAGTGTAATAATAATGAGTGCTGATTTTATTGTTTTATACAGGAGGAACTGTTTTCATGTGTTTTTCGTATTGGGATCAATTATAAATAGTCGAATGAGAGATTGGAGTTGAACATAAGCAGCAAAATTATATTATGTTTTTTATCCACGTCTGATCCAAATTGTCCCCGCCAAATAGTTTTACACAACGAAATGTGCTTAGTCACTTTTCCGACTTTTGTCTCTCTCAGAAAAAAAGGCAAATAACAGAAAGCAGGAAACAATCAGAGAGACATAACAATGCACTACAAACAAAAATAAAACCTTACTCTATTTAGCATATTTTAGCTTGTTTTGTTGTAAACTGATGAAGAAAAATTGAAAAGGATGAATTAGCTTATATAGTAGATGGTTGACATTTTTGTTTTTGTTTTAAGAAATCTTTTTGATTTTTTTTACCTCTCTTTACGGCATTTTCCTTGTCATATGATATTATTTTTGTAGTCTGAAAACCGCAGAAAATTCAAATGTTGTGGTATTCATGCATATAGCAAGGTATGTCCCCAAGATGTCTGTCTGCTACTGATTAAGTCATTTAAAATGCTTGTCTGCTATTGGTTTGCATTACAGCATCATGAAAAGGCTAATACACAATTGGCAGAACTACCTCCCACAATGCCTTTCTCTTTATTCAGTTCAGAAATTGTGTGCTTCATAAAGATTTTTTGTCTCAGTGATACAATTATTTTTTTTGTACTGTATTTATTTGCAGTGGGTTCTAAAGTTTGCAGCGATGCTAAACAGAGAAGCAAAAACTTGATAACCACTGAAACAAAACCTGGAACTATCAAGAAATATAATAGGGGCGCACAAATGACTACCCTCGCTAAGTTGCATGGCCGTAACCGATCAACAATTGGCCCGATTATTACAAAAAGGAGGCGATTAAAGCAGGGAAGTCTTTGGGGGCATGGCAGTGGAAGTTTTAAAAACAACTGTTGCTCACTCCCCCTTTTGCATCCACCCGCCACTCTACTCAACCAGCTCAAGTCACGCCACACCAACCATAAATACATTTCTCCTTTACATTTTTGTTTATGAATAATCTTAGTTTATCGTGTATGTGCACATTTGACATAAATAATACCTATTATTTTAATCTGGGGTACTAGGGGTTTGGAACACAATCGCTAATTACCATAAGTCTCTATCCCCTGCTATATGGCAGTTTCACTTTGTGGGGGTCTTGGGGGTCTACTGTAGTCTTGCACTGGCCTCAAACAAAGATAAAAGCACTAGGGGGGTTCCATGTTGGACCTGGCACTCTCAATTGTTGGTTTTTACCGACCAATACACACAAACGCAAACAATCCATTGTTGACTTTCCTGATAAGCACCACACCAACCCTGTACTGCACCGTCTTTAAATCAGTGGAGGACATTATTAAAAGGGGGTTTGCAGTGGGTGACGCTGTGCACATCAATGTCACATTAAACCTGCAGATTGAATACAATATACTGACATCTAGTGGTCCAATATTACACACTATCGCTTTAAATCATTTCAATTGTCATAAACTTATGCGGTACAGAATATACGCCTTAGCGTGTGAAATGGTAAATTTCAAATGATAGAAAATAGAAAACTTGTTAACATGCTTTACCGGTGCCGGTATCATGTGCGCATGGTGTGCGCGTGCGCGTGGCGAGCTACTTACATTTATGTGCCAGACGTGCACGCGCAAAGCTGCCCCCGATGTGGATCCGATCTCGATGCAGGAAAAAAAGGAAAAAAGAAGGATAATGCATTCACAGCATCCACAAGAGTCGGTCAAGAAATAGGACAATTCCATAAGAGTCGCCCTCCTAGTCGTGCGTGCGCGTGTCCGCGGCAGGTGAGAACGCGCGCGTTGGCTTCTCGGTAAAACCTTTTGCGGGGTTTGGGGATTTTGGGATCCCGTTTTGGGGCTGCTCGAGCATCCACACTGGAGCCGAGTGAGGGTTGCAGACTGACTGGTGGATTCGTAGGGGACCACTCCCCCCCCCTTATTTCCCCCCCTCATCCCCCTTTTCCTCCTCCTCTTTTTCCTCCACTTCCAGCAGCAGGGCCACGCCTCTCCTTTCTCCCTCCTTTTCTCCCTTACTTTTGCATGGGGGTAACTACCGTACTTTTCCTACTCCAGTATAAGGCGCACCCGAAAACCCCAAATGGGCTACAAATTTGAAAGCACGTCTTATAATCCGGTGCGCTGTATGTGCAGACAGCATTGGATGTATGATGATATATTTGAGCAATTAATCTTAATCACTAGGCAACCAGAGACATGGATGGTTGTTCACAGTTGGATAACATTAAATGCAGGGTTGGGTAGGGTTACTTTAACTGGATTACTTTCAATGACTTTTGTATTACTCCAATACCAAATATGCTAATAAAAGACAAAAGAAACTAAATATGAAGAAAATTATGACTCACATCACGCGGTAAGCTTTCTCTCCTGGCTTTGATCTCTTTGATCTCCGGCAAAACTAACATAAAATGCAACAGAAACAAAATGAAAATAAATCCAAAAGGCTTGCCAACATCATTTTTGCCAAGCGTTCACACAAAGTCGGTGAGCAACGCTTGAAACAACAGTGAGCAACCATAATCCCAAGTGTGGCAAGATAATTCATTATCAAACATGTCCAAAACTTGACATTTTGCTGAGTTTCCGGCAATGCAAAATGATTTTTCTCTTTTGAATGAATTGATTCATGTACTATTGCAAAGGTTGTACGGCCTGCAAACGTCGTTTAGTCTTACAATTCTTTCTTTCACAAGATATCCATTTATTTTATTTCCTGATATATTTTGTTGCATAATATTAACATTTTTGGGGGCTTATTTAGTAAGATACAGAACTGTACTTATTCACATTTTTAGTGGAAGTACAATGTTGGCAACAAGATTCACTTGATATAATTGGAAATGATTTGAATGCAACACAAACTTTTTCTTCTTTTTTCCATGTTTTTTCCACTTTTTTTAAAACTTCCTTTGAAAAATCTCATTGTGTTTATTTTTTCCGAGCTGTTACTTTTTTCTTTTTGTTCTCTATTTACTTTTTTCCTACATTTCTTTCTTTTTTTCTGGCTTTTTTCCAAATGTTTCTTTCTTTTTTTCTCTTCCTTTTGTTTCTTTTTTTCTCAGCTTTTCACTACTTTTCATTTTGGTATTTTTTTCTGTTTTGTTCTATTCCCCCCTTCCTTTAAGTCATTTTGTGCATAATTTTACATAATATTTGGTCATGTTGGGATGAAAGAAGCAAAAACAACCCGAAGAGCCGTTTAGGACCCGAAAGAGCCGGTTCCTTTTAGTGAGCCGAGCCGATGAAGCCGGTTCTCGACAAACTCTACTAACTTTACTCAACTGCGACCCGACTTCAAAATACCGCATTCAGGACACAACGTCGGGGGAACCCGTCTATTTTTACCTTCAAGCACTGTAACTTTGACTTAAGTCGCTTCTTAAATAGTCATTTTGAGCCCTCATTTTTGTGCGCTGGCAAGATTTTCTTGTGCGCTGAGAATGTGCGAGCAGTGCGCAATTGCGCACGCGCGCAGCTTAGAGGAAACACTGACTGTAGCAGTTTACGAACAAATTCAATTGACGAATGATCATCTAATTCGTAAGTAGGGCAGCGTCTGTTTCTGCGCCTTACAGTGCAGAAAACGGTAAATGAGGGGGGATTGTTGTGCGGTAGGAAGAAGGAGAAGGATGACTTTGGCTCCCTCTCCCTGCAAAAGACAAAAGGATGCCTGCATGGCTGAGAAAACGTTACCAAATATTGCAAAGCATTCTGGTTGTGACTTTTTTTGAATCAACCAGACAACTTGCCATACCTAGAGAATATTTAAAACCATATAGCACCAACTACAATTAAAAAGTCTTACAAAACAGGATGTGGGCCATTTAAATCCCGTTCGTGGTATTTAAAATCTCGATTTTTTTTTATCCAACACTTTCAAGCTTTCATTCCAGACATATGGGTGAGATTAAATCTCCAAAAACTCCATTTTTTATACCGCTCATTGGGTTTGGGCAGAGCACAGCGGTCAATTTTTGATGACAGGCCGTAAAACGCAAAAACCCTAATAAGTCAAGGAAACTTCCTGTCGCCTTCTGAGACTCCACGTTTTGGATCCAGGGTGTTTGGCCCCCACACACTGCACATTTCCTCACGGGGCCGCCACCGCCGCCACGCTTTTTGCCGAGGGTGAGCATTGGACACAGCTGCAGCAGCCGCAAATAGAAGAGACATTTGACGCAAACGGTGGCGGCAAACACAAAAAGGAACTACCGTATTTCCCGCACTGTAAGGCGCACCTAAAAGCCTTTTTTTTTTTCAAAAGCTGACCATGCGCCTTATAATACAGTGCGCCTTATATATGGATCAATATTAAGTCGCAAAGTCTTGCAACTAAGACAAGCAGCCGCCGACTCGATTTTCCCCCGAAGGCGAAGTCGTCCGCGGTGTATGCTGGGATTTATATACCGGCGTTTCATTTCCTAACCAATGTGTCAATCATCATTTGAATCAGTCACTATTGGCTAAAGTTATTCGGAGGTAAAGGGGGCGGATCCTTTTGATCATTTACAGGCTCGCATAGGCTAAGGGGGCGAAACAAAGCCTGCAATTGGCCAAAAAAGATGAATGTGAATCACATGTTGGTTGGGTTGCACTATGGCATAGAGAAAATATTTTTTACTATTCTGTATTTGTAAATATTTTACTCTCCTGGATTTACTACACTTACAGTTGTAAGAAGACCATGGTTACGTATCATTATTGAACGTGATGGCTGCAAGAGAACTTAGGTGAGCTATGCGGCTTTATATTTTCCCGGTATCTTGTTTTAGAACTATCTTGATGTTTCTGTGATGAGTCTATTTTTAAACTAAATTCAATTCAAAGTGTTTATTGTCATATGCACAGTAAAGAACCCCGTTTCCCTGCACATAAAATTTTTACTTTGCTGTCCACACAGTTGCCAGCAAAAAATAAAATGGAAACTAAGAAATGTTTGGCATTTCTTGAATCCCAAAACTTTAACCTTCCGAATGATATTTGGAATGATGCATTTGAGTGATTGGTGACATCGTACAGACACTGTTTCCGTACATGTCTGAGACACGTATTTGCTTCTTTGCAAGCTTTGGGAATGTTAAGGGGGTAATAAGTTTGACTGAACCATCTGACTGTTTTGTCGACGTTCCCATTGTAGCGCCTTATAATCCAGTGCGCCTTATGTATGGAAAATATAGGACCAAAAACTATTTTTTTGGGGGTGCGCCCTATAACCCGGTGTGCCTTATAGTGCGGAAAATACGGTACTTTGAATTTTCCACATTCAAGCCTGACGTTGGGAAAAAATCTTTGTTTTATGTCTATTCGTTTTAAAGACAAAGAGCCCCTTATATATGTATTTTCTGTTAAAATTCTCTTTTTGTTTGACAGGCATTTGGTGTAGTACCATGTTTCACCACGTGTGGCAGCACTGAAACAAACCTGATGCATATTGAATCTAAACCAGGTATGTCAAACATCTGGCCTGTGGGCCGGATCCAGCCTGTTGGATGATTTAATTCGGCCCGCGATAAATTTATGATTATGTCATAAAGAGCAAACAGTCTCTAGGTCATTTATGTCAAAAGTTGTGATTTTTTTTTTAAATGACATGGAAAACAGATGCTCCCTCTGGCCAATAGAGGGCAGTAAGTAGTTTAATCAGATATAGTCTAATCTTTTTGCCTATGCACTGCTAAAACTTTTATTTTATTTTATTTTTTTTCAATCCAGTGTAGCTAAAACCTTTTTTTTTCATAGCTCCCACTTGAGTTTGCTTAGCGTGTTGAGTTGGTTATGGAGTAAAACCGACTGGCTGGAAA
This sequence comes from Urocampus carinirostris, assembly GCF_059441175.1. Classification (NCBI taxonomy): domain Eukaryota; kingdom Metazoa; phylum Chordata; class Actinopteri; order Syngnathiformes; family Syngnathidae; genus Urocampus; species Urocampus carinirostris. Next base: position 9,282,446 of record NC_142365.1, read on the forward strand.
CATATGTTGTCCTGGAGAGGGATGGGTGCCACCAAGCTACACTTGCCCAAGACATACCACAGGAACCTACAACTAGTAGAGATTAAGGGATCCAACAAACCAACTAATCATTTGTATATATATATATATATAATCTCATCTCATTAGCTGCACCGCTTATCCTCATTAGGATCGCGGGGGTGCCGGAGCCCATCCCAGCTATCTTCGGGCAGTGGGCGGGGGACACCCTGAACTGGTTACCAGCCAGTCGCAGGGCACACAGAGACAGACAACTCATTCGCTCATTCTCACCTAGGGACAATTTGGACCGGCCAATTAACCTGACACGCATGTTTTTGGAATCTTGGAGGAAACCAGAGTGCCCGGAGGAAACCCACGCGAGCACGGGGAGAAAATGCAAACTCGGCACAGAAAGGCTGATAGTTGAATTCAATCCCATGACCTCAGAACTGTGCTGATGACGTGCTAACTACTCATCCGCCACATGTATGTCCATCTTAGATCAAAGAGTTGTTGGCCGAGGTAGAGAGCAGCCCATGATTTTCGGGGCTGTGTTGATGACAGCAAGCAAATAGAAAAAATGAACTAAAAAACTTGAGCGGAAGAGTCATAATGAAGCTAGAAGGTTCCCAAGTGTTTGTCTAGAATTTTGCTAAACGCAGGTCGACTCGAAATCCATAATAACACACGCCGAGTTTTACGAGTCGCGCCTCCAATTTTCGGGCGGCATTCCGCAACCCTGAGAACGGACAATGAACAAACAAGCAAACAAATAAATCTTCCCAGCGTGCGTCTTCGGAGTTCGCGTGTATGCAAATGCTTCGCATGTGTTTACGTGGACACTTGCCACAGATGCGCAATTAGGTTTATCCGACACGGCGCTAAATAGCAGCAGATGGCGAAGACCCGAAAACCTTGGTTGGGGGTGGGGGAGGACCCTCCTAGACGACACACGCAAATATGTCCCAGTCGTAAAAGATCACAACGAACACGCGAGCCGCCCGTGGTGTCATCTCCGGGGGTTTGCGGTTCTTTGTCTTTCGCAAACGTCGTCCTCCTGCAGGGAAAGGCTGATCAGGGCAGGAATTTGTGAGCTGGGGGGAAAAAAATGTTTTTTTTTTTGTGAAGATCCAGCAATAGTGTGAAGATTCTTGGCTGTGTCTTTGATGATCTGGTCGCACGCACGCTGCTGACAGCTGCATTTTTTTGAACGTCGACAGGACAGAGAGAGAAAGTAGTTCCAGGGAACAAACTCGGGGAATGATATTGCCAAGCGAGTCAAGGGGAATAAAAGTTTTCTTTAAACAGAGGCTCGTTGAAGCTCACAGACTGACTTTATAGGCCCCCGGGGCCACCGCCTGAAATTTCTGTTTTTATTTATTGGTCAATCTCAGCTCGTCATTTCGATTTTGGGAATGACAAAAGCCACAACATTAGTTGGACTAGTTTCGACAGTGGTGGGCCGTGAGGGCCTGCAAGGCCTTCTCTGCTGACATGAAAATACCCCAATCATCCATCCATCTGTTTTCTGCACCGCATATCCTCACGAAGGTTGCGGGGGTGCCGGAGCTTATCGCAGCCATCTTCGGGCAATGGGCAGGGGACACCCTGAACTGGATGCAACAAAATCTCAGTTGCACCTAGGGACAATTTGGACCCGCTGATGACCTGCCATGCATTTTTTTTTTGGAATGTGCCTAAAGGAAACCCACTCAGGCAGGAGGAGAACATGCATACTCCACACAGGGAGGCTGTGGTAACTGGAATAAACCCTAGACCTCTGTACCGTGACGCGCTAATCACCCCTCCACCGTGCCGCCTACCCGTCTATCAAGACATACTCAATAATTTCAAATTGTCCGTCAGCTTCCTTTCATTGCTTCTCCTTAGTTTCCAGATGTGTTTTCATTTTTAAGTATTTAACCAATCACATTTCAGCAATTAGTTGTCGCTAGGCTCCCAAACATACTGGGAGGCCATTACAGAATATCCTGAAGGCTGTGTCTCACAATATCACGCTTCTAGAAAGCTATTAGTTTAGCCCCCGGAGTCCTCAACCCATGGCTCAGGAGCCCTATGCAGCTTTTTAGAGCAGCGGAGTGGCTCTCTGGCACTTTCCAAATATGTTGGACAATCGAAAAAAATGTAGGTGGGAAATTTATAAACTTTAGCTAGCCTAAATAATTGTTTCAAAACAGGTGCGAGCAAAGTTCCCTCGTAAAAATGTCACAAAATACAGAAAATGAGGATACCAACGTATTTACCTTCAGTGCAGACGGCAAAGGAGAAAGAGGGTCCTATTCTGTGTATAGCTCCGCCCATTCCTACTGCTCACCCAATCAAATTGCTTTAGGTGCTTTGCTAGAACCTCTGGGTAAAAGGTTTGTTTTGGGTTAATGTTTGTTCTGTGAGTTATTATTAAGAAGTGTCTCAACAATGAACAAAGAATGTTTGATTAGCTTCCATATGAAGGATTATTTAGCGACTTAGAGCCAAAACAGGATCTGCTGGTGTGACTATAAACTGTAGTTAAAATTTTGTCCTATATATACTGGACCGAACCAATATTAAGTGGGTATCCTTCTGGCTTTGCAGGAAGCCATAATATAATTTGCACATGTCCTAGCTAATCTCCGAGCCATATGTACTCACAAAAAGAATTACCGTATTTTCCGCACTATAAGGCGCACTTAAAAGCCTTTATTCTTTTCAAAAGCTGACCATGCGCCTTATAATACAGTGCGCTTTATTTATGGATCAATATTAAGTCGCAAAGTCTTGCAACTAATGCAGCAGCCGCCGACTAGATTTTCCCCCGAGCGCCAAGTAGTACGCGGTGTATGCTGGGATTTATTTACCGGCGATTCATTGGCTAACCAATGTGTCATTCATCATTTGAATCGATCACTATTGGCTAAAGTTATTCGGAGGTCAAGGGGAGGATCCTTTTTATCATTTACAGGCTGGCATTGGCTTAAACGGCAAAACAAAGCCTGCAATTGGCCGAAAAAGATGAATGTGTATAGCACGTGGCTGACGGCATAGAGAAAGCATTTTTTTCTATTCTGTATTTGTAAATATTTTATTCTCCTGGATTTACTGCACTCACGGATATAAGAGGACATTGGCTGCACATTATTATGAACACAACGACTTCGGTGAGCTACTCCGGGTTTTATATTGTCCCTGTATCTTGTTTCAGACTGAACTCGATGTTTCTGTGATAAGCGGTGTAGATAATGGATGGAATGGAGTGTCTATTTTTAAATTCAACTCAATTCCAAGTGTTTATTGTCACATGCACAGTAAAGTTGCGAGTGAAAAAGAAAATAGAAACTAAGAAATGTTTGGCATTTCTTGAATCCCAAGACTTTAACCTTCAGAATGATATTTGGAACGATGCATTTGAGTGACATCGTACGGACATCGCATCCGCACGTGTTCTCGACACGTATTTGCGTCTTTGCAAGCTTTCGGAATGTTAAGGGGGTAATAAGTTGGACTGAACTATCTGACTGTTTTGTCGACGTTCCCATTGTAGCGCCTTATAATCCGGTGCGTCTTATGTATGTCAAAAATAGGACCAAAAACTATTTTTTCGGGGTGCGCCCTATAACCCGGTGCGCCTTATAGTGCGGAAAATACGGTATATAGGCTGCTGACTCTTGCTGCAGAATAAATGTTACATTTCTTACCCAAGGATTACTATGTAATCATGAGACAAGTAGTAAATCATCTCCTTCGCTCGTTTGTCTCTCTCCAGTCTTTCCTGTTAGAGCCGAACAAAGCGCAAGCACCACTCGTTTCAAAGCGGCAGTGTCACAACCAGGGTTGGGTAGGGTTACTTTAACTGGATTACTTTCAATTACTGTTGGATTACTCCAATACCAAATATGCTAATAAAAGACAAAAGAAACTAAATATGAATAAAATGATGACTCACAACACGTGGTAAGCTTTCTCCCCTGGCTTTGATCTCCGGCAAAACTAACATAAAATGCGACAGAAACAAAATGAAAATAAATCCAAACAGATTGCCGAGATCATTTTTGCCGTTCCATGTATTCCGTTACTCCCCAAGCCTGCACAAAAATTAGTAGTTTTATTCATATTTAGTTTCTTTACCCAACCCTGGACTCCTAATTTCAACACAAAAGTCATACAGAGTACCCGTTTTTAATGAAGTGATTCCTGATTTTTAACAGTATATATTTTGAATGACACTTGTAGGTATCATTTATGTTTAGTTGTTCAGGCCTGGGGATGGCTGCTTTTAGAATCAAATGAGAAGGAGAAGAGTATTTTGCTGTGTTTTACCCATGCACTGACTTGTTTGACATTTGCACAGAAATAGAGTACAAACTGCATTGATGTGATTTTATTTACTTGACCTTATTATTTTATTTTTTACAAATGCATGCTACCTTTTATTGCAATCCTTTGTTTACCAGATTAAGTTGTTTTTTTCAAAGAAAATGACAGCAAAAATCGTATTGCTTTCATTTTATCAAATAAATGTGTCACGACCAGAACGGAATCAGGACCCAAATGCGTAGCGTTAACCATAGATAGAAAGGAAAGGGCAGCTCCCGCGATCCAGTGCTCGCTGGACGCGGGAAGCAAGCGGCAATTGCAATTGGATCGTGATCGAATACGGAAGCGGGAGATGGCGCAGTCAAGGACGAAAAAAACAGGTCAATAGCCGGGACAGGAGGGCAAAAACATGGTCAAGATCAAAAAACGGGTCATAAGCCAGGACAGGAGAGCAAGCGTGGTCTGATACAAAAACAGGTCGGAGCCGGAGACAAATGGGGAGATCAGGAACAGACGGGTGGAAAAATGGGTGCAAAAACGGTACAGGCAAGAGTCAGGGTATAAAAATGCTTGCCTTTTAACAACAGAGGTTTGCTGACAGACTGACAACTGGAGAGTGACAGGACGGGGCTTAAAAAAGGACAGCGAACCAATCAGGTAGCCCGCAGCGGCTGGCGCGTAATGAGCGGGCACAGGTGAGGCTAATCAGTAATCATGACAAAATGAAACATATTGTAATTCATTAATATGCAATAGAGCAGTGACAGTGCATCATTCTCTACAGGATACACTTCATCCGATTTAGTCATTTTGAAAGTAGGCTAATATAGCTAAATGTCATGATTACTGATGTGAATCATCTGTGCCCGCTCCTTTGGCGGCAATTGCCCCGGACTCTGATTGGCTCCCCTATCCCTAATTAAACCCACTCCTTTCTGTCACCTGTGGTCAGTCCGTCTGCAAACCTCAGTTTACTCTAGGCAAGTTTTTTTCGACCCTGACTCACACCTGTTGTTGCTCCCGTCTGTTCCCTGGCCTTGTGCCGTTTTTTGATCCTGTCCACTTCTACTCTCCTCTTCTGGCTTTCGACTTGTTTCATTGTGGCATTGAGGAACGTCACTCGTTTCTCAAACTGGGATTGGCTAGGGGGCAGTAATCCATGAAAACGATCATTAAACGTGAGGTGAAGAGTTGCACAAGGAAATACAGTATACTGTGTTGATCTTATCTCATCTCATCTCATTAGCTGCACCGCTTATCCTCAGTAGGGTCGCGGGGGTGCTGGAGCCCATCCCAGCAATCATCAGGCAGTGGGCAGGGGACACCCTGAACTGGTTGCCAGCCAATCGCAGGGCACACAGGGACAGACAACTCGCCCGCTCATTCACACCTAGGGACAATTTGGACCGGCCAATCCACCTGAAATGCATGTCTTTGGAATGTGGGAGGAAACCGGAGTGCCCGGAGGAAACCCACGCAAGCACGGGGAGAACATACAAACTCCGCACAGGAAGTCCGGTAGCTGGATTTGAACCCACACAGGAGGTTCCCAAGACCTTAGAACTGCGCCGCACACGCGCTAACCACTGCGCCGCCGTGCTGCCTACTGTGTTGACAGTGAAAGCAAAATGTCAGACAACTCAGAGCAGGGAAAAGGTTTTGTCCGCCTTTTTCAGCCATGAGGCAAGATCTTGAGCCCAAGCCCAAGCCTGACTCAACCCAATCTGAAATCCTGGCCAGGTCGGCAGACATGGGACCAAGTCACACATGTGCAAGTCTCAAGTAAGTCTCAAGTCTTCACCTTCAAGTCCCAAGTAAGTCCCAAGTATTTTTTTCTTGGGCAAGTCAAGTCACAAGTCAAGTCCCGAGTCTTAGATTGCCAAGTCCAAGTCAAGTCACAAGTCATAAAAACAGCGACTCGAGTCGACTCGAGTCCAAGTCACTAAGTCTCAAGTCCCCATGTCTGCAGGTCGGTATGTTTGGGGTTGGGCTGAGCTTCTCTCTCGCTGACTTTTTTTCCACATGTCATTGTTGATTAATCCTATAAATCCTATAAATCCTAATATATTGGTCCTAAATATTGCATATCTATCCCAATATTCTTGTATTCGATGTTTATCCTGGAGTGCCATGTCTAATTTTGCTGTGGACATTACGTTAAAATCCTAAGACAATGAAGACTATTGTATTGTATTGTATTCAGGGTTGGGTAGGGTTACTTTAACTTGATTACTTTCAATGACTTTTGGATTACCCCAATACCAAATATGCTAATAAAAGACAAAAGAAACTAAATACGAATAAAATGACTAAATTTTGTGCAGGCTTGGGGAGTAACGGAATACATGGAACGGCAAAAATGATGTCGGCAAGCTGTTTGGATTTATTTTCATTTTGTTTCTGTCGCATTTTATGTTAGTTCTGCCGGAGATCAAAGAGATCAAAGCCAGGAGAGAAAGCTTACCACGTGTTGTGAGTCATCATTTTATTCCTATTTAGTTTCTTTTGTCCTTTATTAACATATTTGGTATTGGAGTAATCCAAAAGTCATTGAAAGTAATCCAGTTAAAGTAACCCTACCCAACCCTGATTGTATTCTATGAAAAACTGGCCAAAGTTTAAAGGTTTGCCTAATAAAGTGTGTGCTCAGCCCTCTTTCTTATCGCACAGGAATTCGCACGAAAAACAGGAAGATGCAAAGATTACACATCCGAGTAGGAGACAAGAGGAATTCCTCAGAGTGGCTTCCGGGTCAAAAAATCCATTCAGGTTTCCCACGTCGTTCCCACTTCTGTATCCGTCTTGCGGTCAAGTGTTTGGAAAATCAGGGTGCGTTTGATTAGAATATAAAAAGGACGTTTTTATGAAGGTCATTTAAAGTGGATGGGTAAAATTTTGGACAAATTGATTTTTTTTTATATATATACAACCAAAATGGATGCAAAACTCTAATAATGCAGTATATCATACTTTACTTACAAACTTTGTTTCATTCTGGACCCATGACAGGGGAACCAGGAACCAAAGAAAATGATGTTGAGTAAGAAAACCGAGGAACAAAGTAACAAACAAGTGGTCTCAAAACAACTAACAAAACGAGAAATAAAAACAACTAAACTGACTTGGAAATGGCAATGACCCGACCACCCCAGGTGTTGGAGCCAGTAAATATAAGAGGCAGGAATAATGAGGTGCAGGTGCGGACACTGATTAAGCACAGATGGGCGCTCTCAAGCCACTCCCCCCAGTTTGGCACCTGGCACTGAAAAACAGTTATGGGTTACTTCATTTAAAAATTAATTTAGTTACCCCCCAAATTACTGACATCAAAGAGTAAGGCAATATTCTAAGAGTAACTCGCATAGAAGTCGAACCCCCGTAAAACTGCTTTAGAATAGCCACAAAATAAAAGAAATAGTTGAAAACGTGTACACTTGCGCAATCTTGAGAGCTTGCAAACCAACACTTGGAGGAGACGCTCCATGTCCATTTTGCTTCTTGGCTTCAAATCACTTGAAGATCTCCTTATCCATTTCTCGGTACTGTCCGAGTCAATTTCTCCTTTCTCCAGGCGTAATGTACTATATGACACAAAAATGATTTTACAAAAAGAGGACAACATTTTAGCAAACTTTTACCCTAAATTCTGTGCCCACTTTTGTCCCAATAATTCCCCTATGGTTTGTTGTTCCTGTGTAAGCCACGCCCCCCTCTCCACGTGCTTTTTACCATTAGTTACTGGCAGGGTTGGGTAGGGTTACTTTGACTGGATTACTTTCAATTACTTTTGGATTACTCCAATACCAAAGATGCTAATAAAAGACAAAAGAAACTAAATATGAATAAAATGACAAAATTTTGTGCAGGCTTGGGGAGTAACAGAATACATGGAATGGCAAAAATGATGTTGGCAAGCTGTTTGGATTTATTTTCATTTTGTTTCTGTCGCATTTTATGTTCGTTTTGCCGGAGATCAAAGAGATCCAAGCCAGGAGAGAAAGCTTACCACGTGTTGTGAGTCATAATTTGATTCCTATTTAGTTTCTTTTGTCTTTTATTAGCATATTTGGTATTGGAGTAATCCAAAAGTCATTGAAAGTAATCAGGTTAAAGTAACCCTACCCAACCCTGGTTACTGGTAACATACAACTATATATGTGCATATATATACTGACCACCTGACTTCAATATTTTGTAAATAGTTGTAAATTTTGCTTTGATGTGAGAATATCTTCATGAGATTAAATTCAGCTCCTCATACTCTGTGCTTGAGACGGCGCCACTATAACGTATTTAGTTGTACTTTGCAGGTAAATAAAAACATCCCCAGCCTTCAGTAATTATTGTTAGCAGATCAAGAGTTATATGTGGCATCGTAGATGATGCAGAAGTATTTTGCAGTCAAAGAATACTAAGATCACTGACATGAAATGAAATGAAACGATCTGCATTTATATAGCGCTTTTCAAGTCATGACTTCTCAAAGCACTTTAAAGTGTGCTTCACATTTCCCAATAGCGGCCGTGCAGCCATGTAAGGCGCTAACCTGCTTATTGGGGGTATTAGGGGTTCAGTGTCTTACCCAAGGACACTTCATGTAACACGGAGGAGCCGGGATTCGAACTGCGATATCTTGATCCCAAGATGAGCGCTCTAACTCCTGAGCCACTGCCCACCATGCATTTTAATACGTGGGTCTGGGCCCGAACCTGGCCTGAAATTATGGCCGGGTTTGGGCTTAAAATGTCAATCATTAAGTTGGGCCAGGCCGGGCCAGGGCGAGGCAGGCTTCTCTCTCTCTCTGCGTTTTTTTTTTCCCCGCCAGCACGGTTTCAGGCCCTCAAAATGTTTTAGTTTTTATTCAATAACGACATTGCAAATGTTGACAGTATGAAAACTATACATTTATATTTCTATCACAACTGTGCTGGTACAGTATAAATGCCAAGAATCAAACCAAAACAGCAGCAATGGTACTAAAATAGGAATACTTGTATTCTGTCCTGTTTGTTAATGCTACATCCATTGCAACCTGGTCATCCTTTTAATTTTTTATGTCATATTTTCCATTAATTATTTTGAGTCTCATTTTTCATTTTACTGTTTTTTAATGAAACATCCATTTTGGCCTGGTCATCTTGCGGTCCCTTCTCAAGGTTTCTTCATTTTCCTCATGTTGAGGTATTTGAGTTTTTCCTTGCCCTCATGTAGGTCTTAGATCAGGGGATGGTGTCATAATAGTCTGTACATGTCATGTTTACTGATGTGACTCAGATGTGCCCGCTCCTTTGGCGCCAACTGCCGCGGGTTCTGATGGGCTCCCGATCAGTATTTGTACCCAGGGCTGTCTGTCTTTTGTCAGTTAACACTAAGCAAGCCCTTTCCAACCCTGACTCCCACCTGTCCCGTTTTTCCCTACCATCTGTCCCCCGGCTTCGACCTGTTTTTGATCCTGACCACAGCTTCTCTTTCGTCCCGGTTTTCGACCTCTTTTTGTCCCAGACCACGTTTTTGCTCTCCTGTCCTGGCTACTGACCCGTTTTTCCGTCCCTGACACCGCCATCGCTTGCCACAGAAAATACACTTCCGCGTTCAGAGCACAATCCGAGTATCAGAGCGACCTGCTTCCCGCGTTCAGCAATCACCGGATCATGGGCGCAACCTTTTCTCTTTCTTCCAATAAAACACGAGAACGTGAGAAACGCAATCGGCTCCTGTCTCCGTTCTGGTCCTGACAGTGCAACCCTTTGAGTCTCCTTGTGATTAAGGGCGTCACAAATAAACTTGACTTGACCATTTCATCAATGATCTGCACAGCATGCACTTACTTTTACTCCTGTAATTATTAAATGACTGCTTTGTACTTCTACTTGAGTAGAATATTTTTGCGTAACACACTTTAACGTTCACAACTTAAATTATTCAGATAACTATCATAAACAACAAGCTTACCAAACTATCAGTTTAACTCCATATCACAAAATCCAAACACAATTTCATTCTCTGTGGTATGGTAGAAAACGCGAGCTTACTCTTTCCACCTCCCTCACGTCAGACGTCATTTCCGCTTCTCGCCAATAGGTTACAAGCTTTACAAACTTTCTTCCTGCTTTTTGGCCATACATTTCACTATTTGCATCTTGTAATCTGCAGAATATGATTTTATTTTCTGTGCCATTTCCTGCTATTCGAAGTGCACACTTGATTTGAGAGACTCGGCCTGAAGTAAACCCAAAGCTGCGTACTTCAGGAACGAACACTTAGGCGCCAAACTAAAGCTTCAGGTTTACTTCGGGCTTGTTCCTTCAAATCAAGTTAATCGGGCGGGTTCGGGCTTATACAGTATACCCGCGGGCAGGGTCGGGCTGGAATTTTCAGGCCTGATCTTACCTCTACAGAGAACAGGAACTGTTCCAGGAAGGCAATTACTTTGTTAGGCGGTACTCCAAAAACTGATCATGGGTGTCTACTGTACTTTGATGGACAAGTCATCAAAAAGAAGAGTAAAAATAGCACACTAGGTAGCAAGTTCAAACTATGACGAGAGTGAGTCCCAGCAAACAGGAAGTGGGCCCACTGGAGAACTTCCTGTATAGGCCCATCGAACGGCCTTCTTGTGCGCTCGCTGCGGCGGGAGCTTCCTCATTTTGGGTATTTGTGTTTTTAGGTCCAACGCTTCCCTCCCACCTGCTTCCTGCTCGGTACCCGACATCGTGGGAAACTGCCACCTCGGCTCACGTCCTGCCATTTAGAAGCCAGATGTGGCTTCTCCAACATTAATGAGACACGCACACAATCGTACTGACACACGCGTATTACCGCCAGTCCATATTTAGGACCAGTGACAGATTAATGACGGGCCTGCCCTCGTGTGTGCCTGCTACTTTACTTATACGTCTTACTTAATGACAACCAAACGCGGACACACACTCAAAGTAGTTGACCGCACACACTTAAAGGTATGCTGAAATTCTTAAACATGCAAAATGTGAGGAAATAGTAAAAGGTACTTGCATAATATATAGCTATATTGGTGCATTTCAAATTGCCATAAAATCCGGACTATAGAGCGCACCTGATTATATGCCGCACGCACTACATTTTACGGTAATCATTGGTTTTTCCTTACACAAGCCGCACCTGTATGTTAGCCGCATGCGCTCACACCAAACCATGTAGCAAAGTGAAAAGCTTATCCCAAATTTGACTAAGAGCCGCGATTGTAACTCTAAATATAGCATACAATCTAAACACCACAATCAGCAACATGATTGGAAAATGATACCTGTAATTAGAATTTAATGCAGACCTTTAAAGTCCGGGTCCCGTTGAAAGTAATCCAATGAAAAAAATGTATATTTCCAAAGTTAAGGGTGGGAAAAATATATACCGGTATCCACTATTGTCCGCTGCAACAACAAACAGATTTAACTCAGCTTCACCCCACTTCCCGTCAGCCTGCGTTTGCTCCGCCCCTTCTTTTTGATTCGCTCGTAGAAAACATATCACAATAAGTCTCTAAAATAAATACATTACAAAAATATACAGTTGCAAATACATATTATACATGGTTACACATATTTACAAAGAAAGACGGTACACCGAGAGAGTTTTCAAAGCTTTAATAATGATAATAATATAATTTTCATCCCAAACCGTGCCTGTGAAAGGTACCAATGCGCTACTAATAACATGCTCGCAACTCATGATGCGTATCCATTAAAAAAAGCCATACCGCAATTGCGAAATTCAAGGATAATCGTCCTCATCTTTTCTCCTCATAACTGCCACCATCAAGGGCGACTCACTATCGGAAAGAACCTTTGTCAGACTGACAATTTGTACGCAAACTAAGAGGATGCAGTCTACCTCGGTGCACTTATTCAACCGGTCTAAATCTTACCTTTTGTACTCGAGTGCCGCTGGTGGCAGTTAGAAAAATTACATAAATTGGCTGCTTCACTGAATAAGCCGCAGGGCTGAACATTTGGGCAAAAATTAGCGGCTTATAGTCCAGAATTTACGGTATATCCGAGATATTGCATTTTGAAGACAGCACTTCTTGTCTTGCTTGCTGAGCTGTGACATCATGGGAGGACCACCTGCACCCTAGCAAGCCAGTCGCCATATTGTTTTATGTCTTAATTAGTCAAAGAGGTGACGAGTGTTTGAAGCAAAGTTTGGGTAGTTTTTGTGAAGAACAGTCGCAGGTGGATGCAGTAATTGTACAACAAAGGGTGATCAGCAAAAAAGGGGCTAACACAGGGAAGCCGCCAACGAGGTGCTGACTGGGAAAGATTAACGAAAGACGGTTGCAGACTTGAAACTGGCCAACCAGAAAACTTGCAGTAAGCAGGCAGGGTAAATGGGAACCAGCAACAAAAAGCGTCAAAGGCTATGGCGTCAAACACAAAGTCGGCCGGGAATGAACAAACTTCTCCGAAAAAACAGATGCTAACGTCAGGCTAGCCATTCAAAAAACACATGGTGAGCAGCCAGGAGAATCAGGAATCAAATATGAAAAGCGGCAACGGCTGGCCGGGAATAAACCAAGGGACACAGTACAACTGGCACTTACGCCAGGGTAGCAGATCAAAAATACTTGTTGAGCAGCCAGGCTAACCGAGAAACTACGACGAAAAGAGGCAATGGCTACTGGGACAAACGAAAAGCCGGTCGGGAATGAACCGAGGGGTACTGCAAAACCGGCACTAGTGCCAGGCTAGCCGGGCAAACAACACACAATGGGCAGAGAACGAGTGCCAACAGGGAGTAAACGAAACAGGAAAGCCCTTGGCAGCCCCAACGTTAACGGGGACCTAGCCAGACAAAATTATACCAAATGTGACGCACGTGGCGAAAAACTCTAACCTACCTCCAAGCAGAAATAAGCAGTATGTCGTGTTTACAACAATCATTTTTCAGAACTGCCTCTTAATGTTTTGTTAATGGAATTCAACATGTTGGAAGAAATGTGTTCTTTTAATTGCGTCATAGCTCCAGAGTATATTTGTCAAACTCACAGCCCGCGGGCCACATCTGGCCCAATGTATGATTAAATCCAGCCCATGAAATCATTTTATACACATCTGCTATAATAGCCTGGCTCTATGAAATGCTGACAACTCTCAAACTATAAATGCCCCAATGCGCCACAAGACTTCCCGGATATGTTCCTGCATCGAGTTAGCTGTAGCCTGACAAGCGCAGCCACTTTTGAAGCTATCTACTGATAAACAACACGTCGGCCGGTTGAAAAGCAGGAAGCAGGGGTAAGGTTCAGGACGAACTTCAATTAATTACGATGTAACGGAAGGCTAAACGGAGAAAAGCAGGGTGTCATTTCTGTTGCTGTGGATTACTCGAATGCTAAACCCTCACAATAGTCGAGCAAAAAGTTGATTCAGGAAACAGAGCCTTCCAAAACCGAGGAAGGGCTGAATATTTGTGAACTGACATTGCCGGTAAACCCGTGTGTCTTCTTTGTGGAACTAATGTGGCCGTAATTAAGGAATTAAATGAAAAACGTCACTACAATAAAAAACATCAGAGTATGCTGAAAAACCTGAATGCAGAGCAGAAGATACAGAAAGTTGAGGAGTTAAAAAATATTGTGAGGATCCAGTATATGTTTTTTACCAAAGCAAAATCCCAAGGTGAAAAGGACACATATTATTTACATTTCCGGGTTTTTTTTCATATTTTGAATTTCTATAGTTTTGACAGGAGATATTTTTATGGAGAGCAAAGCTTTTTTTGTCACGAAACGTAGCGGGAAACAGGAAAAAAAAGGACCCATTTGCGTAGACGTACTCACAATTTATTGGGGGAAGGATGAGGAGGGTGCGCACACTCGATCCGGGGATCGATGGTCGCGGAGTGGATTAGAAATCCAAACAAAAGACAAGTTTTCAAAAACAAACAAAAACAAAACAGGATCAAATACGGGCAGATTCACAGAACTAGGCATTTAACAGGTTTTAACAGAAGTCTCACGGAGTTTAACCAGGTTTAACAAACGTTCCAGCAACGCACAGTACATAGGAGCGCGCTTAAGTACTCCAAGAGCAATCAGTCCAATGCGTCTCAGCCGGTGTCAAGGGGCGGGACCAGCTGGGCGCCATGACAACCGTGCAGGACATGACATTTTTAGGTTATAGAATGTTTAAGTTTGTTTATTCTTGAAAAATATTCCTGTCTTTTTAAAATTCATGTTTAGGTTTAAAAAAAAAAAGTAAAGTGTCATAATTACACCTGTGCCTGCTCCTTTGGCGCCAACTGCCTCGAATGTTGATTGGCCCCCTGTCACTTTTTAAATCCCGGTCTTCCTGTCACCGGTTGTCAGTCCGTCTGCGAACCTCAGCTTACGCTAGGCAAGCTTTTCGACCCTGACTCTCTTCTATCCCAATATTCCGGCTCCCGTCTGTTTCCCGGCGTAGACCCATTTTCTAAACTCGCCCACGATATTTGCTCCCCTGTCCCGGCTACTGACCTGTTTTTTCCGCTCCCAACACCTCCCTCGCTCGCCACGAAAATACCACTTCCGCGTTTGAGCAACCTGCTCCCCGCAACCAGCGGTCTCTGGATCATGTGTACAATCCTTTCCCTTCTTCCCCAAAAAAAAATAAGAGAAACATACGCAAGTGGGTCTTGTCTCCGTTCTGGTCCTGACATCAAGTCTTAGTGTATCCAATGAATATTTATTCTGTTCATCCCACGACCAAAAGTGTGGTTTGAGTTTTGGCCCTGGAGCAATTGAGTTTGACACCCCTGCAATAGAGGATATAAGCCAAATCGGTCAACTTTGAGCTTAAATATCCATCCATCCATCCATTATCTGCACCGCTTATCCTCAGTAGGGTCGCGGGGGTGCTGGAGCCCATCCCAGCTATCCTTAGGCAGTGGGCAGGGGACACCCTGAACTGGTTGCCAGCCAATCGCAGGGCACACAGGGACGGACAATTCGCTCGCTCATTCACACCTAGGGACAACTTGGACCGGCCAATTAACCTGACAAGCATGTTTTTGGAATATGGGAGGAAACCGGAGTGCCCGTAGGAAACCCATGCAAGCATGGGGAGAACTTGCAAACTCCACACAGGAGGTTTGATCTCACGACCTCGGAACTCTGCCGCACACGCACTAACCACTGCCCCGCCGTGCTGCCCCAAGCCTAAATATTTTGCAACATATTAGCATAATATTGGGGAGGAACACTACACGTTCTGTGCCTAATTGAAAATAAATTCTGCATCGTTTGAACACAAGCATATTACAGCCAGTCCATATTTAAAACCAGTGACAGATTAATGACGGGCTTGCCTTCGTGTGTGCCTGCTACTTTACTTATACGTGTTTCTTAATGACCTCCAAACGCAGACACGCACTCAAAGTAGTTAACCACACACACTTATAAACGCATTGATCACGTTTAACAGTATCCATACAAAGTCAGGTACAAGGATAGACCCGGACCCGAGGTTCAGGCGTCTCCTCAGATTAATCGCTAAAACAGCCGTCGGCAGACGGAAGCCAAGCTCGCGCCAAGCAGACCAGGAGGTGCTTATCTAGCCAGTAACCTTGATTATTCTAACGGTCTCGCGACTGCATTGCTCGGAGAGAGCCAAAAAGTTGAACGTATGAATCTCGTCCTAAAGGTCACGTAGGATGTGCAAAAGAGATGTTTGGATAATCATGCCGGTCTGCAAAGCTTTGGATTCTGATTAAGGAAATACATTTACAGTAGTCTTTTACTGGACAAAGTGGCTTTGAGGCTTTAATAGGTCACCAAAGCAAAAGAGGTAACGTCATCGCCACAAAGTTTATTTTACAAAAAAAACATGGAAGCCACAAGATGTGATTTAGGATTTAGTATCAGTACCGATCAGGTCCAACTCCTCTCTGAAGAGCGGGATACACCGAAAAATAATGGCGAACAGATGATGAAGGTGCTCTTTATTTGTATAGCCCTTTATTACAAGAAGTCTCAAAGGGCTGTACAGACCACAGACTATCACAGACTGCAGACTATTATGACACCATCCCCTGATCTAAAACCTTCATGAGGGCAAGAAAAAACTCAAAACCTCAGCATGAGGAAAATAAAGAAACCGGACCGCACATGAGGTAATCCCCCTTCCAGGATGACAGGGCCAAATAGGATGTTGCAATACACAGATATCATCAACAATAAATACATATCATTCGTAAGCTTAAAATATAAGTGTGTTATAAGCCTAAATTTAAACAGTTCCACTGAAGTTGCAGACCGAATCTTAGAAGCCAGAGCATTCCACAGCATGATGGGGAACGCTCTTGAGCCTGCAGATTTCTTCTTGGCTTTTGGAGTCACAGGTAGACCGTCATTTTCCGAGGGGAGGCTCCGAGCAGGAACATAGGGGGGAATTAAATCGGAAAGATAAGAGTGGGCAAGTTCATGTAGAATTTTCTATAATACCAACAGAACCTAAAAATCACATAATAACTTAACAGGGAGCCAATGCAGGTTAGCTAACATTGGGGTAATGTGATCAATATTCTGATGAACTGATTAAGTTCTGAGTTTTGCAGATTCAGGTTAATTATCTACAGCTCAGTGTGGTTGTGATCAATAACGCAGGCAGGGGTCTGGATGCCATTGTGGCCTGCCTAAAACAGACGACACTGCCTTGGCCGTGATCCATTATCCCCAGTCGACTATTGCTGAAAGCAAAGGCCAAAAGATCACATTTATATCAGGCGTGGCATCTCTTTTTCCGTTCTTTCTGTGTAAAATGTGTCAGGGCCAGAACGAAGACAGGACCCACTTGCGTGCGTTTCTCTTAGTTTGATTTGGAAGAAGGGAAAGGATAGTACACACGATCCGAAGATCGCTGGTCGCGGGGAGCAGGTTGCTCGGACGCGCAAGTGGTATTTCCGTGGCGAGCGAAGGCAGTGTCGAGAGCGGGAAAAAACAGATCTGTGGCCGGGACGGGGGAGCAAAATCGTAGTCAAGTTCAGAAAATGGGTCGGAGCCAGGAAACAGCCGGGAATCAGAACAGGAGAGAGTCAGGGTCGGAAGGCTTGCCTAGCGTCGCTGAGGTTCGCAGACAGAAAGACAACCGGTGACAGGAAGAGAAGGGTTTAAAAAGTGACAGGGAGCCAATCAGCGTCCGAGGCAGTTGGCGCCAAAGGAGCGGGCACAGGTGCCTCGCATCAGTAATCATGACAAAATGAACAGCACCCAAGTAGCCGCAATCCATTATCCCCAGTTTACTAATACTGTGAGCGGAGGCCACCATACTATTGTAGCCCGACTAAATCTAACAGCAACGATCTTATATCCCTAGTCGACCATGACTGAAAGCGGGGACCGAGAGATTAAATTTGTGTCACGCGTGGCGGCTGTTTTTTCCGTTTTTTCCGTGTGTGTAAACAAGCAGAACACAAAAAAAGCGAAATAGCATTACACTGTTATGCTGATCACAAATTGAAAAAGATGCAATCAGAAGTGAAATACTTTTGACATTTCACGGTTTTCTTTCCCCTTTATCGTTCGTTAGGTTTGAATTCTGTCATACTGTCATGGATTTTGGTTTGTTAGCGCTGAGATTTAAACATGCACATGAAGGTCAAGTACAGTACAAGGTGTGGGCTGAAATAAACGGTTAGTCACATTGTTCGCATCAGCTGCTTCTTGTTTAGTGTGCCCCCCCCCACCCCAGCGAATATATTTTTGTTTTGCAACACTAAATGAGCTCAAAGGTTTTCGGTCACGTTTTTGGGTCATGTGTATGTCAATCACTCAATGATCATAATAAATATGAGTTAAGAAATGATTTAAAAATTTACATTTACAAACAGAAGACTATCTATTCATTTCCATACTCATAATTGCGGTCGCATTCCCTCTTGCTGACAGGTTTATTTTAGAATTAGCAGAATGATAATTCCACTTCTATCTTACAAATTTGGACAAATATCAGATTACTAATCACACTGTGAATGTGTGAAACTGGAGTGTCATGCCCAATTTTGTTGTCACAATATGTGAACCTATTTTGTAACAATGACAATAAAGGTATATTCTATTCTATTCTATTCTTCTATTCTATTCTAATCATCCTGTTGGCCAGTATTTTGGACAAAAAAAATAAATGAACTGGAAGAAGAAGAAGAAAATAGAGGTTTGTGCCCCACCTCTAATGTTTCAATACTGCCAGAATCTGGCACACCATTTCTTTCCCCCAGGCCTCCTAGAGGGTGCCAAACTGAAAGGAGTGGCTGGAGAGCGCCCACCTGCCCCCAATCAGTCTCTACACCAGTTTTTTATTATTTTAAGCTCTTTACATTGCCAAGTCATTGCCTGGGCCATGTGAAACCCAGTAGAAGGCATTTTTGTCTGGGGGTGTGCTGTACCGGCCTGTGTAAAATGAGATGCACAGTTGTTGTTACATTTTTCTTTCAGTTCAGGCCGCTGGTGCGTGCTATTGTGGCCCGCCTATAACAAACTGCACTGGGCCCCATCCCTTTATCCCCAGTCCACTATTGCTGAGAGCGATTTTGTCAGAACCCAGAATGGAATCTCGGACTCAAATGCGTACGTTTGAAAGGAATCTTTATTGACTAGTTGACAGAGCTGGCTTAGGAAGCCGGCGGGCGTCGGTCGCTAGCAGCGTTGGGCGGAACGGCAGTTCCGTGACAGGTAAGCAGAATCAATCTTAGCGAACAGGTCGATGGCCAGGGCAGGAGAGAAGGTCGTAACGTGGAGCAGAAAACAGGTCGGAACCGAAGGCAGGAATCAAAACAGAGAGTAGTCTTTAGTACTTGATAATCTGGCATAAACACACAGGAACACAGAGGTACGCTCGGACAAACTGGTCTGGGCACTGACCGCTTAAGAACAAAACGTCAGCCAATCAGGGAGCGCGCTCCAGCGCGCCACACGACTGCCACAGGTGTCTTCACTTCGGCAATCGTGACAGATTTAGACTCCGAGAGATTCGATTTTGGTCAAGCGTAGCAGCTCTTTTTTTCCGTTCTTTTCGCATACGATAACCAGCACCCGTTTGACTATGATCCATTACCCCAGGTTGACTGTGAGCAGCTGTTGGCATAGTGCTCTTTTTCAGTTAAGGTCGCTGAAGCATGCCAATGTGGCCCACCGACAAGAACTGCACTGTTTTTGCAGCGATCCACTGCACTGTTTTTGCAGCTGTGAGCAGGGGCCGGCAGAAGGCACTCTTGCAGGGAGGCATGACATTCAGACTCGCCTAAAATGAAATGTACGGTTGTGGTCGTGATCCATTATCTGCCCTTCAACTATTGACAAGATGAGGGGCCAGCAGAGTGCATTTTCCTGTTCGTTTGGGACGCTGACCCATGCCATTGTAGCCCGCCTAAATCGAACTGCACTATTATGGCCGCAATCCATTTTACCCAGTTGACCATTGCTCAGAGCGGAAGGGAGAGATCTAATTTGTATCACGCGGTGTGACTTTTTTCTTTTTGTTCTTTCTGCTTTGAATCAACAACTCCCATGATCCATAACGCCAGGTCAACTGACTGCGACCCATTATCTGTGAGCAGAGGCCAAGAGTGGTCTTTTTCGAATACGGATTATTTCGGTTTTCAGTTCATTGTGGCCCACCTGAAATAAACTGCACTGTTTTGGCTGAAATCCGTTATCCCCTGTCCTATATTGCAGAGAACAGGGGCTATCAGAAGGCACTTTTGTCGAGAGGCAAGCCTTCCTGGCCCGCCTAAATGAAAAGCACGGCTGCGAGCTGATCTGGTATCCCCCGCCGACTATCGCCGAGAACAGGGGCCGGCATTTCTCTTTCGGTTCGGACTGCTGAAGCGTGCTATTGTGGCCTGCCTAAAATGAACTCTACTGTTTTAGCCATGATCCATTAACCCAGGTCGATTATTGCTTCAAGCAGGGGCCAACAGAGTTCTTGTTTTGGTTCGGGTCGCTCAGGCTTGCCATTGTGACTGGCCTAAAACAAACTGCACTGTTTTGGCCACAAACCACCATCCCAGGTTCAATAATGCTATGTTAAAAATGGGGTAGTATGTGTGAATAGCAGCATTTTTGCATATCAAGAGGGGTTCTGGTCCTTATTAACTGCGATAAACGAAGTATTACAGTATTTTCTCTTTTTACCCAGCAAAACTGCTGCGTTTCGGTTTTTCATTCCCCCAAATCAGTTCACCCCGGTTGAGCTCGTGTGGAATGTCCGTCAGCGGCCCTCGAATGCTTTATGGCCACGCCGCGCAACTTTGAAGAACGACCCGGTGGTAAGTGAGCATAAATCACATGAAGAGATCCTTGATGGTACTCGAAGCACTTTTTTTTTCTCCTCCACTGTTCGCAGTCCAGCTGCAGAGCGCCGACAGGGCCTTGTAAACATTGCAGCTGTCTTGGTTTGGGCCAAGGCAGAAGCTGCAGATTGTTAGCGTTCGCTCCCGGTTCGAGATCGGTCGCCGGATCCCGTCGGGCTCCTGCCGGGTTTGTTTTTCTTGGAAGGCCATTTTTAAGACAGCCACACGCTAATGGAAACAGTCCGGCCGCATTCGCTTGTTAAATCCGATCATAGGAACATTTTTGGAGGTTTTATTTCATTGTTAGTGGATGGCAGGGCAACAGGTGGCGCCGTTGCATGTAAACGCCAATCAAAAGCGTTAAAAAAGATCATCGTATTTCAGTAATAAATGATAAGACTTTCGTTCGAAAGTTGTATACATTGGACCGGAACTCCAGTCCTATAGGGGGAGCTCATGAGAACTACATAGTATTTGTTATCTCAGCAAAGGAACCTTATTGCCATTATGTGTGTGCCAGAGTAAATAGTTCATTAAAACTGAAAAAGTCATACTCCAATCCTGTATAAAGCTGTAATGAACGAGAAGATGTTTTAAGAGTCGTACACATTGGGGTTGGTTGAACTCCAGTCCTGTAGGGGGAGCTCGTGAGTTCTACAAAGTATTTGTTAACTCAGGCGATGTGATGCCATTTTGTATATGCCAGAGTAAATAGTTAATAAAAACAGAAAAAAGTCATACTCCAATCCTGTAGATGTCGTGATTGCTAACTCGAGTCACCTGGAGCAATCACGTGGACGCCCTCTGATTGGCTAATTTCTTCCTTCTTAAGCACGCTACGCCCAGACCTCTTCGTCTGAGGATTACGTTTGTACCTTGTATGACTCTCCTGATTACCTGTTCCGTCTTGATCTGTTTACCTGATTCTGCCTGCCTCTGATCCGACCTGCTTCCGTCCCACGCTACGATCTTCTCTCCACTCCCGGTAAACTTGACCTGCTAGACTTCCGCACTCCGATTGGCTACGTGTTCCGAAGCTACTTTCCCGGCTCCGCTGCTGACGTCCGACAGCCATCGCGTCTCCCGCTAGCCCTGTACGCTTCCCTAAATAAAGAACTGTAACGAACGCTCTGGGGTTTCCTGTTCTGTTCTGGTCCTTCTGGCAGTAGAGGGCTGTAATTAATTAAAAGATGTTATTTTAAGAGCTGTACATATCGGGGTTGAACTCCAGTCCTGTAGGGGGAGCTCATGAGTTCTACAAAGTATGTTAACTCAGGGAATGTGATGCCATTTTGTATGTGCCAGAGTAAATAGTTAATAAAAACTGAATAAAGTTATACTCCAATCCTGTAGAGAGCTGTAATAAATTGATGTTATTCTAAGAGCTGTACACATACGCTATATATTTTCCACTGTAAGTAGTTTTCAAGACAACAATTTTTAATTTTGTTTTGTTTTGTAAAGTATTTGATTTATATCCTAGCAGCTGCAGTGAATTAAAACACTTTTTTAAAGAGTTGGACACACCATTGTTGAATTCCAGTCCTCTAGGGGAGCACATGAGGTTTTGAAAGCATTTCTTAACTCAGTGATGGAAAGTGCTTGCCATCTAGTATTTGCCTGATTAAGTAGTTTCTTAAATAGATTTCTAAGAAGGTTTTTAATTTGTTTTTTGTTTTTTTTTTCTGTAAAATACTGCATTTGATTCATATCTTAAATGAATTTGATTTTTTTTCAAGAATTATCACATCCCACCTGTAGGGGGAGCTCTTGAGGATGGAAAAGTAATACTTGATCAGTGAGGGAATGTGATTGCCATTTTGTATCTCCCAAAATAGTTCATTAAAAATATAACAGTTTGTCAAAACCAGAACAGGAGGAGGACCCAGATGCATAACGTTTACTCACAAGTTTATTGAGATATAGAGGAAAAACAAACGCCAGGCAAGCCGCTCACGGGATCGGAGCGTGTTCGGAATGCGGAAGTGGATCTTCCAGAGCGGGAGATCATAGCATAGTCAAACGGGAAAAAACGTGTCAATAGCCGGACCGGCGGATCAGAGCGTGGTCGGTAGTCAATAACGGGTCGTTAGCCGGGATGGGAGATCAGAACGTGCCCGGTGGTAAAAAACGGGTCGTTAGCCGGGACGGGAGATCAGAAAGTGGTCTGTGGTCAGAAACGAGTCGTAGCCGGAGACAAACGGGGAACCAGGAACAGACGAGTGGGATACGGGTGAAAAAACGGGACTGACGGTAGTCAGAGTCAAAGTGTGTCTCCTTGTAAACAGAGGTTTGCTGACGGACTGACCAAGGGCGAGTGAGAGCACTGGGCTTAAATAGGAGGGGGAACCAATCAGGCAACCAGCAGCAGCTGGCGTCAAACGAGCGGGCACAGGTGAGTGCAATGAGTAATCATGACACAGTTGTTTTCATTTTATTCTATTTTGTCAATGTCTGGATTTGATTCATATCCTAACACAGGTTTCCCCTTATCATTAATACATCAGAGTTCACGCCATGGTCCACAGATCCCTTAACCAACACTTCCTGTGGTGTGTCTTGGGAAAATACAGCCTGGCTGCGCTCATCCCTCTGCAGTATTTTGGAGTTGAATGAGATAGCACTAGTTTCCATGGTTCCAAGCATCCTGATCTGACTCAGATACATCACCTTTATCATCTGGTCGCCGTTGTTTTCTGGTGTAGGCCTCATCCAGCTCTTCAGAGATGAATCGGACCTCTGCATTGAGGGGCTTGGCGTGTGACAATGCTAGACCCTACATCACTGTTCTGAAAAGTTTGCATTTTACAATAAGGACTTTAATATCTTATATGTTGTTTGATTCAGATCCACTGGGTGGCAGTAGAGTGCATCTTAAATAAGCAATTATCTCTGCAAGGGATTTTTGTTCCTGGCTTACGTTTTTTCACTTGAAAAATCATAATTATCTTACTTCCTGGCTTTAAACAGTGAGGGATGCATCCAACTGGTGAGGAAAACTTTCCTGGTGGAGGCCACAAACTTTAGAGTACTTTACGAAGAGCCTTGACCTTGTGATGCCTCCCGCGTGCGGCCGGCGTAGTAAAAGCGTTCAATGAGGTTAAGTCCATGATAAGAAGACGAGACGTCCTGGAGCCTTTCGCTATTTTCTGTCAAATTACTGATCGGCTTGCTCCTCAAAAACACGCCGGAATGGCGCCGAATTGACTTCAACCTGATTGGCTGATTTCAAATTCATAAATATAAATACAGCTTGTAAAATTTTGAAGCATGTACTTAAGTTATCAGTGTAAAAAAAAGAAACTTTAGAACATGGGCAATGGTTTCAAATAGGTCTGAAAAAGGGCTATGCTATAAAAGATGAAGCTTAAATTTTTGCTTAGGACAGGGGTCGGGAACCTTTTTGACTCAAAGAGCCATAAAAGCAAAAAATATTAATTTTATTTTGGGAAAGAGCCACACCATATATTATGAGACAAATTTACTAAATTGCTAAACCGGCGCCCCAGACAAAAGCTTAGTCTTCAGCACATTTATTTTTGATGATTTGATAAAAATTATGAAAAGAGAATAATGCCAGAGCCCCTGTCCCAAATTCAACAAACAGACCACTTTAAACTTGTCTCTTTCTTGCAATGACTCAAGATCGGTTAAACTCCTTTTGACCCTTTTTTTCATACATATTGGTTTCAAAACCAGATGCAAGCAGTTATTTTGTAAAAACGTCACAACATTCTGAGAATAGGGAGCCTTATGTGCTTACCTTTGGCGAGAGATGGGAGGGAATGCTTGTACTTTTTGCATAGCTCCACCCATCCCTCCCACTCACCCAATCAAATGACTAAGTTCTCTTCCGGTGTTTTGGCGTATTTACAGTTCTGTGGATTCATCATAAAGTATCTGAACACTGAACACAGATTATATAGTGAACTTTTAAATAAAGGATTCTTTAGCGTTGTACAGCCAAAACGAGTTTTTTTTCCCCCTTTTTTTGTGTGACACCTTGACTGTAAATTGTAGTGAAAAACGTGCCCTATATATACTGCAAAGTGTTTCCTTCGAATTTAGCTTTGGTTTGGCTTTACGTGTACCTGAATATGATAGACAACTCTGGTTTTGAACAAGATGGAGAAATTTTGCATGCAATCAAATTGGTCTCTGAGCCACAGATACTCATAGAAAGAGCCATATATGGCTCGCGAGCCATAGGTTCCCGACCCCTGGCTTAGGAGATAATGGGTATTTGGTGATGAGTTCATAAGAAATGTTATCAATTGGCACTTTGTGTTTTGTACTTTGTGGCCTGAGGGCATCGCAGTGCAATGAAAAAAACAAATGTTGTTTTTAGTCCGTTTGTGTGTTGGACAACTTTTCTTTCTCAATTCAAGTGACAGATCGTCTACGCAAATGAGTTCCAACTTCCTGCTTCCTGACCCGCTTCTTGACATAGAGTTAATAATTCAATTTTAGTTTTCGGACTTCCTTTATTCAATAAAAAGTAAGGGTTTCAAAATAGGGCTCGAAGAAAGATCTTGAGTTTAGGATAAGTATCGTTTTTTGTTTTTTTTTAAAAAGTGGCTCAAACACAGGCTTGGTTTTCTAATTATGGTCCAAAACTAACAAACGTCTTCTAAAAAATCAACTTGGTGACCGAAGACGGATTTGCCGGAACTTTCTTGATGACGAACGACGGGCGGGCATCCCCGTCTCCGCTTCTGCAGCCTGATCGGCGCTGGCACGGCACGGAAATAGTGGCCAACGCTCGGCGATTATAGACTGCGGCCTTCCGTAGTCGCTCTGATGTGGTCGGACCAATGACATCGTAAGCGGACTGGCGTGCATGCTCACAGAGTCAGTCCACCTTTTTTTTCCATTTGCGAGCGTTTTGGGATAATGGGGAAGGCAGCTGACGACAAACACGGCCGCAGACTTTCGTCTGTTCTTTGTCGCGATGTTCTTTGAGACTGGTGACCGCTCTTCTTATTGTCTATTGTCTGGTGACCAGTCCATTGTATAGAGAACAGTCTAGAACCGCGGAGTTTCCCGTTTTTAGAGGCTTTTTCACTTTCAGTTCTTCTGCTTGTACATTTTTCTATGGTGTTGCATTAGTGCCAGAATTCTGTCTGGTTGCCCAATGACACATCGTCTACGCATGTGCCATGATTTGCTGTCAGTCCTCGCGTCGATGTCGGCTGCTATTGTATATGCGCCTGTGTACTATAAGGTTCCATAAATGCCAAAACTTTCGTCCCTGCAGCCAATGTCATGCTTTGGTGGCTTCTTTAATCAATCATATAAACCAGGGGTCGGCCACCTATGGCACGCGTGCCAGCAGTGGCACGCGAGGGGTTAACCAGTGGCACGCGAGCGCGCGGCACAGTAATAATGATTTTTTGTAAAAAAGACATTTTCGATGTTTAGCGGCTTTACAGTGAGCGTGTGTCGGCACGGTGCCTCGCAAAGGAGGAGAGATCTGTTTTAACCCTCCCACAGAAACATCAGCGCGAGATAAATGAACGAATCACGACAGCCAAATCATGACGGCTCCTCGAGCGGAAAAATCTCGTTCTTCCCAGCCAGCGTGGACAGACGAATGAGGCTTTGTGCAAAAAATGACCGTGCTGTTTGTGCATTATGCCTCGAGAGCGTTGTACCTCGCACGTCAAGTGTTAAACGTATTACGAGACGAAATATGAACATGAATTTAAGGACGAGTCTGAAAAGGCGGATACATTAAAAGGCGCTGTGTCCAGGTACAATGTAGTACCTAAATCCGACTCCCCTTCAAATTTTAGTTATCCCTTTAATCAGTATATTACCAGCAATAATTCAATGCAGAAAATGAATTAATAATTTGAATAAGAAAATTCTTCTTAATTATATTTGCATGTACTTTTTTCCTTCTACAGTGAACGTCGCTTTCATTTTTAACTTTTTTTCATAATAAACCTCATTCATGTCGAGCAACTCAGGATCTCACAACAAAATGTTCATTAACAATACATATGATATAACGAAACACGTGTACAATATAACATGTTAAACTACATAAATAAAAAAAATATGGTGTAAGATTATTTTGTATTTTGTAAGGGAAAATATGACATGGAGCCCTGGAGCTTGACAGGTATGAGAGAGAAACACTTCACACACAGCAAGACTTGCAGATGCGAAGAAAAACGTGTAATTTAGGACAAAGAAAGAATGTTGGCACTATTGGAACTCCACACAATTTTACTGTGCGATTTTCTATAAGAACTATGAGGCCTGTGTTTGTGTGTTTGTGTGTCTGTGTGTGCGCCCAGGCTAACAAACCTCACAGCTGCAGTTTTTTTTCTTAAAATACATACGCGACCTCATCAAAGGGTCTTTGACCAAATGCACTCAGTCTCCGAGGTCAGAATGTGTCTTACTGTCCTTGTGTTTACGCATGAGTTTGTGTTTCTTTAAGGACATGTTTATGCAGTGCAAAAGGCACAAAGTTCAACAGGAGCTGGTTTGTTTTTTTCAGCGTTCGATCCCCCTGCTGTTTTCTTTGCGAAACCGACCAACCAGGTGAACGGATAAAAAATCATTCCCGAGATTGACAAAAGAGGGATTAATGTAAACATATATGCATATTTATACACAGTATATAGAGGATTGAGCCTTTCTTACCCTTGATTCCTCCCTAAGAATAAGAAATTACTTTCTGCTTGCCACAAAATTACTCGCAAAAGAAATATATATGCCGCTAGATAAGTTCTGCGTTTCACTGTTGTTTATTCTTCCTCGTCTGCCACAACCACTTCTCCAGCTCATTGCAGAAGATTCTGACTTTAAAGTAAAGGATCAAATTTAGGAGGAGGACGGATAGCCAAATTGAGCCTGTTGTACCATTGTTTTCAACAAATCAATACTATTTGTTTATTGTGGGGCAACAAAACCCTACGCAAGAAAACGCCTGTAGAGGAATTGGAGCCACTAGGCTGGACTTGGCCAAGACCCACCACAGGAAATGGTGCCTCTATGACCCACATGGTTAGGGGATCTGTGAACCGTGATATGCATAATTACTAATAAAGATAGATACAACATTTCACAATGCAATCGGAAAATAAATATTACATTTAAATATAATAATATTTGGTAATGTGTGGAAGAGATCTGTAAAAACACACATATCCAATGAATTGAACACATTGTCTACTTTAATTCACTGGCTGTTTTCTGTTATTGCTTTTGTTGCATACTTTGACCACAAGGGGCAGTATAACACATTTGCACAGTTGTTTGGGGTGTTTAAGAAAGGTTTTGGTCCATTGATTTTACAATAAATGTTAAGCATGTGATTTATTTTGAATTTTTGAGTTATGTATGTGCTTTCGCAGTATTTTTTTGTATTTCTTCTGTGAATCCTGGATGTCAGGGATGTCAAACTCAGTTTGGCTCTGGGGCCAGATCCAGGTTCTCAGGCAGGCCGGATCCGAAAAAAAAATGTAGACTCCAATTATCATAGTTTGTTTTAGTATTATGCTTTATCTTTCAGCCTACGTTAGTAACCTACGCAACATAATAAAATCGCGGATGACAAGGGATTGTTTTCTAAGCATAACACACTTATCTACAAAAAAATTGGAATTCTTTTTGTATGTTTAGCATTGAACGTGTTTACTGCTGTATTTTATCAGTTGAGTGAATGCAGTTTTAAACCTGAACCAACTCACCACGCTATATAAACACAACACTGCCCTCTGGCGGCCGGAGAGAGCATCTGGTTTGCGTGTATTTAAAAGTCATACATTTTATCAAAATGATCTATTTCAACATATTGTTCTCAGATATTTATGGCGGGTCAGATTAAATCATTCAACAGGCCGTATCTGGCCCGCCAGCCGCAATTTTGACATAGTTGCAGCACGGGAACGCACTGAAGAAGATGCAAAACCATCCGAAAAATGCAAAAAGCAATTCTCCCTCTACACTACACTACATGTATAATCAAACATTTTTGAAAAAGCACCAGGGAGCCACCAGGGGGTGCCAAAGTGGTGCATATGGCTCCAGAGCTGCTTGTTGCTGACCCCTGGCCTAACTTAATCAAAAAAGCTTTTAGTTTAAAAAAAATGTATTTATTACTGTATTTTTAATGTTTTTTCCTCATCATTTGAATTTTGATTAATGACCTACTGTGAATATTTAGCGACAGGATGCACAGACATGATGTCACTCTTAACGTATTTTGTTTGATCTTAAAGAAACAAAAAGCTTGTGAGCTCATCCGAGTGTGCCTGTCGAGCATCACGCTAATTAAAAGCGCTGATCTGCTTTGGCTCACTTTTTACGCTCTTCTTCTCTTGGATACGTTTCGTAAAGCGATAAATGATCAAGAGTCGTTGGGGTATGGTATTTATCCTCTGCAGAGAACAACTCATTTTACAGATCAGGTAGAGCATTATGGTCATTAACCCATTAAATGCCAGATGTTTCTCTAGCTTTTTTTTTGCCATTTTAACTCATTTTTAAAGGTCCATGGAAAATGTTGTTCTGTAACAAATGCACATAGTGTCAGAGACCAGAAACGGAGACAGGACCCACTCGCATAGCATTACTCACAGTTTTAATGGGAAAAGGCAAAAGGAGCGCACACTCGATCCAGAGATCGTGGGTCGCGGGGAGTACGTTGCTCAGCCGCGGAAGTAGGACTTCCGTGGCGAGCGATGGCGGTGTCGGGAACGGGAAAAGTCGAAATCAAACAGATCTGAGCGGGAGGAAAACAGGGGCAAAAACACAGGACAAGTGAAAAAAATGGCTTGCTTTGTAAAAACGGAGATTCGCAGACGGACCGACAAAAGGTGACTGATAGCGTTTAAATACTGACAGGGAGCCAATCTGTCAACGAGCTTCAGCTGGCGCCCACGGGCGGGGCCAATTGGGCGCCATGGCAACCGTGACAGAAGCTGGTGCCACACGGCGGAGGGCCAATTAGTAAACAACAGTTTCTTGTTAAGTTTCTTAAAAATCTAATTAAAAAAATCTAAACAAAAAAACTTATGAAAAAAACAGCCTTTTGCAAGTACAGTATGCATTTCAACCGGAATTTTCACGTTGTTGTTTTTTTTTTTTGCTTTTGTGATACTTCCAAAATCTAAATAATGATGTAAAATAAACACAAAGACACCTTGCTTGCAAAATAAAATGTCATTGCAAGATTACTGAACTTATGCATGAACGATGCATGAACTTTCAGCGCCTGATGTTTCCGGTGACGTGACCACATACTTTCGGTTACCAAGGCGATCGCGTTCCTGCGGACATGCACGAAACGTCATCCCTCTCTGCCCCGACCTTTTTCAGAAAGAAGAAAACTCTTTTAAAGCGTTAACTTTTTGTACTTATCCATATTTTTGCTACTCTCACCGCACTGCTTCCCTAGGCCCACTCGCCATATGGGGCCGCCTACACACTCTTAATTGCTGAGTAGAGGTGAGGGCTTCCTGGATGTGTGGACAAAGATCTGTTCAAAGCCACTCCCGCCTAAAGGTGACTTATTATACCAAAATCACTCCTGGAGGCTTGATTGTTACTGATGAGCTGGGCCAAACACTTTGGCACTGAATGAGTGAAAGGGACGCATATATGAACCCCAAAAAATAGTTTGAACTTGATTTTGCACGATGATGCAACAATAAAGACTTTTGAGCCTTTTTTCTGTGTTGCGATGTGTACGCACGAAACATCCTGGCAGCAGGAAGACTTTTCCAGGTGCAGGGAAGTTAGCGGTGCCAAAGGAACTCGGCTGCTGCTTTTATCATCTGGCCGCGGAAGCTTTACGCTTTTCAAACGCTTGAGACGGTACTCGGCGTGCACAAGCCAAGAGGAAGACCATTGAATTTAGCTTGAGATTTGTTTTACTTGTTTTTTCTTGCTTCTTGTTTTTTCTTTTATGGTTTTTCACTTGATATGTTCAAGCCACTTCCTCTTTTTTAGATTTTGTATGCCGCTTTGGATAGTTATTCATTTGTTGCTCATTATTTGCTTATTGTGTCTATCAAGTAGCTCTTTACTGGTTTTTAGAGGGTTCTGTACTGGTTTGGATGACTCCTTGAATGTTTTTGGACTTATATTTGGTTGATTTTTGACTTTTTGAGTTTGTAAATGTTAGTTAACTGTTTTGTTTTATCACTTTAGGAGCCGTTTGCTGCTGGTTACCTGATTGGTTCCCCCTCCTATTTAAGCTCAGTGCTTTAACTTGTCCTTTGTCAGTCCGTCAGCGAACCTCTGTTTACACAAGGCAAGCATTTTGACGCTGACTCCTATCGGCCCCATTGTCAGAGATAGTCATTATTAAGACTCTTTGGTGGCTGTATTTACACAGATAAAATACATATATTGCAGCAGCAAAAGTACTCACGGCTTCCATGTTGGTTGAAAGAGAAAGAGAGAACTCCCAAAGGGCGGGCGTGGTTTATTATACGTCAGTGAAAACAGCACACACATGAGCACGACTTCACAACAAAAGAATATAAGATTGATAAACGTACAAGAGATATAATTAGACTGATTATTGAAACGTTGTTTTATGTGTGTGTGTGTGAAAGATTGTTTTTGTATTTAGGAATATAAAAACAAGTTATTTTCACTAGACTGAATTTCTGAGAGATTTACATCCAAAACGGCCACCTTGACACCCATTTTGTCACACGTTTTCCTCTCGTCTGTTCCTGATTTCCCCGTTTGTCTCCGGCCACGACCCGTTTTTTTACCCCGACCACGTTCTGATCTCCCAAACCGGCTAACGACCCGTTTTTTGACCCCGACCACGTTCTGATCTCCCGTCCCGGCTAACGACCTGTTTTTCCTGTCTAACCACGCTACGATCTACCGCTCCGGAAGATCCACTTCCGCATTACGAACACGCTCGGATCCCGTGAGCGGCTCGCTTCCCTCCTCCAGTGAGCACCGGATCGCTGGCACTGATTTTTCCTCTATATCTCAAACTCAAACTTGTGAGTAACGTTACACATCTGGGTCCTCCTTCGGTACTGGTCTTGACAGTTAATGAGTACTTTAGCAGGTTTTTGAGAACAATAATTTGATGCAGTTCTTACCTAGCTTTACGATTTCACTTGTAGTGTGTTATAGACTTATTTATTACTGTTCTTTGTTTTGTTAAGGGTAGCATTATGGTCATTCGTCACAGGTTTTCTTTACGATCTTCTGCGGTTCATTTCTAAATCTAAATTGGTTCCTGACTATTTCAGCAGGTTTGTGACAACTATATTTTGATGCAGTTTTTACCCTGAATATTTTCAGTTTTGTCTGCGATGATCCTTAAAGATGCAATCTGTAGATTGTTTGTTTTGGCTCAAGACTGCCATCTCTGGTCTGAATCATAACTGCACCCTCTTCGATTAATTCTGTTGGTTTTTCAATCATTTTAAACAGTGTTTGTCTGTTTTTGTTGATCCTTATCGCTGCACTCCAAAGGTCATTATGTTTTACTCATGACTGCCATCTCTGGCCTGAATCATAACTGCATCCTCTTCAACAAAGACAATTTAGAATAGACTTTTCCCAAATTCTGAATTTTGGTCTTCTAGGGCCAAAGTCTTAATAAGTCAAATTAGGGTTTGGAGTTCAGGTTTAGCGTTACAGACAGAATTGGTGTGAGATTTTTGAGTTAAAAACCCAGCAGGAGGTTCCATGTGGCTTCAAAGTAGGGTTTCAAATGAGGGCTTTCGATGTGTTTAATGCTCTGGTTTCAAAGTAGGATTTCAGGTTTTCGGGTCCACGTGTTAACTTCAAGCTAATTTTGTGTCTTACAAATATTTTGTCAACGGTGGTGTTTACAGAAGCCCATGGATGAAATTTTTAGAATTATACAGCCAAATTGGAATTAAAAATATATATATATATTATAGTGGGCAGCACGGCGGCGCAATTCATGTCTTAAGAACCTCCTGCGTGGGTTCAAATCCAGCTCCAGACTTCCTGTGCGGAGTTTGTATGTTCTCCCCGTGCTTGCGTGGGTTTCCTCCGGGCACTCCGGTTTCCTCCCACATTCCAAAAACATGCATTTAAGGTGAATTGGCCGGTCCAAATTGTCCCTAGGTGTGATGAGCGAGTGAGTTGTCTGTCCCTGTGTGCCCTGCGATTGGCTGGCAACCAGTTCAGGATGTCCCCTGCCCACTGCCCGATGATTGTTGGGATGGGCTCCAGCACCCCCGCGACCCTACTGGGGATAAGCAGTGTAGCTAATGAGATGAGATATTATATAGTCGTCTCTTTAATCAGGGTTGGCATGTACAGGTCGAGGTTTTAAGCCAGAGTTTGTGTTTCCAACAATAATTTAGAATAGAATAGAAAAGAATAGAATGGAATAGAATACAGGACAAGACAAGACAAAAGAAGAGAAGAGAAGACAAGACAAGACAGGACAGGACAAGAGAAAACAAGAGAGGACAGGACATGACAAGAGAGGGCAGGACAGGACAAGAGAGGACATGACAAGAGAGGACAAGACAAGAGAAAACAAGAGAAAACAAAGAAATGAAATTCAATAGAATAGAATAGTCTTTATGGTCATTGATATCAACGATGTGAAACGCTGTATGCAACGAGATTAGACTTGGCACTCCAGAGTGAAACATGTAAAAAGACTTAAAGAGAAAAAAGAGAAAGAGTATCAGAATAAACAGGCAAAGTAGATCATTACAACGCAGTGCTTGGAAAACTGGTTACATGCCAGGTTGAGAGTTTGAATAATGGATTTTAGCTGGGTTTGGTTGACGTTATAATTGGTTGAGGTTTCAAATGTTTGTGAATTTCCAGTGGTGGTATTTTCCATTTTTAGAATGATTGAAGCGAATGCAATTGTTCAATGTCAACGATGTGACGACAGAGACCTCTAGTGGTGACTTGGAAAAGTCTCAGAAAACATGTTACGTGTGTAAAGAAACACGTTTTATTTAATTTTAAAAACAATTCTGAAATAAAATCCACACAAACACAAAAAAAACCTTTACATGTTATCTTAAAACATTTTTAGGATTATATAATTACATTTTCATTGAAAACAGTTGGCAGGGTCAGCTTCCCCGAGGAAAAGCAACTTCCTTTATTTGACACCTGCCTTTGTTGACGTCAGACGATCTCCCTTTGGAGAAGCTTATGTAACAATTCTATAAGAGACTTTCAGCTTAGAAGCGGTTCAAGGTCACCGTGGTCTTCAGGCGTGTCCTTGTCGGCTCGAGGATGCTCTTCGGCGATGGCCGCCGCTTCGATTTCGTCCTCGCCGTCCACTTCGATTCCGATTCCGCACACCACGCTGGGAAGAGGAAATATTTAACTTATTAGATATGTTTATTGCGATTTAATTAGGCTTTTTTTTTGTTACATTAAATGTTATTGCACTACTTTTCATTGCACTACTATTACATGTACTATTCTTTCATTGCACTAATTTTATAACTTCAGTCTCTTGTCTCTTAGCACTAGTCAAGTCAAGTCCATTTTATTTGTATAGCCCTTAATCACAAAGAGTCTCAAAGGGCTGCACAGACCACATATTATTGCAAACCAGACTATTATGACACCATCCCCTGATCTAAAACCTACATGAGGATGAGGAAAAACTCAAAAACCTCAACATGAGGAAAACAGCATAAATACTTTGTCGATATTCTTGCCTGACGGAGCTGTATATTACTATTCTCTTTAAAGTTTTTATTACATGTTTACGCTGGAGTGCCATGTCTAATCTCGTTGCATAAAATGTTGACAACGTTGATATAAATGACAATAAAGACAATTCAATTCATAGCTGTCTGTGGTAGCATGGCTAACATGGATATTTGATGTCTTTAGCGGGATATGGCAGCCTAAAATTTTTCACATCCATAGCCATGTATGGCAGCCTAGCTAAAACAGATGTTTGGCGTCTAAAGCAGCCTACGGCAGCCTAGCTAAAAATTGATCTTTCATGTCTATAGTTGTCTATGGCAACTTAAATCAAATTGATCTTTGACGTCTATAGCAGTCTACAGCAGCCTAACTAAATCTTTGACATTGATTGCAGTTTATGGAAACCTAGCTAACATGGATATTTGACGTTTATAACGTTCTATAGCAGCCTACTGAAATTGATCTTTGGCATCTATAGCCGTCTAGGCAGCCTAGCTAAAACTGAACTTTGCCGTCTAAAACAAGTCTATGGCATCCTAGCTAAAATGGATCATTGAAGTTCATTGCAGTCTATTTTTTTATTTATTATTCATCCAGTATCAACCATCAACATGATATCTACCAGCAATCATTTTGTCACGCGAAGCTATCGACGCGACTCGTCGCCTTCGATCGGCGCCGTTATTTTTTTAGACCCAACTGCTGTGTTGGGAGTCATAAGGTGACCAAACCCCCCAATTCCAACCCTTAATGCCGAGCGCCAAGCAGGGAGGGAGGCAATGGGTACCAATGTTGTAAGTCTTAAATATGACTCAGCCGAGGCTTGAACCAGCGACCTCCCAGTCTCGGAGCGGGCGCCCTACCATCTAGGCTACCGAGCTGGTCTCTCTATGTTAGCCTATTTAAAATTGATCTTTGACGTCTATAGCAGTCTAGAGGAGGCTAGGTAAAATGAATCTTGGGCGTCTATGGCCATTTATTGCAGCCTAGCTAAAACTGATCTTTGAAGTTCATTGGAGTCCATGGGAGCGTATTCAAAATTGATCTTCGACATCTATAGCAGTCTCTGGCAGCCCAGCTAAAATGGAAATTTGAAGGTCATTGCAGTCTATGGCAGCCTATTTAAAATGGATCTTTGACATCTATAGCGGTCTGTGGCAGCCTAACTAAAATGGATAAGTGGCATTTATAGCTGTCTATAGGCTTAATTGGCGCCAACAGCCCGGACAACTAATTGGTGGACACTCTCTTTTTAAACCCCCGGCTTCCTCTTGGAAGCCGTCAGATCGTTATGCGAACTGTTGCCTTCAGCTCAGTAAGCTTTTCGTCTGACTCCATTCCTGCTGTTTTTTTCTGCCTGATCTTTGTTGCCAGACGGTTTCCGGACCTGACTACGCCCCATTCTGCCTGCCTGTTACCTGACCTGTTTCGCCCTGTTACCTGCCGACCTCGCTTACGAACTCGACACCGCCTTTGATCTCCAGTCCCGGGCAACGACTGGCTATTCCCGCCTGTCTCCGATCCTCCTCGCCTGACACGGATCCGTCAGCCATCGGATCGTGGAAGCAAGCCCCTCTTTTATCAATAAAAACTGAGAAAACGAGCGCTATTGGGTCCCGTCTCCGTTCCTGGTTTGTGACGGAACTCACATAGCACACAAAAAAGTACACGTGTCACACATGACTTCACTGCCAATGGAACACTTCTGTTTCCATTCGAAGTACTTCCTGAGTACTGCTTTTGTGTGTACCCAATGCAACAAAGCACATAAGAGGATCACATTTTCCTACATAAGGCTGACTTGCCAAAAAAGTGCACCTTTGCACTAAAATTTGTTTGCTAAGCACTTTTTCCCCAGAAAGCGGCACAAAAGGTCCACATGTATAACGTTAGGTTGAAGTCCACACGAGAATTTTCCAATTGGGTAAGAACTGTAACAGGCTTCTGAGTTCTGCAAGTTATTTATTGTACTTATTACGAAATCGCAGATAGGGTGGATCTGTGAAAGTACGAGCATTAGCAAATCACTCTAATACAGTGGACCCCGGGATACAGCGTTCCTTTGCCCTCTTTTTAAGGCATTTTCCCCCACTATGCAAATTATTTCACACGCCCCTGAAATTCAAACTTTGCGCTGTTTGTGCCTATGATGAGTTAGGTCTCTTACATGCCCTTCTATCATTGGTCAATGTCTTTACAAAATCCTATGGTTTTAAGGTTTGCATTTATGCTAAAGGGAGAAGTAAAAACTTAATAACCATTGTAACGAACCTTGCGATTATCAAGAAATATGAAGAAGGTGCACAAATTACTACCCTCGCTATGTTGCATGGCCAAAACCAACAATCAGAACTATTATTAAAAATAAAGCAGTGATTAAAGAGCAAATATATTTTCTAAGAGTACGGAAATCCTTACAGGTGGAAGCTTTAAAATCTTTTTCATTTTTAATCCCCCCATTGCTGTCACCTTCCCCACATAGCATCCACCCGCTACTCCACTTTACCGGCTCGAGTCACATCACACCAAAGGTAATTACCATTTCATTTTTCTTTTACATACACTACTGTTCAAAAGTTTGGGGTCACACAGACAGTTTTGTGTTTACGAAGAAAATGTCACACTTTTATTTATCAAATGAGTTGTCCAATGTATGTTCTTTTCCCCAAATGAATCTATTCATTTTATTGGCCAGTCTCAGATATGGCTTTTTCTTTCCCACTCTGCCTTGAAAGAATCTTGGAGTCGCCTTTTCACTGTAGATATTGACACTGGTATTTTACGTTTTTTTATTTAACAAAGCTAGTTGAGGACCCGTATCTGTTTCTCAAACTAGAGACTCTAATTTACATGTTCTATGGCTTAGTTGTGCCTTTCACTGTGCTGTTCTCTGAAAGGAGTAGTATACTCTGTTGTAGAACATCTTTTCAGTTTTAAGTCTCTTGGAATTTTTCTGCATGAAATGGCCTTCATTTCATAGAACAAGAAGACTGTCAAGTCTTACATGAAAGTTTTCTTTTACTGACTATTCTGAAGTTTAATAACACCCGGAAATGGGATACTCGAGATACTCGATTTACTCAAAAGAAGATAAGTTTTATAGCTTCTCTAAGCAGCTAAACTGTTTTCAGCTGTGCTAACATCCTTCCCTGAGGGTTTTTTAATCATCCATTAGCCTTCTCACGGAATTAGCTAACACAATGTACTATTAAAACACTAGAGTGCTGGTTGCCAAATATGGGCCGCTGTACATCTCTGTTAATCAGGGGTTTCCAAAGTGGTGCCCGCGGGCACCAGGGGGCCCCCTAAGGACAGTTGAGTTGCCCACGGACCGGTTCTGAAAATAGCTCACCAGTGCTGGGTCGTTGTTGCTTTCTAGTACAAATATTTTTTATCGGTTGATTTGAATTTAATCAACACTATTATTAATAATTAACCTGGTGACATAGTAACAGCATAGTAATAACATAATTCAAAAAAATACGTTCCAGTTTATGGGCTTCATGGACAAAAACGATCTATTTAAGTATTGATAATCATTTTTAAGCAATTAAATAAGAGAGTAGAATAAAAATTGATTTGTGTACTAAACAAATGTATTTATCGACTTGTTATTAATATATTTTACAGGAAATACATAAATCAAATTCCAAAATATGGGTTTTATAAAGCGAATGAGAAAAAAATGTGCAGTTTTAGTTAACAATATAGCTACTTTTTTAGCTTTCTAGCTAGGTACAATCCCTCCTTTTTAGCTATTTAGCAAGCTATCTTCCCGCCTTTTTACCCGTTTGCATATCTAGCTAAACTTTTTTGCTAGTTTTCAAGCTAAATGTTGGCCTCTTTTTTTTAGCTTTCTATCCTTCTATTTAGATGGCTTTTTACTCTTTTAGCAAGCTATCTAGCTTCCTTTTCATTTTCTATCTGTTTAGCTTTATAGCTAACCATCAAGCTACCGATTTAGCTATTTAGCAAGTCATCTAGCTTGGTTGCTATTTTATAAATGCAAATAAAACTGGGTGCCCTTTGTGCTAATTAGAAACAAAAAATAGCTTGAAAAAGGTTGTAGATATTACATTGAAAAGCAGGCATTTGCAGTTAAAATAGTCATTTGCCATGTGAACAATGTATATGTTGTATTTTCTAATTACTTTGATGTTTCCTCATTCGAAAATTACGTTTCTAAGCGACCTCAAAACATTTGAACCGTAGTGTATACATCTATTTATTATGTTATTTAACAATATGTGCGTGTATTCACATAAGTAATACTTACTATATACCAGTTTGTCACATTTGATTTTCTCTTTAAATGGTATTTTATCGTTTTGATCTGGGGAAACGGGGTATGAAAGGCATTAGATAACTAACGTAGGTTTCTATAACCCGCTATTTCACCATCAATTTCACCACCTCACAATGGATAAATGTCATATCCTCTATATAAACAATGCAACTCTGGAGGTCTAACTCACTCACCCCAGCAGCATAATCGGTATAATACAGAGCCCAGCGCCGAGCAGGAAGACAAAACCAGGGTACCAAGCCACCGTGGCGGCATATAAAGTGTTGAAGAGGGTCCCCGACACGTTGGATGTCAGCACCTCCGCAAAAGACAGCAAGGCAAATAGGGCACCTGCAGGCGGTCAGAATTAAACAGGGAATGCTTCCGAGTGCATTACTGAAACTCACCCTGCTCTGACTTAGAAATTATTTTGGACATCAATGACCTCAGCACGGCAAAAGGCATGATGGAAAACAACATCGGAATCCTCGCTGAGGAAGACAAGAGAAAAAACACAATCAAAATGGTGGAAAAGTTGTTCTACGTTGAGGGATGGGAACATCATTTTGAGCTGAAGTGAGGAGGTAATTCTGAAATGGGGTAACTTAAAATTTGGAAATTGTTTAAAAAGAGTAGGATCAAGGTAAATTCAAAGCACTTGCTTTTCCCGCAGGCCAAATGTGGCCCGGCACAGTTTTATGTGGCTTTCGAAACAATGCTGAGAGAAGCATATGAGAAAAGTCCGTCAAACAATGCTCACTGGATGTTGTCAAAGCCAGGTGGCACTCGCAAAGCACCCGCTGTAGCTGTAACTACTTGCTAACTACCCTTAATCAACCAGAGAACATTGGAGACACCCACCTCAGATTTTTTTACTTAAGGGTGGGGTGCGGTATTTCAAAACTCAAAGCTGGAGATGGCGTCAGAGTAATACAGTGATCCCTTGGTTATCGCGGTTAATGGGGACCAAAACCACCCGCGAAAAGTGAAAATCTGCGAAGTAGCGACGCCCCTTCAAAAATGCTTTAAAAAAAAAAATTACGAAAAAAAATATATATTTTTTTTATGATTATATTTTATTATTATTATTTTTTAGACCCGCGAAGCTCTGAACCCGCGGACGTGGAACTGCGAAGTAGCGAGGTCCCACTGTACATGATTTGTGTGCATTTCTCAGACGCGTTCCAATAAACTCTTCTTTTTTCATCTCTTTGGGGGTTTGTTCTGCCCTGAACAGGCCTGATTAAAGTAATATAAAAGCAGATAGGCGCGATGGAAAACAAAGCATAAGGTCTCTTTGAACTCAGTGAAATGGTAAATGGTCTGCATTTATATAGCGCTTTTCAAGTCGCTTTACAATGTGCTTCACACTTACCCATTCACACACACATTCACACACCAATAGGGAGTCAGCCATGCAAAGCGCCTACCTGCTTAGTGGGGGCATTAGGGATTCAGTGTTGGTCATTGTTAACACATACTTGCTAGAAAAAATATTTAACTTTCGACTTTTTAAGGAAACCTCGGACTACGCACCCCACCTTTAAAATGTATAAATAATAAATATATAAGGCACGGGTGCGGTGTTTAAGGCAACACCAAATATGCAAAATCTAAAAAATAGCACCTGGGTGTCTTTGCAGGGGTTCAAAGAAGCTTTAGCTCCTCTTTATAATCTATATAAAACAGCAAAGTTCTAATAGTCAGGTAAACATTTTTATAAAAAAATAAAAAACATAAAGTCCTATAATTGTCATGATTACCGATGTGAATCAGCTGTGCCCACTCCTTTGGCGCCAACTGCCACGGGTTCTGATTGGCTCCCTGTCACTATTTGAACTCAGTCCTGTCAATCTCCTGTTGTCAGTCCGTCTGCGAACCTCGGTGTATACTGGGCTAGCCTTTTTCGATCCTGACTCCCACCTGTCCCATTTTTGCTCTCGTCTGTCTCTGGCTACGACCCGTTTCGATCCTGACCACGTCTGCTCTCCCGTCCCGACTTACGACCCGTTTTTTATCCCGACCACGTCTGCTCTCCTGTCCCGACTATCGACCTGTTTTTCCATCCTTGACACCGCCATCGCTTGCTACGGAAGATCCACTTCCGTGTTCGGATCACAATCAGAGTACAAGAGTGACTTGCTTCCCGCGCCTAGCAAACGCCGGATCATGGGCGCAGCCCTTCCTCTTTGCTTTAATAAAACATGTGAGAAACGGAACGCAATTCGGTCCTGTTTCTGTTCTGGTCCTGGCAATAGTTCAAACATTTAAATTATTGTTTGTGAGTTTTCTTTGTCACTTAACGATCTGCATGAGTTTTCCCTGATTTAAATAAACAATAGTTGCCATTTTTTAACACAAATGCACCGTTGATAAGTAAAGATAAAACATGAGGGGAGAAAAGCTCAATTATTGTTTTATGATCAAATTTTACATTGCTGAATCATAATTTAATTGTGAGCCTCAGAAAAGACGCCCAACCCCCCAGCTGAGGCACACTTTTCATGCCATTAATTGACTAGACCGGCCCACGTGACAATGTTCTTTCTACCATGTGGCCCCTGAGCTAAATGAGTTCGACACCCCAGTTTTAGATTCTTCAAAAGACCCCCCATGACAATGTGAAAGAAAACCTGGCCATGCTCTAGTACAGGGGTAGGGAACCTACGGCTCGGGAGCCATATATGGCTCTTTTCATGAGTACATATGGCTCTGAAATAAAATGTAAATATTGCACATCTCTCTGTGGCGTTCCAAAGTCAATTGATTTCATCCCGATTTTAGTACATATAAAGCCGAAGCAACTCAATGCAGAAGTTGGATAAGAAACCATTTACACTGATAAATAAAAACACTGGCAAACGACTTTGATTGGGTGAGGAGTACAGGTGGGCAGATCCCTGCATACAGCGCAAAGCACTTCCTTCTCTCTCTCTCTCTCACTCAGTTCGGTCGACACCGAAAGTGAATGTGACGATATGCTTATCATTTGCAGTCATTTGTGACATTTTTACAAAAGAACTTTGCATGCACATTGTTTTGAAACCGTTATTAAGGACAAATCTAACGGCAAAAATTTGCATCAACACTCTTAACTGAAGGTGGAAGACAATTTGTAAATGGCATATTTATATTAATTTGAGACACAGGATTTGGCATTATTATCATTTCATAGATTTGATTAAATCACCAAATGACACACAGTGAAATAAAATGTGCTGAACAATGAGCTTTTGTCTAGAGAGCGTGTTTGGCAGTTTTTTTGAATTTTGTCTGAAAATATATGGTGTGGCTTTCTCAATTTCTTTTTGAAACATTTTTTTGCTTTTATGGCTCTTTGGGCCAAAAAGGTTCCCCACCCCTGCTCTAGTATCTCACCTAGAAAGATCATCAACGTAGTCTTGGAAAAGGCCACCATGATTACACCCGTGGCCAAAGACAAGATCCCCATCAGCACTATGAGCAGAGGCGGAGTGCCACAATATGTAAACACGGCCACGCCAGCGAAGCTAACAAGGAAGACGGTGGTAGACAGGGCCGAGCCGTAGCCGATGAGAATCTCCGTCCAGCACAGCGGCTCCTTTAACTCATACAGCACAATTGAGGAGAGGCTACCCATGGAAGCGAAGGAGAAACTGGTAAAGGTGAACACCAGGAGGAGCAGCAGTGTCCGCCTCTTGGAGCCGGCCCTGGCGAACATCCGGGAGATGGCCGAGAAAACCTGCATCACCGCCTCCCGCTTGCTCACGCTCCCAACGTCCGGCGGCGTTACCGTTTCCTCCAGGATGAACACGGCGTAAAAGAGCACCAGGACCTGGAACCCGGCCGAGGTCAGGAAGGGACCCTCGAATCCTGCCGCCCTCTTGAAGTAACCCGTGGAGAGTGCTGCCACGCCCGATAGCAACCCGATCATCATGTCCAGCCCGGCCATGCGCAGCGTCATTCTCCGCCCGCTCCCGGCGCTCAAGTCGGCCACGTACGCGAAACATCCGCCCAGGAAAGTGCCGAGCCCCCCGAATAGGGCGGACAGCAGTGAGGCTCCGACCAGAAAGTACACGTTGAGCTCCAAGTAGGACACAGCCAGCAGGGACAAGGTGTAAAGTAACGTGCCCACCAGCGGCAGGACAATTGCCACCTTGCGCCCTGCTCGGTCGCTGTACGCCACCAGTAGAAGGGTGACCAGCAACGACGGGACGGCGGAAAGGATCTGGGAGTATGTCGAGAACAGAGATGCCTGCTCCTGCACCTCCTTGGGGTGAAAGACACAAACAAATGTAGTGTATTAACAAAAAGATAGTCGAAAAAGTAACATACTTTGCTAACCCAAGAAGACATCCGCAGGTTCAAGAGCGTTTTCCATTCGGGCCCCGGTGCTGTGGAATGCTCTTTCCCCTGAGATTGGATCTGCAACCTCAGGGGAACTGCTTATATCTAGGTTTAAAACACACTTCTATTCTATAGCTTATGAATGACCTATATTTCACGTTGGCAATATCCGTGTATTATTTGTTATTCAGATTCAGATTCAGATTCAGATTCAGATCTACTTTATTGTCATTCTAGTACACGTGTATACAGAACGAAATGTCGATGGATCTGACTCCCTGCTAGCCTCTGGGAAGAGGTACTGCAGTGTGCGGTGCAGGACCACCAGGCTCCGCAATAGTCTAGTCCCCCTGGCCATTAGACTGTTAAATGGTCAATCTAACATATAGTTAACTTAAATCTAAACGGCTGCTAATTTGACTTTTGCACTAGTGGCAGTTTTTTATAGCTTGCCACTCCTTGCACATTTGATCTCTGCACTATTGTTACTTACAGTGTTATTACTTACAGTGTTATTGTTTACAATATAATGGTACTGTGTACCTGACTTGTTAACCTGACTGCCCATCTTGCACATCTGGTTAGCGTCTCTTCTTGCACTATCGGCACTATGGTAAATAACACAATACAGCTTTATTTATATCTGTACACTGAAGGACACTGAGGGAAACTGTGACAGTCAGTATCAGGGGAGTCTGCGTCCAGATGGTCAGTGTTCAATGGGGTCTCGTCTGGGAGACCCATACCCAAAGGGATAATGTTTTCAGAGCACTGTGATGGGCTTTCCGTATTGTCACTTGAAGTATGGTCAACATCTTGTTCGGGGATGTGCTGACTTCCTCGACTGGATGTATCAACACTGCGAGAGTCGGACTGGGCATCAGATCTGCTGTCTAGTGAGTTATCCTCTACCTCTGGATGAACTTGCTCTTCACCTGCCTGTATCACCCAGTTTACTGTACGGACATCACTGTCTTCAACCGCGTCAGGTAAATCAGGGCATACATCACTTCCATGCATAGCAGCGTCAGACTCTGAGTGTTCAGATTCGCTGGCCAGATCATCCTCACAGGGCAAGAAGCTAACAGAGAGCAGCAAATTCCTGTGAACTACCTTCTCTTTGCCCGTCAGACAATCCTTGACTCTGTAGACATTGAGATCAGGCTTGACTGATATGACTTCATACGGGGTTGACTCCCACTTATCTGCAACTTTGCGTTTCCCCGGGACACCTCTGTTGGCGATCAACACCCGGTCTCCCACGACGAGAGGTGATCCTTTGGCGCTACGGTTGTACAGCTTGGCATGACGAGTCTGTTCTCTGAGAGTATTCCTCTGTACAATTTGAGCAGCTTCATGTAGATCTTTCTTCAGATGGCGTACAAAGTCAGAGTAGCTGACAACAGCATCATTGGTATTAGCATGTTGAAACATGACATCGACAGGGAGACGAGGGATCCTACCAAACACTAGGTAAAACGGTGCAAACCCTGTTGTCTCATGCTCTGTGCAGTTATAGCAGAATGTGAGCTGCTGCAGCATTTGTGGCCACTTTGCTTTGGGCTGAGGGGGAAGGGTTCTGATCATATCTCCCAATGTTCGGTTGAATCGTTCTGCGATGCCATTTCCCATGGGGTGGTACGGAGTGGTATGGGATTTCTGCACCCCTGCCATCTCTAGAAGCTCTTTGATCAGTTTGCTCTCAAAATTAGCTCCCTGATCAGAGTGGAT
This sequence comes from Urocampus carinirostris, assembly GCF_059441175.1. Classification (NCBI taxonomy): domain Eukaryota; kingdom Metazoa; phylum Chordata; class Actinopteri; order Syngnathiformes; family Syngnathidae; genus Urocampus; species Urocampus carinirostris. Next base: position 9,327,069 of record NC_142365.1, read on the forward strand.
ACGCCGTGGGAAACCATAGACAAGGAAGAAATCCTGCCACAGACGGCGAGCAACTTGTTTGGCGGTTTGATTTCTGCAAGGGAAGGCGTGCGCCATCTTGGAGAAATGATCAGTTACGACCAGGACATCTACAGACTTGTTCTCTTGCTCAGCAGTCCAAAAGTCTATACAGACCAACTCCATAGGCTCAGAGGTGACTATGTTCTTGAGTGGTGCACGGTTGTGTGGTTCCGGTGTTTTCCCTACTACACAGCGCTGACAGGATTTGACATAATTCACAACATCACGTTCCATGCCATTCCAGAAGAATCGTTGCCTCACCAGAGACAAAGTACGGTTCTGGCCTTGGTGACCTGCTGAGTCATGTAAACCTTGAAGGACTTTCTGTTTCAATGAATCAGGCACCACAAACTGGAAGATTTTCTTGGCCATGTGAGGATCTTTCCTTATTTTGTAGAGCATGCCATTCTGTATGGTGAGTCTGCTCCAATGCTTCAGTAGTTTCATCACACTAGGCGACTCGACAGCTCTCTCACGCCTGGTAGGTCTCTTGTGTCTATGCACAAAGTACATGGTCCTGCTTATTGTGTTGTCCTGTTCTTGTAAACCAACAAGCTGACTCTGTGGGAGTGCCGTTGACTGATCTCCCTTCTGCAGAAGATTGAAGTTGGCGTCTGTTCCCATCACTTGACCCACGCCACCAGTGGACTGAGCACTGAAGACAGCAGCAACCTCTTCTGATGTCACAGAACCATTGGAGCCTGATGGAATTGCCCTTTTTACTGACTCGTCTGATGTCCCAGCACTCTCGTCTAAGAGCGAAGTATAGGGCTCGGTAACAAGGCGATGACCCACACATGACCGTACAAATGGCTCACGGCTCAGAGCGTCGGCTACGATGTTCTTTGGTCCGGGAATGTACTTCAGGTCAAAATTGTATGCAGCTAGCTTCGCTACCCACCGCTGTTCACACGCATCAAGTCTTGGTTTGGTCAAAATGTATGTAAGTGGGTTATTGTCGGTCCACGTGGTAAAGTGTCTTCCTTTCAACCAATGGCTGAATTTATCACATACCGCCCATTTCAAGGCAAGAAATTCGAGCCTGTGTGCAGGGTAGTTGAGCTGGGAGCGAGAGAGCGTCTTACTTGCAAAGGCGACTGGTCTGGCTACTTTTCCACCAGGTGGCAGCTGTGACAGGACTGCTCCAATCCCATCAAAGGATGCGTCGACAGCCAGAATAAACGGCGCATCAAAATCTGGGTGGGCCAGAGTGACACCTGTCACGAGGTCGTGCTTCAGTGTTTCAAAGGCGTTCTGGCATGCATCGGACCAATCTGCAGGCGTCAGCTTCACTTGACCTTTCTTGCGGGCTCTCTTGCGCTTATGCTTGTCACCAGATTCAGATGTGAGCCTGAACAGAGGTTTTGCCTTCGCAGAACATGCTTCAATGAAGCTTTGGAAATACATCACCATGCCTAGAAAAGATCTGATTTTACTAGGGCATGGCGTCTTGCCATCCGACTCCATTAGATCAGTGACTTGTACGTCATTTATCGCTCTCACTTTCTCGGGGTCAGTCCGAATTCCATCCTCACTGATGACATGCCCAAGAAATTTCACAGTCCGTCTGAGGAAAAAACACTTTTTGGGTGCGAGCTTGAGGTTGTGTTCCTTAAGGCGAGTAAACACCATCTGCAGGCGTTGGAGTGCAACTTCCTCTGTGGGGGCAAACACCATCAGATCGTCGAGGTAACATAATAGGCTCATGAAATTCTGATCACCAAATATTGACATCATCATCCTCATAAATGTTGCTGGGCTGTTGCAAAGTCCCTGAGGGAGCCGGTTGTACTCGTGAAGGCCGAATGGTGAGGAGAATGCCGTGTACTTTTTGTCGTCAGGGTGCAAGGGGACATTGTAGTAGCCTGACGTCAGATCCATTGTGGAGAAAAAGGCATTTCCCCCAAGTGCGGCCAAAGCATCAGCTTGATGCGGTAGTGGGTAGGCATCCTTTATGGTTCTTGCATTAAGCCTTCTGAAATCAGTACATACCCTTAGTTCTCCATTCCGCTTCCATATGAGAACAAGCGCAGATGCATAGTCGCTAGTCGACTTCTGAATAATTCCTTTCTCTTCCATCTCGTTCAGAGTCGTCCTCAGTTTTTCATACTGACTTGGTGGTATACGTCTGTAGGGTAGACGGAACGGCTTATCATCAACAAGGTGGATACGATGTACAAACTCTTTGGCCTCTCCACAGTCCATCTTATGGCGAGAAAAGATTGACTCGAATTGTTCGATGATATGAAGGAGCTTGTCTTTACACTGCAGCGAAACCTCACATGACTTCAGGTCAATGTCTTGCAGTCCCAGAGCTTCCAATGCACGCATCATGTCCTCTTCTGACCTGGGTCGGACCTCTTTGCTCTGTACACTCTGCACGTTGCACTTGACCTCCTCTGCATTGGGCAGGTCTTCCGCTGCGATACAAGGAGACACATCTGCAATTTTCCTGTTTCTTCTCAGCACCACAACTCTGTCCGTGGGATTAAAGACTTTAACAGGCACCCATCCATCTCCCCAGAGTGGAGTAACAACTCGTCCGACAAGGACTTGTCTGGGCGCAGCCTTTGATTGGGTTGGCTCAACGACCACTGTGCTGCCCGCTGATGCCCCGGCCAACTCAGGTAACTTGCCCCAAATAACGTACTCGGTCCGTGGATTCAGCGTCACGCAACTCTTGATCTTTACTGTCCCTACCTTGTCTGGAATGCAATCACCTCTCCATCTCTCTGTGTTGGAAAGCATTGACAGGAATTGACTGTGGTTATCGGACAGACCGTTGTCAGGAGTGGAAACTAATCTCCAATAGCCATCAGTACTTTTCAATTGAGTCAAAATATATTTGATGGCATTGCTGCCAAGGATCATCTGTTCTGTCTGGCCTGGCACCACCATTACTGGTATTATCATTTGGCACCCGTAAACTGTGACGTGAATGTCGTACATATCTCTGGGAGAAACTTGGTGTCCACCGCAGCTGTACAAGCCATCGACCCGCTGTCCAACAGCGCTCTGAAAGTGGGGCCTTCTTGCACAAGTACAGGTGTGTAAAACAGTTCGTCAGTCTCCGCTATTCTCTGAAACCCCTGAAAGATCAGCTTCTTCGATGGAGGTATCTTGTTGCTATACAACTCATAAATTGATTTATTGTCTTGCATGTCAGGCTTCACATTAGTGGTGGGAGGTATACTCAGTTGATCTGCACTGTTCTCCCCTAAGCGCAGATCAGTTAGTTTCCCTGAGGCAGCGGGACAACTTTCGTCACTGGACAATCACGTCGAGAATGCCCTGGGGCATGGCAGTGAAAGCAAAGGTTTTTGTCTCGGCAATGAGAGAGAGCACTGTGTTCGACTTCTTTGCAAATGATACATGGCTTGGCAGTGAAACCATTTATTCTGGCTCCAGGTCGCCTGGTTGGAGCTCCCCCTCTCTCTTGAAACTGGTTCGAAGTAACACGTATCAGAACTTTCTCCAACATACTAATAACGTCCGTTAGAGAGACATACTGTGGGCTCGAAGTCTGAGGTGGCTCGTGCACGAGGGTTGGACCATGGTTCACCTCAGCTTTGTGTACGGCAATTTCCGCTCTATTCGCAGGTTGTTGTAGGGAATCTGCTTTGTAGCTCTTCTCAGCGTGGTATTCATTCAGCACCTCTAGTACCTCACATGCTGACCACTTTTCGATGGTTTTTGATCTGTAAGTGAGTGCCAGTTCCTTGCATGGGCAGTTCCGAATAAACATGCGAGTAACCTCTATTTCAGGGTTGTCAAATGTTTTGCCCTGCTCACTCAAGCACTCAGAGGCAAGGTCAGCTGCTCTGTTTAGTCTCAGCCAGTAGTCATAGGGGTCTTCCTGGTCTTTGGGCAAAGTTGAATAAAAGTCAGCTAAAGGGACAGCAGAGTACTTGGTACAGCTAAAGTATTTCCTGAGAAGACTATAAATCATGTCAGGGCGGGTATAGACGTCTATATTACTGTTTCTAATGCTAAACCTAACTACATCTTTAGCTTTTCCTCTCAAATGTATAAGGATTTCCTCTGCTTGCTCTTCAAGTCTCACATCACTCCTTTTTATAAATGTCCTCATTAGATCTTCCCACTCATGTATTGTTATTGAGTCTGAGCCATCCCCAATAAATGACGGCGGTTCCTTAACCTTTCTCTGCGTTACCACCTGACTCAATCTGTTTGCTTCATCTTGTGTGGCAGCAGCGTTAGGTGCTACTATATTACGTGACTGTATATTTGTGAATATGCTATCAGCCAATTTATGTCCTATCTCCTGAACAATATTTGTCATCTGATCAGCTACACCCTCAGAAACGTCACTTGTGCTCTGAGTAAACATGTTTCAAAGATCCGCTGCTTTGTCTTGAGTAAAGTCAAGAAATTAAATCGGATTGTAATCATTATCATCTGTTTCTAAGCACTGGACTGTGGAGAAGCCACAGTGAGTGACCACCATGTTTCTTTACAACATCACACTACAGCGTGCCACTGGCATCACACATGCCATCCATGGAAACTTCTCAGGAACAAAGATGCAAGAGATTGTTGTTTCCAGGGGGAAGATCATAGAGTTGCTCCGGCCAGACGCAAACACGGGAAAGGTGCACACGCTACTCACAATGGAAGTGTTTGGGATTGTGCGGTCACTAATGGCCTTCCGGCTCACAGGAGGAAACAAAGATTACATTGTCGTTGGAAGTGACAGCGGTCGTATCGTCATCTTGGAATATCATCCGTCCAAAAATATGTTTGAGAAAATTCACCAGGAGACATTTGGAAAGAGTGGTTGCCGCCGCATTGTACCAGGACAGTTTTTGGCAGTGGACCCCAAAGGCAGAGCTGTCATGATAGGAGCAATAGAGAAACAGAAGTTGGTTTATATACTGAACAGAGATGCCGCAGCACGACTAACTATTTCCTCCCCACTGGAGGCCCACAAAGCCAACACACTGGTATACCATGTTGTCGGTGTGGACGTTGGCTTTGAAAATCCTATGTTCGCCTGTCTTGAAATGGACTATGAGGAAGCTGACAACGACCCTACTGGAGAAGCTGCAGCCAACACTCAACAGACACTCACGTTCTATGAGTTGGACTTAGGCTTGAATCACGTGGTCCGCAAGTATAGCGAGGCTCTAGAAGAACATGGAAACTTTTTAATCACAGTTCCCGGTGGTTCTGATGGTCCAAGTGGAGTTCTGATCTGTTCCGAGAACTACATCACATACAAAAATTTTGGAGACCAGCCTGACATCCGCTGTCCTATTCCACGTCGCAGGAATGACCTTGATGACCCAGAGCGTGGTATGATATTTGTTTGTTCAGCAACCCACAAGACGAAGTCCATGTTTTTCTTCTTAGCCCAAACGGAACAGGGAGATATTTTCAAGGTCACCCTGGAAACTGATGAAGAAATGGTCACAGAAATTAGGCTGAAGTATTTTGACACAATCCCAGTGGCAACATCCATGTGTGTTCTGAAGACCGGCTTCCTGTTTGTGGCTTCAGAATTTGGAAATCATTATCTTTATCAGATTGCCCACTTGGGTGATGACGATGAAGAGCCAGAGTTCTCCTCTGCAGCCTGGTCATCCTCATGTGTGGTCCCTTCTCAAGGTTCCTTCATTTTCCTCATGTTAAGGTTTTTGAGTTTTTCCTCGCCCTCATGTAGGTTTTAGATCAGGGGAGGGTGTAATAATAGTCTGTAGTTTGCAATAATATGGGGTCTGTGCAGCCCTTTGAGACTCATTGTGATTAAGGGTGTTACAAATAAACATGACTTGACTTATCTTGGCTTAACCCTACACTTTAGCGCAGTGATCGAAAACCTTTGCTGAGTGTTTGTACCTTTTTCAATGCCAAATTGAGTGATTTTACGCTTGTGCTTGCAGTTTTCTTTTATTCTAGAATCAAAAATGGTAAAATAAGAAAAGGACTATTTCAAATATTGTCCAATGCACACCCAACCATCAAATTGTATGAAAAAAGATGAGTTTTTTCAGGCGTATCAAGAAAAGTCACATACTTGCACGCGCAACACAAGCAGCTAGACAGAGGCTGCAATGATGATTTCAGCCAGAAGATGGTGGTGTTTAAGGACTTTCAAGGTCAATTTTCCATTTTTTCCAGTACCATTAAAAGAGAAAATCAGATATGAATCATGTGTTTTCCAAAGCCACAAATATATCTGCAATTTCTTATATGAGAATTTTGATTTTGGGTGTGCATTTATCAAGGCATGATTTTTAGATCTTGAGTGAATTGCAAATATATTTGTGGATCTGAACAATACGTGTGTAAATATTTTTGAGACAAATCTCTCCTCATATAGGTGTTGGGTGAACATGACAGTAATCGGTAGCTAACATTTTTAGTTCTTAGTTCTTCCCATTACAATTTACCACTGGGAAACAATACTGTAATTCTTTGCATGGCCCATAATTAATGTCCATAATTGATATGTAATCCTTGCATTAAAACACATTTTATAGTGCCCTGTTTAGGCGCGACATGTAGAGGGAGATGATGCTTCATGGAACAATGCCATACAAACAAATGCCGTTAATCACGAGGAAAGAAAAAAATGCACTGGCAAAGCAAGACCACAACAGAGCAGTGTCTGCGTCCTTTTTGAGCAGTCTTGTTGAGAAACATGATAACAGTTTTAAACATTTACAAGCACTTCACACAGAATACCGGCACGTGTTGATCCTTTAAAAACCAATATTAAGCATTCTCAAATATTTCAAGCACCCATATGAACCCTATTTTATGAGCAATGGACTGATTTAACGTCTGATGATATTCATGTGGCCCGGACCTATGATACATTAGTAAAAGTATCAATGACAAAAAAATATAAAATAATAACAATATTAATAATTAATAAGTCTATATCTACTATGTATCCACTAGAACACTACAGATCTAGATGACAAAGGAAAAGGCATTCACATTTACTGTATATTATCATCACACTATTTTACTGTTAGTAAGCATTGTGTAATTTTAGCATTAAGTTAATGCAAATCAAAGCTTATCAGATCATCACTGGCCACTTACCTGGAAATAGAAAGTGTGGTTGTCGTGGTCGCTGCCATTGGGGGATCCACATATCGACGTGTTGTCGGACTCTGGATAGCTGCTATTGGTAAGTTTCTGCCACAAACGGTGGTACACGTATTGCTGAACCAGCGGGTAGGTAAGGAATGTGGAGAAGGCGTAGAGCGCCACCACGGGCTCCACCAAGTAAAGACCTTTCATCCTGAGCTGAATTCAATGGTTCTGTTAAAAATAAAATAATAATAAATATTAACAACAAATTTGAACAAACAGGAATAATTTGGAACGGAATCAAGCTCTTTTTCCCTTTGAAATTATTGGGAAAAAAAAGATTTCTCACAAGTGGGAGGACTCTTTACACCATCAACAACAGTGACCAGATGATGAAAAAGCTGTATCTGAGTAAGATCAGGAGGCTTATCCCGCAACTGGTAGCCATGGAAACTAGTACTATCTGTTTCATGTGGGGGAGCAAACCCCTACCCAAAAACCGGCCTGCGGATCGGATGGGCACCTCCGAGCTGCACTTGCCTAATACACACCACAGAAAGTGGTGCCCGTACAACCCAGGCGGTTATGGGATCCGTGAACAGTGATCAAAGGTGGGAAAAACATCACGTGAAGAAGAATGTATATGAATATTATCATTTTCTTGTTTTAATTAAGCAAATGGTTGAACTGATAACAAAACTAATCCTGGTTAGCTATCATCAACCTTAGCGGAGAACAATATCTTAAAGTGCTGATCTCGCCAGTATACAAGAACTACCATGTAAAAATGGCCTATCCTAATATTATTTGTTTAATCTGATTAGAAGTATTTTATTACATGTTTTATTCTGCAGTGCCATGTCTAATGTCGTTGTAAACATTGATAACTCCGTTATTATCAATGACAATACAGACAATTCTAATTGGAATCTTCACAAGTTAAGGGTATTGTAATTGTTTCAATAATTTAAAAAAAAAGTCATTTTCCCGCAGCATTAAATTGCTTTAACTTGCCCAGAAATTAGATTCTTTTAAACGGATATTTTCACAGATGCAGTAAGAGAAATATAACCCCTTAAAAACCTTAACATGCAATAGATAATACTATGAAAAAACTAATCCTCTAGCTTCAAATATTTAAAAAACAAAACAAATATAACACTTCCTTTAGCAACGCCTTTGGTGCCTCAGTTCCTCGTATTTGTTAACTTTAGTACACAATGTATTCCAACATTAGATTATTGATAATGTTATTTAGCCACCGTTTAACCAATTTAACCTTCATTTTTTGCATAACTAGTTTCATGTGCTTCAAACTACTGACAGGCAAATTCTTGCATGAATACACTTCGGTTGTTGTCTCTAGATACACACAATGTCCTAATATACAATTTTAACAAATGTTGCAAAGATTTTGAAATACTTCTTACCTATTTAGTAAGCATGTTATAACGTCTTCGTTTCAGATCAGACCACGGGATAAAATTGACCACGGATCTTATCATTGTGCGGGACTGTCTTGTTGTGAAACCATTAAACCACGCCCACTTCGAGATCCAATTGGACGGTGTTGCCTCAGGTCCGTTGCCATTGGCTACTGTCCACTGTCAGTTAACATACGACCTGGGAGTCAGACTGACAGTATGTGACTTCTGGGTTTTAAACCTTTTCATGAATCTTGATTACTGAAATGTGTTTTAATGCGGTATTATCATCTTTTACTCCGAAGGTATGGTGTAAAAGTAGTCGTATGTCATTTGCTCATCAAGCAAATGTCACCCACATCCGATTGGTCAGCAACGATGACCCCTCGTACCATTGGATTTTAGTTAAAAAAAAGAGATAAATATATTTTTTTCACAGACTCATGTTTATTATAATCAATCATCTTATATACGGCATACAATGAAATATGCCATACTATATAAATTTTGGGGGGGAAGTGTCGTTAAACTAGCTACATCCCGCCTATCTTTAGCCGAAACTCTGCTCCTATTGGTCAGTTAGTACTGTCAACTATAATCTGACGGACGAGTCCATTCTTGCATTCCTTGTTTACTGTATTACATTCAACCCCCAAAAATGCTAATTGTTTAATTGTATGTTTGATTTTCACGTGTTTTCAACATTTGTTTCATTTTTCCAAGCTCCAATATGCCATAAAAGAGCGTAGGTTGACATTGGATCGTACCATCGTTTTAACACAGGGGGACGGATTTTTTTCTGTTGTGACAGCGGAGTCGCCACCCGGAGGTGAGACTCGCTAAGAACGAGAAAATCCTCTTTTCCTTTACCTGTTGTTTTAAAATATTTTAATGTCAAAGTCAATGGATTTGTCGACAGTTGGACTCCCATAAGTGGCTTCCCTAAAACTCCCACCCGAGGTGAATGCTTGTTTGTTTAGGTAAATGCCGGTTTGACGCATCCATCCACATTACGACGGAAAGCTAGCGAATCAGCGATTAGGGCTAGCTAGCTAAAGCTAACGCGGCTAAACCGAATCGCCATTTTATGAAATATTGTTTATATACTGAACGGGAACCGTAATTAATTAGCATTTACAATACATTAACGATAAATGTATGGTTTTATTATGGTTTTAAATTAAAGTCGTGACTGTCTGTGCGTGTCCGCCGGCCTCTTGTGCCCCCTAATAGATTTTAATCCACATTCAGTCACCATTAGTGTCGTAAAGCGGGGTTTTACATGTTGATTTATCCGATATATATTTTTCCGTTAATATATATTTTTCAAGCATTTCCTAAATGACATAGAAGGTTTCGGGTGTGTTGGGTTGTGATTGTGAAATAATTTACCATCCGCATTGAGGAAATCATTCGGAGGATAGTAGTCAAGTCATGTTTATTTGTATAGCCCTTAATCACAAAGAGTCTCAAAGGGCTGCACAGATCAAAGACTATTGCAAACTACAGACTATTATGACACCATCCCCTAATCTACAACCTACATGAGGGCAAGGGAAAACTCAAAAACTGTAAGTCAAGTCATGAGTATTTGTGACGCCATTAATCACAAAGAGTCTCAAAGGGCTGCACAGATCGAAGACTATTATGACACCATCCCCTTAAATTGTCAACACAAAATATAAGTTATTCATATGCTATAGTATAAATAAATGGCAAAACCGTGCACCAGTTGGTTAGATCACCTGCTTTAATTTATTATTTCCTGGGAGGATATGTTTGTTACCCTTGCTGCGTGGTTTTAGCTGTACAATAAATACTACAAAGCAATACTGGTATAGGCTACTCTCATAGATAATACTGTAGACCCCGGGATACGACTTTTTTCTTTGATATCGAGCTTAGTTTCCATTGTTATCATTCACTTGGTTTTCCCCTTAGCATCACTCAAGTCTTGGGACGTATTGCTAAATACATTTAAGTTGGTTAGGCAAGACTCTAAACTGAAAAAAGTGAGAAATTTATCATTGTGGGAAGGAGTTCAGTCAATAACGCACGTATTGGCATCTTCATTAAGCTGTGACGCCAACCAATAGCTGACCTCCATCTTATATGTAGTTGACCAATAGCAGACAGGCATGTTAAAAACGTAACTCAACAAATGGAAAGTTTGAATCTTGAGTTTTTGGGCATGTGAAAGAATGTGTTTTTTATGACGTATACCGTGAACGGTAATACTGTAGTTCGGAAAATCCCGTATTGAGGGGCTGCAGAAACATCTTACTCCACATCATAAAGTGAAAACATGGTAATATGGGGACATCGTATCCTGGGGTCTACTGTACTACTTTCAAACAATCAGAGTATTAACGCGACCCAAAACAGATACTTTAAATAAATACTCATCCAGTCCCAATTCTCTTTTTAGCATGGGAATAGAGTGAAGAGAATGTCCTCTTAGTCAGTAAAATACTAGCTTATGTGTTTTTTTCTGTAGTTTAAAACACACTTCTATTCTATAGCATATGAATAACCTATATTTTATGTTGACACTAGCTGTGTATTATTTGTTATTGCAACATCCATTGCAGCTTGGTCATCCTGGAAGGGAGATTACCGTATGTGCAGTCCCTTTTCATGGTTTCTTTATTTTCCTCATGTTGAGGTTTTTGAGTTTTTCCTTGCCCTCATGTAGGTTTTAGATCAGGGGATGGTGTCATAATAGTCTGTGGTTTGCAATAATCTATGGTCTGTGCAACCCTTTGAGACTCTTTGTGATTAAGGGCGTCACAAATAAACATGACTTGACTAGCCAATGAAAAAAAACCTTAGATATGATATGCCACTTGAGGAGCTTAATCTACACAAAAGTATTTTTTTTGCTTCCATCTTGTGGCACTTAGGTGTGCATTATAAATTAGGACCAAGAAAATGATTTAAATTGTAGGAATATTATGATCGTTGGAAAAAGATAAGTAAAATGACTTCCTCACCGATTATGGGCAGCTTTTTTCTTGTTCTATTGTTGCTGCCTCAAGCAAAATGAGTATGGTAAAATAATTGCACGCTTCTTGAAGCAAAACACACTGAAAGTCGCATTGATACATCTTCTAGTATCAATCAATGGGACTCAAATTTTACTGTATTTTCGCTGTATATTCAGGTTTTCATTGAGTTTTTACAAATTCTAAAAGTGATCTCTTTCTCAAGATCCAATAGCGGGTCATTACATTAGGCATCAACAATGGCCTTCAGCAAAGGTTTTCGCATCTACCACAAGCTGGACCCGCCTCCATACAGCGTCATTGTGGAGACGCGCAGCCGAGAAGAGTGTCTCATGTTTGAATCCGGGGCAGTTGCCGTCCTCTGTAAGAAGTTCAATTTGAAGTCCGCCACCGTTTGAATGTACTGCCTGATTCACGTTTTGACCATCATTTCTTTTAGCGGCGGCTGAAAAGGAAGCTATTAAAAATACGTATGCCAAGATAGTGGACGCCTATGGCATCTTGGGGGTCCTCCGGCTCAACTTGGGTAAGTTACACACAAAAAATAGTTTAACAGTCTGATTTAATTGAAAATTGGGCTGCATTTAAAAGTCAAATAGTCACCGACTATTGTAACAATTAGTCGAATAATCAAATTATTATTCATTTTTTCTTCAGTACCTGGTTAAGTTAATTTAATGATGTGAAAAATGATAAGATCACAAGAAAAATGGCCACGATCAAAAATACATCTTTTATTGAATCTACTGATGATTCATACAAAAAAGAATCCCTGTAAACCAAGAACAGGTTCATTAGCAGCAGTAGAACAGTAAATAAAACAAATAGTATGTACATTTTGTGAAGCACATTCGGTGATCAACTGCAAAGTCTGGAACAGAAGAAACTAATGATTCACAACAGTCTGAAATCAAACAGTTTTAACAACTACTGTTTGTTGATTTAAACGCTTTCACAACTGATGTTTTTTCTTGAGATTGCATTCATTTAATATCAAATCTGTGTGTCAGGTACAGCCTGGCATAATGCTCAAGCTCTCTTTTATATCAAAACATACACATATGAAATATACAATGCATGTCACCAAAATGGTATGGCTCTTATCAAAGTGAGTCATAATCTGTTTCATTCAACTTTCCGACGTGATCTTTAAATGTTTGTGCAACTCAGCTACTAGCGTTATACGCAATGTCTGCTTTGAAAACTTCTCAAGTAGTCTTTTAATTGATCGTATCTAAGCCAAAATGTTCTCACACTTTAATACTTCATGTTAACGCCGCCATTTCTGTATGTTTATGTTACTGCTCGAGACTGAGATGCTATTGCGCATGTGTCCGGCGACAATAGTCAACAATGGAATTTCTATTAACGTTTTTTGTCGTTGCAGCCCTAATAGTCAAAAAGGGAGTTTTTTTCATTACTGAACGACTGCTTAGTCAATTGTTATAATTTTTGGTTGAGAATTTGTCCCTAAATGTACATGTATAATAACCATAAACATAGTAATGTATGCACAATAAATCATGTTTTTATTTGGTCCTTAATGATTATTTTAGCAATTATTTAGTTGAGTTGAGATTGACTGGTTAAGAGGATTCATATGTATTTGTATTTTTTTGCACATGTGTTGTGTAGAGCTGGGCGTTATTGTTTTTCAAATCACTTAAATCAACTTTATTTATATATATATATATATATATATAATATATTTATATATATATATATATATATATATATATAAAATAATATAAATTATTTCATGTCAATGTTTGGAGAGAAAAAAAATTGACGGTGTTATAGACAGTTTAATGTTAAATAAAACAAATCCCTTTCAAATTGTTTTTATTAAAAGTTTTGCTCTTACTAAGAAAAAAAAAAAATTTTACTACAGTAAAGTGAAGGTTATATTTTAAGATTAAATCTCCCAACCTCACGTTATGTAAATCCAGCTTCGGACGCCCATCTTGTAATCTGCTTTCTTTTGTCCTTTGCACGACCTTGATGGCTGAAAGGGGGATGGTGATCTGTCTTTAGAGATACAGTGAACAATTTCTCACTCTCTTACTGTTAACAAATTTGAGACTTTCATAAGACATCACTTTAATGAACCTAAATGATGCACCAAAATTCGTCACCAAGCGTATAGAAGAACCAACACACGATGCAAAACAAAAACAAATAATTAGACACACATTATACACCAAGCATATTGTTTCATTTTACTAAAGTGTGCTACCTCAATGCTAACATACACTGCAGAAACGGCAAGTTGGGGTCATTTAATTTGGATAGACTTTAAAAATGTATACATCTTCTACATTAGGGCTGCACAATTTTTGGAAAAAAATAATTGCGATTTTTCAGACCAGTATTGCAATTTCGATGTGATTTTTGATTTTTAAAGAAAAGTGCATTTTTTGTGATTGTTTTGTTTTTTTGTGAGAAATCACATTAACATGTTTTAACCTTGAGAAAACAGCATCCTTTTGGGGGATCTTTCTTAGGGTTGCTGTCTGCACACTTGGGTATGTGGCATAGAGTGCTGCTTGCAAACTTTGCCTCACCTTTATGGGCTAGTGCAGTTAAAACTTGCCTCTGATTGGTCGATGTGACAAGTATGGTTGGCCAAACACTCCATCATTCGAATAACAAAGAGGGGGGGGGCGCAGTTTCTGGCATTTGCACCAGGTCAAATCACAATATTTATTAGATTTCGGTTAATCGTGCAGCCATATTATACATCAAAACTGGCACAAAGGTCTGATAAATCTTTTTAAAAAAAATTCTTCTTTGCATACCGCAGGCGACTCCATGCTTCACAGCCTAGTGGTGGTAACAGGCTGCAGCTCAGTGGGCAAAGTTCAGGAGTCTGAGGTGTTCCGGGTGACGCAGACTGACTTTGTGTCTTTGAAAAACGACCCCGGCGATGAGGAGCGCATCGCTGAGGTGCGCAAGGTGCTCAACTCAGGCCACTTCTACTTTGCATGGTCTGCCTCAGGCATCAGCATGGACTTGAGCCTCAATGCTCGTCGTCGCATCCTGGAAGACACCACGGACAACCGCTTCTTCTGGTAGGACTGAAGAAGATAATGATTAGGCGATGAATCTCAGAATGTTCATTAGATTGTTAGGGGGAAGAAAGGGTTTTGACACTTACACTTTTCATCTTACTCTTTGCTACCAGGAACCAGTCCCTACACCTTCACCTAAAGCATTATGGTGTCAATTGTGACGACTGGCTGTTTCGTCTTATGTGTGGCGGCGTCGAGATCCGCACAATATATGCTGGACACAAACAGGCCAAGGCATGCATCTTTTCCCGCCTAAGCTCGGAACGGGCAGGCACACGCTTCAATGTGCGCGGCACCAATGACGACGGACAGGTGGCCAACTTTGTGGAAACCGAGCAGGTGAGGGCCCAACATTTCTACTTGAATGATGACGTGGCTGGAATGTCTTGTTGGCATGATGTTGGATTGACTGCGTTCTTTGGTTAACAGGCCATCTTCTTAGATGATCGAGTGTCATCATTCATCCAGATTCGTGGCTCCATTCCACTGTTTTGGGAGCAGCCAGGAATCCAGGTAAGGCAAAAAGAAAATGAATGTGTATGCCGAGTCGCCAATCTACTCCTAAAACGATGAGTATGCATGCCAACAAACTAGGCTGCTGTCGGTTCTGAAATTTGTTCATTTCACCTTGGAGCATCGCGAGCTTGTGACATTCGACGCGGGCCGTTGCAGTCGAGCATGTCCATTTAACATAACTCTGTGTCCGTGCTGTGTTCAGAAAAAGTCCCTTAAGGGGGTTTTGTTGCACCTGAATGACAACCGGCAATCCAGTCGGCGCGATGACAACCCTCATTTGGTACAAGGCTTATTCTTTCCTGCTTGGTGCGCTGTTCTTGGTTTTGGGCTTACTCGGTCTTTGTGGAATCTGTGCAGTGCCATTCCATTTAAATACACTGGTAGCGCCAACTATAGAATCTTTGTCGAAAACAATGCTCCAATCGGATGAAAACACAAGGCAACAACTGCTACTGATACATTTAGGAAATTCAGTGATCAGGATTTTAAATCATGCACCCTAGAGCCTATAATGTCACTCATGTGGCAGACATGTGGAGGGGTCTCCTAACTTACCTATAATTTCAGCTCTCACTTTAGCTTTTGTTCAAAATAAGACATCAAAATGGTGTTCCACTTCTCTGCCTCCAGATATTTTTTTCACCTTTAAAAGAGAATTGTATTTTTACAAAGGAAATCAAAACAAATGCAATTGAAAGAGAAATGAATTTGGAGTAATACGGCCGCTACAGAATCTGTGACTCTTGTGTGTGCTGCTCTAAAAAGTGGGCTGAGTCTAGCAAGTGCTGTGAAAACCAAACCATTTCATCATTCGTCAACGTCTGTGGCAATGATTCCAGTGTTGCCAGTTGTGTCATTTGATCACTGTTTGTTAGGTTTTTGTGTGACTTGTATTAACTGATTAAATCTAAAAGTGGAGACCTTTTTAAAAGTTTTGATGGTTCAAAAACAGCTGGGTGTTTGTGGACTTCAAGTGCTGCTTGGGTTTGATTTGACATTGCACAGATTATTTCTTGGGGGCAGAAAGGCTCACTTTTGGTAGATGCGGCATCAGTAAAGGCCGTTTTTCTGTTTTCCTCAGCTTCCCGACATCTTTGGTCAGGTGAGGGCCTGGTCTGAAAACATTCCTCATCTCCTTCCCACCTCAACATGCTTCCTCTTTATTTGCTAGTCAGCTAAAAAGGGGAGGAGAACTGGGGTTTGTCTTCAGACACATTCAGAATGTGCTTAGTACTTCCTGCTTTTGAGGGCCTGACGTAGCACTCCCACCAGTTCACTCCACCAAGGTCCTCTCCCGAAACTCTGCAGAAGTAGACAGGTATTTTCCAGCCCCATACCCCACTAGGTAATAATTAATGTAGTGATGGTAAAAGAAACAGCCCTCGCCCTCCTTTTTGTAGAAGCATATAGCAGTGAGTCCCAAACATCCCGCAGTTGGAAAATAAATTACTCAGTACAAATATATTGTCAATATTAATCTAGCTGTGGTGGTATTCAATGGTGAAAGGTGGACTGATATGTTCCAATTTATTTGTGTTATTCTTGTCCCATAAACAAGTGGTATGACAAATACAGATTTTTTTTTTTCAAAGAGGCATGTGAAGTAGTATCGCTTTATTGGCCCCCACTCTACAATTTTTATGTGTTTGTCTATTAAAAAATTATAAGTTGGGTGTGTGTCAGTAAGATGAGTTAGTTGTGGCTTACGGGTGCATGTGTGTGACCTATGATTAGCTTGCGACCAGTTCAGGGTGTGTCCCGGCCCCTACTGTCTTGGTGTAGGGGGGTAAGTTCCAGCATGCGTGTAAGATAAAACATGGATCCGGGGTCTCCAACATTGTTCCCGCGGGCAATAAGATGCTCCCTAAGGACAGCTGAGGTGCCTGGGTACCTGTTCTGAAAATAGCTCAACAATCCTGGGTCATTGTGTTTTTCTAGTAAAATGATTTTTTTCAGTGGTTGACTGAGTCTATTTAACCCTTCTTTCATTGATTAAATTGGTAATAACATAGTAACAAATTAATAACACGAAAAGTTGTTATCTGACAAAAAGGAACCCTCAGCTTGAAAAGGGTCAGAGATGATTGCTGTGGAGGTTGGCTAGTTGGGTTGTAAGTGTTGTTTTCTGACTCTAGATGGACCAACCACAAAGGTGAATAATTGTTTTCTCAGGAGTTGGGACATCCCTCTTCTTTTCAGTATTGGTTACTAAGATGATCTAAAGATGCCACTATTACAGAAAGATCCAACATCTTACTTTATACAAAAATGCACTTTAGTCTATTGAGAATGAGATCACTTGAATAAATTATTAGAGTTGCGCTGAAGTTTGAAGAAATAAGAGCAGTTCGGGGTCAAGGGGAAGGATAAAAGATGCCTCTCGAATTGCAGAAGGTTTTTAAATATGCATCACGCCGCGCGACAACAAAAAGTTGTAACCAAGCAAAACTTGCTGAATCCCGTAATGCAAAACTGCATTACTGGAAGGGGAGGCTGGCGTTGTTTGCCATGATGACAAGTGCAGCCTGCAAAATTGATAGGCTGATAGGCGGGCTTGTTTTCTGTGCTTCATGTATACGTTATTTGGCAAAAACAAACTTTTTTCAATAATAGCAATCTACACTTAAATGTTTTTAACCTCTAGAGCACTTAACACATTTACCAGTTAAAACCGTTGTTGATTTCAAATTAAATCAAATAAATTTGACACCCAATATGTATTTTTTCATGTTTAGCCATTTTTGTATTGTACTGATTAATACCAAAACTGATAAAAAGCACCATTAAATTCTTTGGTGGAGGTGATCAAATTGGATGATATTTAGGTGTGCACCCGCCATGTCTTTTTGTCCTTTCCACTTTCGAAGTCTTTGAGCAAAAGCTTTCTTTGCCGCCTCTCGGTTTATATTCTGAGCGTGTTAATGCAAAGTATTTTTCCGTGTCTTCCCCCCACAGGTCGGCTCTCACCGAGTCAAACTGTCCCGTGGGTTTGAAGCAAACGCGCCGGCCTTCGAAAGGTAGGTCCAAGTACGCAGTCATTGTATAAAGTGTCCACTAGATGAGCCAGCAATGCTAATAGCCTAGAAGTAATCTTCAATGTCCAAGGCCTTTCACCAGAGACCATTTCATCAAATTGTTGTCATCACAGTCAACTGCCAGCGGACATTTTCTGCTTGGGCGCACAATCAGTCTCTTCTTTAAATGGCCCTTCTAATCTCTATGCAACAGCTTGCAGGGTTGCAACCTTATCATTTTTTTCTTGCTGTTGTACCAGTTAATTGCAGAAACATGACTTAACACGCTCATGTTGTCCCTGGGGGATTATTACCATATTAATACCAGCATTTTATTAATCCGAGAATGGGAGATGAGTTCCTATAGCAGTTGTGTGAACAGAGACTGTTAATGGCAGCAAAAAATATTTTAACACCCTTGGGAACCTAACATTGCTGCTTCTAAAGAAAGTATCAGTCTGCCAATTGCCTTCGAGAGAATTTTTAATTTTTTTGTGCGTCAACTCATACTTTTGCCCGCTTAAATTCATTTTACTGAATCCATATAGCCACAGTCTCAGAATTTTCATTAATTTTCATTTCATTTTGTGGTTAGTTATTGATTTTTGCCATCAGACGCCAGCTACAAAATAATAATATTCACAATTTTCTAGTAAAGTAAGTTTTATTACCATCAATGTGTGATTCATTTGTTTTCAGTCATCTTTTAAGGCTTGTATTCAGTTTTTTAAGGGTTTTGTTCAATATTTTTCAGACATTTCACTGCTTTGAAGAGTTTGTATGGCAAACAGGTGATCATCAATTTACTCGGCAGTAAGGAAGGGGAGCACATGCTCAGCAAAGCCTTTCAGGTAAGGACCAATGACATCCTAGAATTAGTCATCTCGTTTTATTTTTTAATTATTATTATTGTCTTTAATATATATTTCTAGCATCGTATTCTCTTTTGTGTGTGTTACTTGTGAAGCAAAATGTCACGTTTGATTTCGCTCTGATTGATGTGTTTTATTATTTCTCTGGTTTCCAGAGTCATTTGAAGGCATCAGAGCACGCTGCTTCAGTCAAGATGGTCAACTTTGACTACCACCAGAACGTGCGCGGAGGCAAGGCAGACAAGCTGCACAGTGTGCTCAAGCCGCAGCTCAGCAAGTTTGTAGACGAGTGTGGCTTCTTCTACTACTCCGGAGAGATGGGAATCACCAGGTAACGGAGAGGTTTAATGTAATATGGAGAATACATTGTTTTTCGGTGTGGATAGCTCCCTGACTTGTTCTTTTTCCTCTTTGGTTTGATAGAAAAGAAAAAACTAAACTCTTCTCACTTCTTTAACCACCTTATTTCACCCTTCAGTATTTATATTAATGAGATTTAGTCCCACCATTTGTCTTTTGCACTTGGTTTGTATTTTTTCAGGAGCCAGGGTGGTACCATCAGGACAAACTGCTTGGACTGTTTGGACAGAACCAATAGTGTCCAAGCCTTTTTCGCCCTAGAGGTACAGTGTTTTTCAGACTTATCAAGAAAGGTTGAATCTTAGTTTTAATTTGAAGGCAGTAATATATCAGTTTAAGCCTCTGTTACATTTTAGATACAATATTGACATTAAAGAATAAGAAGATGGTAACTGGATTTTGTCCTTCAGGTGCTGGCCAAACAGCTGGAGGAAATGGGCCTAACGGAGAAGCCTCAGCTGGTGGCTCGCTTCCAGGAGGTTTTCAGGACCATGTGGTCGGCCAATGGAGACTCCGTCAGCAAGATCTACGCGGGAACCGGCGCCCTGGACGGCAAGGCCAAGGTGATGCATATGCACACTGCTTTTCCACACACTGCTCATGCCATTGTTTAAAAAGAGCGCCCGCATGCCATTTGTTTGTGTTACTGCATCTTCTCTTAATTTGTGTGTCGTGTGCTATCTTTTTCTGCTGCCCTGCGGGAACCCTGTATTCGTGTGGTAAGTTCTCATTTGAAAAGTCCCGTCTTTTTTTTTCCGAATCCTTTATATGGGTTTTTGTGGTGGGACAGGATGAAAATTATTCTTCTGGGGTTTTTTTTTTTTTTTTGATCGGATGTTTCTTTTTTTTCCACCTGATCAGGAATTGTGATTACTGGAAATGTCACCATAGTTCTTGTACTACAGTGATTCTCAACTAATGTCTTTTTTAAACGTGTCACTCCTCAAACACATTTTTGAACACCCCATTATGAGTTCAAAACAGATATGTCTTGACCAACAGAGAAGTTAAAGATCTTCCATCTGAACTTACCTGCATATCATTAAAATAACAAGTCTAGCAAACTTAATTCTGATTAATTAATAACATCCAGCAGATTGGAAGGTTGTAAACACTGCTTCAAAGAGGAATCAAGCCTTGAATCTGAATCTGTTTTAACTATATGTGCATTAGTTGGAAAACACTGTAGTTTTATGGGGAGAATGTAATTCAAAACAAAAAGCAGCAGCTCTTGTTCCCAAATCTAAGCAAATGGACTTCAAGAATGTGTGCATCCTGACTCAAACGGTGCAGAGGGAAATGGCATCCTCTTTTGAATAACCTGACATCTCCTTATACTTGCATTTTTCCAGGGGGGAAAGCTGAAAGATGGCGCTCGCTCAGTGACCAGGACCATCCAGAATAACTTTTTTGACAGCTCCAAGCAGGAAGCCATTGACATTCTGCGTCTGGGCTCCACGCTCAACAGTGACCTGGCTGACAAAGCGCGGGCCTTGCTCACCACGTCCAGCCTCTACGGTATGTGCAGCAACTCGCTTTCCGCAACTGGGATAAGCATCTCTGTCCAGCTGTTATGACATCTTTAACGTCAATTTTTCTTCTCCCCATGCTGCACTATGTTAGTCACTGAGCCCGTCTTGCAGTCAGGTAAAGTATCAGAGCACTTTTGACGTGGAGCAAACCTCCTCCAAATTGTGTGCTTTTTTTTACCACAAACACACATAGAATTTAAAACGTGTCAGTGACATGCCTCTTGTATTGTTAACAAGAAAGAGTTACTTTAATTTTCCATTTTTTTGTCAAAAGAAAATTCCCCAAAATTGTTTATGCTGTTTATTTTGAGTAGATTTTCCGCTTTTCTCTTGAAAATGTTTGACTTTTCTTTTTGTCTTAAAAATATCAAATTATGTGGCTGTAAATAGGGTGCTGTGTTTACATAGAATGTCTCCTTTTAAGTTATTTTGGTTTGCTGGAAAAAGGACCCTCATCAACTTATTTTAAGGTCATGTTGTCAAGGTCATTAATCCATCCAATAGAATCGGAAATCCAATCTTATAAATGTATGACACACCTGCGCCACCATTTACCAAGCCACTTTTTGTGCAGCCTCTCCCAGGGTGCTGCTGGGCATGTGCCAGAACCACCGCAAGTACACACGGCCCAAACAGATCAGAGTGTGCGTGGGTACATGGAATGTCAACGGCGGCAAGCAATTCCGCAGCATCGCCTTCCGCAACCAAACTCTCAATGACTGGCTGCTGGATGCCCCTAAGATTGCTGGGCACCCTGAGTTCCAAGGTAATCTAGATAAGCGTCATTTTTGAGCCCATAGATAATAAAAAAAACTCTTTATTGCAGATTTTTACTATTGCAGGAGATTGTTTTAAGTCTCCGCTTGTGATTGTTGCATTAACTCTTCTACAATATATCTTCATTCCAGACACCAAAGCCAACCCTGTTGATATTTTTGCCATTGGCTTTGAGGAGATGGTTGAGCTGAATGCTGGAAATATTGTCAGCGCCAGGTACGTTCCAGGCTTTTATGAATACAGTACTGTATACAAAAGTAGTGTTGCTTGTCCCGCACAGTATAACATGATCACAAATTTTGCAATAATTGCGGTGTAAAAGTTGAATCATAGTCACTGCTCTCCTTCCAGCACCACTAATCAGAAGCTGTGGGCCGCCGAACTTCAGAAGAACATTTCGCGAGACCACAAGTACGTGCTGTTGGCATCGGAGCAACTGGTGGGCGTGTGCTTGTTTGTATTCATCCGCCCGCAGCACGCGCCCTTTATCAGGTACACTTTTGACGTTCTTTTACCTCAGGTTTCTTACCTACAATTTGTCCATTTCTACAAATGAGTCATATTTTTTACTGGGATTTGTCAGTTAAAAATATCCCAAAACAAATCATACAAGCCAACAAACTCCATCCATTCTGAGTCTCTTTTCTACCCAATGCAGGGACGTAGCGGTAGACACTGTGAAAACGGGCATGGGAGGCGCGACGGGCAACAAAGGCGGCGTGGCCATCCGCCTGCTCTTCCACACCACTAGTATTTGCTTCGTGTGCTCGCACTTTGCGGCAGGACAGTCGCAGGTCAAGGAGAGGAATGACGACTACAACGAAATCACACGCAGGCTCAGCTTCCCCATGGTAACAAGACAGACAAACTATCTCAAGCTTTTTGAATTAATGTAAAATTTTGGCTTTAAATCATAATAACTCAATTTTTTCAAACCACACAACCATTATCCTTGAAAACTGAAAAGTCACAATAATTTATAAGAGCATTTGAATAATTTTTAACATATCTAACTGAGCGACTTTGGACAAATTTGTTCTCCTGCAGGGTCGTCTGCTCTACTCCCATGATTACATTTTCTGGTGTGGTGACTTCAACTACCGCATCAGTCTGCCCAATGAAGAGGTCAAGGAACTGATTAGACAGCAGAACTGGGACGCGCTGACCGCCGGTGACCAGCTCTTTGACCAGAAGAATGCTGGAATGGTACATATTTTTTTCAGGAAATAATATATTGGTTGATTCCAAACAATCGCATTGTTTTTATTGCGTATTTTTGTAAAACAGTCAATTTTGAATTTGAGCTTGCTGAGATGTAATATGTCTTCTCTTTCTATTGTCTATTTTTTCTTGTATGGGCATACAATGGCCATAACCACCTTTTTTCACATGGCTTTTTTTTTCAGCAAATTTGGTCCGATTTCAAAACCATTACATCTCTAAGAAGGGGAAATCAGAAGAGAAAAAAATATATTTTTAATTGTTTTTATTTTTATAAAAATATTTAACAAATACCTTATTTTATGACTTATCAATTTATGAAGAGAAATGCCCGATATCTTAATTTCTTTTTTTGATGTTCAGACCATTTTCAACAAAAAAACATCAAAATGCCTCTCTCTGGTTCAGGTGTTCCGAGGATTCATAGAAGGCAAGCTGGATTTTGCGCCAACGTACAAGTACGACCTTTTCTCCGAGGACTACGACACCAGTGAGAAGTGCCGCACGCCCGCTTGGACTGATAGAATCTTGTGGAAGCGCAGAAAGTGGAACTTTGACAAAACAGGTATCCCACAAACAGAAAATACAAATTTCTCGTCATTGTCAGAATTTAAAAAAAAAAAAAATCATTTCATACTTGAGATTTTCATCTGTGATGAAAGAATTGTATAAAAATCACTGAAATATTCATGGAGATTTTGGAATGTATATTTGTATATTTAATATACATAATAGACTATATAACTAAATGAAGTAAGATATGCATTTTTTTATTCCTTGTAAACTTACATTTCTGTTGTTGTTCATAATACAACCGCTAATGTGAATTTCCCTTCGGGGATGAATAAAGTATCTATTTATCTATCTATCTATCTATCTAGTGAAGAGTATGGAATCACCAATCTTGGGCAAGCCCTCACTCAGATCACAAACATGAAACGATCATAATGTCATTCCAAAGTGCAACATATTGGCAATCAGAAACACTAAAAGAAATTCAGAAAAAACATTGCAAGGGTCAGTGAATGTTACTTTTACAGAGCATGTGCAGGGGAATAAATATGGAATCACTTCATTTTGAGGAAAAAATATCCAATTAGTGCATTTTAAAAATAAAATAAGGACACACCCAGTCAATTTCCTTTCCTTAATTGAGCACCTTGCTTAGATTAAGTGCTCATTAGTCAGCAGTTAAAAACTGCAGTTCTCACACCTTGGAAGGCTCCTGGACTAAGTTGATTGGTAAGAATCATGGCTCCAACAAAAGAGATGTCTCTTGAGACCAAAGACTGGATCGTCAAACTTTTTGTTGAAGATAACTCTACTGGTATGGTTGCCAAAGATGTTGGCTCTTCACAGTCAGCTGTATCGATGATTTGAACCAAGTACGAACAGTATGGGAAGGTTGTTAAAGTCAAGCATACTGGTAGGCCAAGGAAGACATGAGGGTGTCAAGACAAACAACTAAGGGCCATATGTCTTTAAAACAGAAAATGCACAACAAGACAAATGAAGAGGAGGAAGTTGGAGTCAATGTATGTGACAGAACCGTGCAAAATTGCCTAAGGGAAATTGAACTTTCATATAGGAAAGCTCAAAGGAAACTATCGTTGACGCTTAAACACAAACGAACAAGACTGCAATGAGCTAAGGCGAGGCAATCATGGACTGTGTATGACTGGATGAAGGTTATCTTTAATGATGAGTCACGAATCTGCATTGGACAAAGGGATGATGTGTTTGTTTGGTGCCGTTCCAGTGAGATTTACAAAGAGGACTGCCTGAAGAAAACATCAAAATTCCAACAGTCGTTAATGATATGGGGATGCATGTCAGGCATAGGAACTAGAAGGATGGCTTTGGTCAAATCTGCAATAAATGCATACGTTTACATTGAAATTTTGGACATCTTTCTTATTCCTTCATTTAAAAAAATGTTTGGGGATGATGAACTCATTGTCCAAGATAACAATGCATCATGCCACAGAGCAATAACTGTGAAAGCATTCCTTGGAGAAAGACTCATCCAGTCAATGGCATGGCCTGCAAAAAGCCCAGATCTCAATCCAATTGAAAACCTGTGGTGGAAATTGGAAAAAATGTCCACAGCAAGGCTCCGACCTGCAAAGATAATCTGGTAACTGCAATCAAAGAGAGTTGGTCCCAGATTGATGAAGAATACTGTTTGTCACTCATCAAGTCAATGCCTCAGAGACTGCAAAGTGTCATAAAAGCCTAAGGTGGTGCATCTAATTCATTTTTTTTCTCAGAATTGAGTGATTGCATATTTATGTCCCTGCACTTGCTCTATAAAAGTAACATTTTCTGACGATTGCAATGTTTTTTCTGAATTTCTTTTATTGTTTCTGAATGCCAATATGTTGCAATATGTCATTCACCTTACGATTGTTTCATGTTTGTGTTCCGAGTTTTTCTCTACAGAATAAAAGGTCTAAGTGAGGGCTTGCCGAAGATTGGTGATTCCATACTTTTTGCTAGGGGTTGTATCATTTTTGTTAGTTTGAGAAAAGTTAGCAATTTTAATCAAACTTTAAACATGTGTAGCTGAGGAGATGAATGTGGTGGGCGCGGCGTCAACTTCAACTGAAGACGAACAAGATTACCAGTGGAGTGCCGGGACCCTGAAATATTACGGCAGGGCAGAGCTTAAGACTTCAGACCATAGGTGGGTGCACTATTGTAATAGCACATTTCCTAAGAGAGTAACAATTATTGACATTATCAACACAGTTTGTAAATATATCTTATCTGTTTGTAGGCCTGTCGTTGCCATCATTGATGTGGACATCCTAGAGGTGGACCCGGAGGACCGGCACCAGGTTTACAAGGACGTCATCGCCCTACAAGGACCCCCTGACGGCACGATACTTGTGTCACTGTGCTCATCTGGACCGGACGACTATTTCGATGACGCGCTCATTGACGAGCTGCTCGACAAATTTTCCAACTTTGGTGAAGTGATCCTGATCAGGTACACCAAATGGAATGAAAATCAGGTTAAAGGTTTAATTATGGGAGGAAAATTGTCATATTAGTTGTATTTTCTTGTTTCAATACAGTGGTACCTTTTTATACGAGCTTAATTTGTTTCAGGATAGTGCTCGTAGCTCAAATATCTTTATAAAGACCAAATTATCCCCAACAAAATATAATTGGCCCGTTCCCCACTTCCCAATAGCATAAAAGTTTGCGATAAATAGCTATAGACTTCCTGTGCGGAGTTTGTATGTTCTCCCCGTGATTGCGTGGGTTTCCTCCGGGCACTCTGGATTCCTCCCACATTCCAAAAACATGCAATTCAGGTGAATTGGCCGGTCCAAATTGTCCCTAGGTGTGAATGAGCGAGTGAGTTGTCTGTCCCCGTATGCCCTGCGATTGGCTGGCAACCAGTTCAGGGTGTCTCCTGCCCACTGCTCGAAGATAGCTGGGATGGGCTCCAGCAGCCCCGCGACCCTACTGAGGATAAGCGGTGCAGATAATGGATGGATGGATAAATAAATAAGATGATATTAATGAGATAAAATCCGAGTTTAGTATAAGCACTGACTATGGAGGCAGTTGCACCATACGAAAGTCTACGTGTGGTGCAAAGGAAGGGCTGGGGGAGCCAAGATGGGATGCAAGGAAGAGTAATGGTGATTGCATACTTGACAAATTATATGCGTTCCACCTATTGTGTAGATTTTTGGATCATTTCGCATTGTGCATTGCATATAACAATTTTAATACTGGATTAAAAAAAAAAAAAAAGACCGATCTTGTCTTAGCTATTTTGCCTCTAGTCCTCGTCTCTGTCACTAGTAGTAGACAAGAAATTAATCGTAGATTGCTAACAATATAATAGTCTCTTGCAGTGTGTAAATAGGTGCTGCATTGTATTTGTAAGGTTTATTATCGCTTCATAAGGAGTATTTGCGATCATTAATATGGAAAGCAATTGGCGGAGATTGAGAGACTGTTTATGATACGTGAGCACTTACTGTACACTTAAAACCAAAGTTACTGTAACTTTAAAAGTACATACACACAAAATGTTTTACTGCACAATTTTTATTTTTTTTTGCCTTTAGTAGTTAGCGTGCGCAACTGGATGAGCTGATGCTGGTGATAAGCAGTCACAAGTGGTGAGCGATCTCTAGTAGTAGCCTCTAGGACTGCTCGTGAAATAGATTTTCCTTTGTAAAGTGGAGTAGATTTTGGTTAAAAAGACTGGTATATCGAAATTCTCGTGTTTCAAAGTGCTCATATAAATAGGTACCACTGTACATGTTGACTTAAAAATCAAAAATCCATTTGTTGCTTCTTGACTTGGGATGTGAGATGTATCCTTGTTGACCAGGTGGGTAACATTGTATTTGTTTTTTTTCCTAGATTTGTTGAGGAGAAGATGTGGGTGACATTTTTGGAGGGTTACTCTGCTCTGGCTGCCTTGTCTCTCAGTGCATCTACGGTTTGTCATTCCAAAATAATAACTTCCTATTTCCTCATCTGCCATTGTCAAAAAGTTTACATTGTAAATCAAAAAGGTTAGGAGGGAAAATGTCCAACTGCTATTGTATGTTTTTTATGTAATACAGTTTTCTCTTGCTTTTCGTGGGGGTTGCAATCCAAAAAAGCCCCGCGAAAGTCAAAACCTGCAAAACAGAAAAATGTATTCATTAGATAGCAGTAACACAAAATAACAACTCTAGATCTAATGATAAAAACAGAACACAGAATCTCAATTGAATGAATGGTATTTATTGTCATTATACAATAGTACAACTAAATCGGAGGGTATTTCTTTTCAGTGTCAGAAAGCGATGTAGAAAGCGGCTAGCTAGTTGCACGCTAGCATCGAGATCCTCTGCTACAGGACACAAGTCACGATGAAAATCAGCAAATTATCAAAACCACACAAAGTAAATCGCGATAAAGCTAGGGATAACAGTTTAATGAAGAATCTACCAGTAATATGCAATAATAAGAAAAAATGATCTCCCCACAGGTTCTGGGCAAGGTGATAGACATCCGTCTGAAGAGTCCCGGCTGGATTAAAAGCCTGGAGGAAGAGATGAGCGTAGAACGTATCTGCGGCAGCATCCCCACCTCAGCCAGTTCCACCCTGCTAGCAGAGGATGCCGACATGGGCGACGACGACTATGACATGGAGGGGGACGTAGAAGAGGAGTTGGAGGCTGTTCTTCCACAGCATCTGTTGCCGTCTGCAGCTTCAGCGCCGGGATCCTCCCCTCTGCCTTCGCCGGGGGGCAGCCCCTGTGCCTCCCCCACCCATGGGGAAGCGGCGCCACCAATCAGGCCTGGCCGCGGTTCACAACCAGCCCGACCGTCGCAAGGCAAGTCCTTCATGTACAAGGAGTACTTTGAAATTTTAGGATGCTGAAATATATTATAGAGAAGGGGGGATCACCACCAGGCAGTCAAGTCATGTTTATTTGTGACGCTCTAATCACAAGGAGTCTCAAAGCGCTGCACAGACCATATATTATTGCAAACTACAGCCTATTATTACACCATTCCCTGATCCTAAGAACACCTGAGTAGCTGCAGACTGGTTTGGAATATAGCTTATCAGTGATGTGTTATTGTGGTTTTCTAGGAATTTTGATTTCTAACTGGGATGCGAAATCAGTGACATAATTGACGTCTTTAGATCCCTGATCAATTATAGTAAAATTCTTCAAAAAAGTTGGTGAACCCTATTATATAGGAATAGTAGCATTTGGACGTAGCACAATGGGATTTGTGTGACTCCTCCATGAAGATATGGGGAGGTTGTTCAAAATGCAGATGGGCATTGAGCTTGGTCTTAGTAGAGGAGAAAAAGGACGGAGGAGCTTTAGGTCCTCACCACATTGAGAGCAAGATTCGGTGAAAACAATCACATCCGACTCTTTTTTTTTTTTTTTTTTCCCCCCCGTTTCAAAATTGCCTACATTATTTTTTAGCTCGGTGGCCTTGAGGGTCGGGTGCCCGCTTCGAGACTGGGAGGTTGCTAGTTCAAGCCTAGGCCGAGTCGTACCTAGGACTTACAACATTGGTACTCCTTGCCTCCCTGCTTGGCGCTCGGCATTAGGGGTTGGAATTGGGGGGTTTGGTCAGCTAATGACTCCCAACACATCAGTTGGGTTGAGCGAGGGGGCTGGGAATCCCCTCCTTTGTATCAAACTCCCAGAAAGAGTCAGAAATGAGAATGTGTTCTTGACTCTAGCCACCTCCCACTAGGGGGATATGGCACTGGTAAATACAAATATATATATATTTTTTTAGTCCAATATAGTTTTTTTTTTTGCCTGTGATGGGTTGTAGGTTGTGTCACAAGGCTTGTTCTTTATAGTGAACTTACTCAGCAAATTATGCCATAAGATGATGAGATGAATATGAAAGAATAATATAAAACAATTCAATGTTCTGAGCGGCTTAGAAAGCGTCCACTAGCCAAAACAGTCTCTGGTATGTGAGGATTTAGGATATGTATCAATTTATGCACCAATGGTAGAAGGCGAGTATGCAAAGCATGCAGCATAACGATCTGTGCTTGTTTTGACTGAAATGTTATCTCTTTTGTCACTCTTTGTTAGTTTTCTTCACAACATGTAAATGTTTAACTGTTTCCATCATAATAATTTGTCTAAACCTTTAACATAATTGCATCTGTCTTTATAGGTTTGATTTTTTGCATCAGTTGAGTTTCAAAAGGTCCAAGTGTGAGAGTTAAATCTGAAGTAAAAACCCAAGCATTTTTGCATATAAAGGCCAATCAAAATGCAGAATATCCTCACTATCTGAACTGTAAATTTTACTGTGACCGTTTTCCTCTTTCATTTTCTGCAAGGGCCCCCTGCAGACCTTCAACCAGGGGCTCCGTCATCCCAAGGCTTGGAGCCCAAGCGAGCCCCGCCCCCCCGGCCCAATGCGCCCCCTGTGAGACCAGCACCCCCCCAGCGCCCGCCACCGCCCTCAGGTAAGCATTGCCACTAGGTTATAGTTGGTCAATTGACTTGTACTTTTAGCTTTAGGCGCTTGGTTGTTTGTGATATTCCATAAGCAGCCGTTACATAGCAGCAATGTGCTCTCCTTCTCCCATTCAAGTATACTGCTCACAGCAGATCACTTGTCCCACCATGTTATTAAAACGAATGTCACAACTATGTTTTGGTTTTTGTTCTGCTGCAAGGATCAAAAAGCCCGGCTCTTCCTCGGCCCGATGTTGCAGGTAAGTTCTGTAACTGTTTGACAGAGGCTGCAGTTTTGCTTCATGCCAGAGGCGGCAGGCATGAGTAAAAATGTGACAACGGCATCGATTTAGCTTTTTATTTGCCTACATGTCTCAATAAGAAACTAGCCACCTACAGAAAACAGCATTGAATTATTTTGCCTTTTGTTTCTAAACTTTTAGGTCGGGGCCAAGTAGCTACAGGACCGCTTGGATCTGGAGGCGCTTCCAGGCCTGTAGGTTTCCGCATTAACAACCATACATGTTTTAGTATTTTTGTTTGTTTATGGCAATATGTCTTTTTTGCTGTGTTTTTTTTGTCTACCATATTTCCAACTTATTTTTGAGTCAAATCCTTCACATCCTTATCCTAGTTTTAAACTTATTTTAGCAACCTTGTACTTGGGGGTTGCAAAGAAAACAAAATTGGTATATTTATGTTAATGACAATGAAGACACTCTTGATTCTTGATTCTCTCTTGAATATTGAAATACTAAAAATAATACTTATACATTTTTAATCCATATTATTTTTTATTTTTACTTTAAATTTTTACATTTTCATTTGAATAACATTTAAAATGCAACACCATCTTATATGCGATATGGTTCATTTGAATTTTTGGGAAAATAGAAATATATAAAGTATAACTACCGTATTTTCTGCACTATAAGACGCACCAGATTATAAGGCGCAGCCCCAAAAATAGTCTTTTGTCATATATTTTCCATACATAAGGCGTACCTTTAGTAGGCCGCGGCTTACCAAAGATGCGATACCTGTGGCAGCTCAGTATTTATCCATATATAAGGTGCATAAGGCGCATGGTCAGCTATTGAAAAAATTGAAGGCTTTTAAGTGCGCCTTATAGTGTGGAAAATACTGTACTTAAATCTAGTCAAGTCAAGCCATGTTTATTTGTATAGCTCTTAGTCTCAATGGGCTGTACAGACTATTATCTGCCATTTATCTGATAGATATGATGTTTTACTAGCAGTTAATTTTGCAATTTTAAGTAATATTTTGCTCATTTTACTAAGATCTCGTTCTTAATTTGGAATCTTCTTTACCAGATGTTTTTTTCTTTATTTTGGGTATTTTTATTTTTATACTAAATAAATGAGAGTATAAAAATATATACTTCAGATTTTTTTTATTCTAGAAAATAAAGAGCGACATTATTTGTCAGTTGAACAAGATTTTTTTAATGCACTTAAAGTAATAATGATGCATTTTTTTAATTGTAATGATGATACTGGTTTTGCTTGTAATAACATGATTGGAATTATGACAACAATCTTTATTGCTTACATTGAAATTGAGACTATTTTGCTTTCCTGAAGAATCTTCCCCCTCGAGCCGGCGTGATCAGTGTGGCGCAGCAGTCTCGTCCCTCTCCTCCGGCCCATCCCGGCGCTCCCAGGCCTGCTCCTGATGTGCACCCTGGGGCTCCTCGGCCAGACGGTGACAACCATCCAGGAGCGCCACGACCTGTACCCGCTGCCTCGGCCAAAGCATCCGACACTTCTCAAGGTAGGGGGGGATTATTTCGGAGAGATGGCGCATGCTGCAACTAACAATTTGTTTTAATTGTCTTCTAGTCACCAACTGTTGAAACGATTAGTCAAATAATCCGATACATTTATTTACTTATTTTTTCTTAAATTTAGCATTAAGTTGTTTTTATTATGTGGGAAAAAATAATAAACACAAGAAAAATAGGTACAATGGAATAAAAATTTAAATGAAAATTGTGCGGATTCGTACAAAAATTAAAAATCCAAAACCAATAACAGTGCCGTGATAATGTATTTGCCCCCTTGCTTAATTCTGTTTTTTGCATATTTATCACTCACAAAGGTTTCAAATCATCAAACCGATTTTAATAACACACAGAAACAACCCAAGGAAATACAGATTGCAGTTTTGAAATGTTGATTCGTTTTATTAGTCACCCAAAAAAATGTAGGCCTATCTGGCCCTATGTGAAAACGATACATTACGTGCATTATTGTGAACTTTATTCTGTGTTCAATTGCAAAGTCTGCAACAAAACAACTTAAGGATTATCAACGTATTAACAACAGACATACGTTTTTCAAACACAGTCTGGCATAATGCTCAAGCTCTCATTTATAGCGAAACATATCCATATAAAACGTACGGGCATCAAAACCGTATGTTCGTTGAATCTTACTGGGGCGAGTCAGACTCAGTTTCATTCAACTGTCTGACGTGCTATTTAAATGTTCGTGTGTTACTGATCTACCACCATTATACGTAAGGTCTGCTTTGCAAACGCTGCAAGTAGTCTTTTTAGTAGCCGTATCTAGGTTAAAATGCTCCCAAACTTTAGAAGTGTTATAACGTGCAGTGATGTTGTTTCCCGCCATTTCTGTTAGCTTATGTTATCGCTCGAAACTGAGACGCTATTGCGCATGAGCAACTCTCAGCAGAGATTCTATTCATGTGGAGATGCCTCTCCCTGTTGGAAAAACGTGCCTCGTTGACTTGTCATTGTGGACTATTCCTATTATCATTTTTTTGTCGAAAACATGGATTCTGTTTGTGTCCTTCCAACAGGTTCCGCACTCCCAGCAGTGCCCCCTACTGCGAGGCCGTCGGTACCGGCCCCCGTGCAAGCTCAGCCCGCCGCCCCAGTCCAGCCCCAGTTGCCTGCCCCCATGCAGCCCACCCCTGCCGCCGCCCCCGTTGCCCAGACTTTGGCTTCCCCAAAGCCGCCGCCACGATCCCGCTCCCATCACGGGCTAACATCAGACTCGGCCAAGGGAGACTCGGCCACGCAGGTCGGTGCCCCTACAGGTTTTCCTTCCCTTCTTTCATGTGGTGTCTCAAAAATTTGAGTTTCTCTCTTTTTCTAATTTCCTTGCTTAACGCTTTTGGCTTTTGTCTCTCTTGACTCGTTTTTTTTTCTCTCTTTCTCACAAGCCGGAAAAGCCATCAGGCTGACAGGTACTTTATGTCTATCCTTTGTAGCTCATCTGCACTCCCCCTTCCCCCAAGCTTTCTTTTCTATGCCAACATGGGTACATAATTTGTGTTCATATACAGTGCTACCTCTTTATACGAGCACCTCAACACATGAAAATTTCGATATAGGAGTTCTTTTTGAACATTTGTTAGTTATACGTAGTGAAATGAGGTTCATGAGCAGTCGCAGAGGCTACCACTAGACTGCTCAAGACCAGCATCAGTTCGCCCGTGCAAGCTACTACCAGCAAAAAAGAAAACAATTAACTATTGTGCTGTAAATATTTTTGGTCTGTATGTTCATTTAAAATAACAGTCATTTTAAGTGTACAGTAAGTGCTTAAGGATCATCAACATTCTCTCGATTTCATACCTGTCAACCACCGCCAATTGCTCCCCTTATTAATGATTGAAAATACTCCTTTTAGAGCGATAAAAAACCTTGCAAACACAAAACGGGACCTATTTACTCACAATAAAACAGACTGCGTTGGATAATGTGACAATATTAGTATTAATTGATGACGTTGTCGTCTTCTACCAGTGATCAGAAAGTTGTGTTTTATTTACTGTATCGTATTCTTTCACTTGAAGTTTGGGAGGTCGGTAACAGGCCACTTAGTTTTTAATTATTTAATATCGGGGAAA
Source organism: Urocampus carinirostris (assembly GCF_059441175.1). Taxonomy (NCBI): domain Eukaryota; kingdom Metazoa; phylum Chordata; class Actinopteri; order Syngnathiformes; family Syngnathidae; genus Urocampus; species Urocampus carinirostris. The sequence continues at coordinate 9,360,863 of NC_142365.1, forward strand.
AAATTGTTCATTACATGAGCAATTCAAGACCACTTGAACAATCGTGGAACCAAATCCGTTTGTATAAAGAGATACCACTGCATATTAGGAAAGATTGTGTATGATTTCATTCATCTGTCTTAGTGTTTCTTGTGATTCAGGTTGAGGCTATTTAATTTTCAAAATGTGTGTTTCACCAGACACTTCCACACAAAATAAGACACATAGTGCTATTTTTATTTTACATTCAAAAGGAAAGTGAAAAAAACATTGACACACCAAAACCATGATTTGAAAAATAAACTAAAACGAATCTTACAATTAGCTATGCTATCATACGTGCATTATTTTTACAATGAATAGGTCAAGGAATTTGTATTTATTTTTCATAATATGAGACTCACTAAGAGAGGACTGAGATGATTGTCAAGAAAAATTGTGCGGCTTGTGTTTTTCTCTGTGCTTTGTAGCACTTGTCTTAGGTTGCACTACACAAGGCATGTCAAACATACAGGCTGTGGGCTGGATCCAACCCGTTGTATGATTTAATCCCGCCCGTTGCAAATTTCGGAGTAAAACAAATGCAAGTCTCTAGCTCATTTCTATCAAAAGTTGTTATTTTATTATCCTTCCTGCTGTGAGAGGGCAGTAAAGGTGAAAAAGAGCTAAGGTCCTGTCACGTTAAAGACCAATATTTCGCAGTAATTTTCATCTTAGGTCCAGCATAGTAGTTTGATTTGATGTTTTTGACTGTTCACTTCTAAAACTCATGCTTTTTATTTCTTTTTTTATTTATTTCAAAGCAGTATGATAACTGAGGCAAGCATATTTTTATTCATAACTCGCACTCAAGTTTTTTAATCTTTGTAATGTTTGTGGTGAGTTGGTTTGGATGTAAAGCTGCATTTACTCAACTGTTAAAATAAACAAATTGTTGACACATTCATCGCCAAACATGAAAATCTTTTTTTTTTTTTTTTTTTTTTCGTTTTTTGTGAATAAATGTTACAGTTAGAAAAGATCCCTTATCATCCGAGACTGATTTGTAGGGTCGGCTACAAATCAGAGATTCAGATTCAGATATACTTTATTGTCATTCTTGTACACGTATATACAGAACGAAATGTCGATACATCTGACCCGCAGTTTCTTGGAATGTACAGATATAAATAAAATGTTGTATTGAGTTGGAGTATTGAAATACTAATAATATACTAAATAATTATAGCTATGTATAGTATTATACATTAGTGCAAAGAGTGCAAGAGGAGCAGCTAACCAGATGTGCAAAATGGACAGTCAGTTAAACATGTCACTATACAAAAACAATAACACTGGAGTACGATAGTGCAGAGGAGAACAGATGTGCAAAGGAGTGGCTAGGTATAAGAGAACTGCCAGTAGTGCAAAAAAAACATAACAAACAGATGTACAGATTAGCAGCTGTGTAGGCTTACTATGTGTGTGATTGACCATTTAACAGTCTAATGGCCAGGGGGACAAAGCTGTTGCAGAACCTGGTGGTCCTGCACCGCACACTGCAGTACCTCTTCCCAGAGGCTAGCAGAGTGAACAGTCCATGATGGGGGTGAGAGGGGTCCCTAATGATGTTTTTGGCTCGGGATAGGCAGCGCTTCTGGCCAATGTCCCGAATGGAGGGGAGAGAAGTCCCGATGATTTTCTCTGCTGTCCTCATTACACTCCTCACACTACCCCAGTCGGAGGCACTGCAGCCTCCACACCACAAAGAGATACAGCATAGTACTGAAAATCGAAACTAAATATTTGATGTTGACATTTTTGTTCTTCACTGATCCGGCGCACTCGAGAACATAAAGTCTGGATCTGGCCCCCGAGCCAAACTGAGTTTGACATGCCCGCACTACACAATACAGCGGCATTGAGAGGTCAAATACTACAGAGTGTCCCTTTAATCAAGTGCTTCAGAGTTACACCGGCTGCTTAAAAGTTGTTAAGTATTGAGATTGTGATTGCAATCTGTTTTTGTTTGTTAGACAAATGGCTGGAACGGCGTCCAATCAAAACCCAACACCCTGGACGTCCTTGACTTCCTGCCCGCCAGGCAGAGCGCCCAACCCCTGAGGACACCGCCCTCCGTCCCCGCTTCAGCCGTCTCCCCGTCCTTCCCCCCTGGTGCCGCCCTTCTCCCTCCCCCGCCCCCTGCTATGCTACGCTGCCGCTCACAAGAGACCCTTAGCACCTCTCCTAATCTCTTAAACGCTGAGCTTCTTCCCGCCCGGCCCTGCAGCACCAACCCGTTCACCGGCCACTCTGATTGGGCGGCGCTCGTCCCGGCTGTCCTCCCACAGAACCAGTATAGGGGCGCGTCCCCGATCATACCCTCTTTGCCCTTTCAGCCTGCTCCGCCGCCCCGCAGACAACCCCCCAATTGGGTTACCTTCAACGACGACTTCCCGTTGCCAACCAAACCGGCCACTCTTCCCCGCAACTCCACCGCCCTCACTCGGGAGGTGGTCCCTACGGACCACCCTTTGGACCTGTACCCCGAGCCGGACTGGCTTACCGCGACCCCAGTGTTCCCTGCGCACCGGGCTAAAACATTACCCCCCAGTTCTGCCCTTTTCCCAGAACCAGACTGGTTAAGCGCCATGCCGTCCCTCCCTCCTCCGCCTTCCCGTCGCGAACCGGCGCCGCCGTTTCAAAAACCTCCGATCGATCCAGTCCCAGCTGCCTTCTCTTTCCCAGAGAAACAACTGAACGCTGATCTAACATGGATAGATGGATGAAAGACTTGTGTATATACACAGTATATTTGTCTGTGTGTTTTGTGAAGGTTACATGAGCCTGGAACACGTGTGCATTCCCTTAGAGGTAAAATCTTAAGCCCAAGTCTAGTCCGAGCCTAAATTGTCAATCATTACGTTCGGGTTACAACCGAGTCAGGCTTTTCTCTCGCAGATTTTTTATTCTTTATTTCAGTTTTTATTTCTTTGTGGAGGATCCGTGAGATGGATTCTGTCCTCCTCCCGTGCAGCACAGCTTGCATCGGCGCGCGCTGGCGGCGGCAATATCAGACCCAGAGAAGTGGGCCTGCTGTCGGGGAGTGTACTTGGCCAAAATCACCTGTCCTCCTCCCGAGTCCTCACAAATAGGAAAATTGTTTTGCCCCTGTCCCTCAAATCAAGTTAATTGGTTGGGCTCGGGCTGGGTCGGGCCCTACTACCTGTGGATCTTTTAGGCCCGATCTTATTTCTACATTCCCTTGGCTTTAAAGAAATCGATGCTGGGCGCTTGTGCAATACCAACAATGTTTTCTGTGCTTCCCAGAATTTACAATGGTCTTTTGAAATAAGGGTTACCGTATTTATTCGCGTATAATGCGCACCCCTAATTTTTGAGGGAGAATTAATATAAAATTTTGATTTACTAAGCATGGTAGGTAGGCTAAGCATTCTTGGTCACAGATGTGTCAAGAACTATCGCAAATGGATTTAAACCTTAACTTATCGACACTGAATCCGACTTTAAAAGACATTCAATAGTTTATGTTGTCAATAATTAGTTTGAATCATGGCCCCATGTATTCAACAACATGGTACCCTGAGTAAAAATAGTATGATGATGAGATAAAAGCTAAAGCCTTTTCCTATGTCATCTATAACCGTAGTGGTTAGGGTTAGGAATTGTCACTCTCACTGCCGCGTTCCTGGCTCAAATTCCATTGCAGCAAAAATGCTCAGTGATATCGATTGACCAATCTTAGCTCTAGATCGATTACGTACTACAGCAAAACCTCGTGTATAACGGGCACCCAAACTCAAAATTATTTCGAATCGAATCGTCTTTATTGTCATTGATATCAATGTTGTGAAGCATTGTATGCAATATTTTGGGGTACAAAAAATGCGTTATACACGAATAAATACAGTAAATTGATCACCCAAAAAAATGTAACCCTTATGCAAATGTACACCCCTCCAAAAACAAATCGTTGGTGTTTTCAAGGAAGGAATTGCGCTTGACTGTGTATTACTATGTAACTGTGAAGATGATTGTACCTAATGTTTTGTCCTTCCTCTTTGATAGTGGGGTCTCCAAGTGGATGTGGAATCTGGAGGCATAACTTGTATCTCAAGACATAGGATGCTGAAATTATGCTCTTAATACAAATGAGTTGCCTGTCACAAGGTGACTATTTTATCCCACCCTTGACAGCTAGTATACAACCACACCAGGGGTCACCATTGCACACAAACTGTTTATGAAAATTGCTCTTTGATCATCGAGATTTTCTAGGAAACTTGATTTTAAACGTATTCTAGCCCATTTTAACTCCTAATCATTACAACCTGGTAATAACGCAGTAATAACATAGTCATAACATGTTATTTTACGAATGCATACGAACCTGGTAGCCCTTTGCGCTAGTCCGTTACAAAAAAAGTAGCTCTTAATAAAATGTCAATACAACCAACATGACTTATGTTTACATAAAACAAAAGCGCTTAAAATTTTAACATAGAAAAAAAACTAATGTTATGGTAAGAGCTCATGACTTCCACTTTAGCGTGCTTTTTCTGCTCTCTCTCAATCACAAACACACATGCCCGATTGACAAACTACTGTCATGATAAGAGCTAATGTATTACTCTCCACCTGAACGTTACTCTTTGAAACGAGTTAACTACACTCTTTATGCTGTAGCTTAATCACAAAAACACTGGTGACCCCTGTTCTAAACCCTCCCAAGAACTACAAGAGCTGAATTAGTCCCTCTTTTTAGTCTTAATGACGTGTGTTGTAGTGTTGCTCAGAAAGACTGCGCACAACTCGAAACGTCGAACTTTGCTGTACTGTAAATAACAAAGAAAATAGGGATCGCTTCAAATTCCGTTCCGTGTCTCCGATATATCTATGAGCACCTGTGCAATATCAACATGGAGTCGGGGGTTACGTCACAATCGCTCAGCTGCCGAATGTATGCCCTGTCACAGTGTACAGATATTTATGTAGTAAGTGTGTGCTTGCGCAAAGATCCTCCATATCAAAAGCAACAAGTGTGCGTACGTGTGTGACAAGCAACGGACTACTATGCCATTTTAGTTTGGCCCCGAAATTGCAGCAGACGTGTTTAAAAATGTGGCATTGTGTGTGTTGTGTACAGCGTATGTGTGTTATAGTTTGGTGTCGTCTGATTATTCAAACCCCGCAAACAAGTGACTTTAATTCTTGTGGAAACTCGAATGAAAGCTGGTAAATTGTGCGCGTCCATTGTTTGTCAAGTAAGGAAAAAATACATATATATATAAAACACATACAGTGTATATCATATTAAGAAGCCAGCAGCTTATTTTAAACTTTACAGGCGACAATTTGGCTTTATTTGCGATGTGGGTGACTTCCCTCCTCACTTTTTACATAATCGTCCATAGTAACAAGTCTTGTCATTGGAAATAAATAGAAAATGAAATGTCGATTTGTATTCGTGAATATTCCATATTTAACGTGCAAAGCTGATTGCACAATGATGTATAAAGGCAGTTTATGTTGTATGTGTGAAAAAATAAATAATTACAAAAAAAAAATAGAATCTGGTTATTAAAGGACTTGTATGGAATTTGTTCTTCTCTGCCGCCATATTCTGACCTGTGTCTGCATTACAGCCCTAGTCAGCTCATTTATGTTGCGTGTGCATGTATGTGCATTTCTTGGATGACCTCGAATAAACTTTTCCTTTTTCATCTTTCTTACAATGTATTCATTAAATGCCATCTTAAGAATTTGATGGTTGGCATTTGGACTCTACTTAAAGCAGGCCTTTTCTTACTTTCACCATTTTCATGCTATATTATCCATCCATTATCTGCACCGCTTATCCTCAGTAGGGTCGCGGGACTGCTGGAGCCCATCCCAGCTATATTGGAAACTTGTGGCCGGGCAGGGGACACCCTGAACTGGTTGCCAGCCAATCGCAAGGCACACAGGGACAGACAATTCACTCGCTCATTCACACATAGGGACAATTTGGACCAGCCAATTCACCTGAAATGCATGTTTTTGGAATGTGGGAGGAAACCCATGCAAGCACGGGGAGAACATGCAAACTCCACACAGGAGGTTCGATCTCATGACCACAGAACTGTGCCGCACATGCGTCAACCACTGCGCCGCCGTGCTGCCCCATGCTATATTAACAAATACAAAAACAAAACCCAGCAGGGACGAACATGACTGCAGTCTCCGGGACTCCCCCACCCCCATTCCTCCTACCTAATGTGTTCCGGCCCGAAACAGCTTTGCTTAAAGTAAGATAAAAGCAGGTTTAGTGGAAAGTAAGGCATAAAGGCTCTTTGAACTCCATTAGTAACACATACTTTATAGACCCGTTCATTTGATTGTAAACATAATGACGTATCTGGTGGGTGGGGCTTACTATCCAGACTTTTTGGGGTCGGGATTTGCTCCCCTACATGAAACGGTACCGGTTTCCATGGTTACCAGTAGCAGGAGAATCCTGATCCGACTCAGCTACAGCAACTTCATCATCTGTTCACCGTAGTTTTTCAGTGGGGTTTAGGGGTTTTAAGGGTTATTTAGCTTGTTCATAAATCTTTATCCATTATCCGTTATCGGTCAGTTCATAATACGCTACAAAGCCTAGGAGCCGGGACACTTACTCTCAGCCAAAAGGCCAAGCTAAGGACCTAGCCCTGAAGCCTTGCTGCGATCATTGCGAATGCACCGTTCCCGGAGGTACTGCAATACCGGGCCGTTGCGTGGAGTGGACAGAGCAAGCTCCTATGCCATCTCCGAGTTGCAAAAATCAAAGATCATAGCTTTGTGACATCATAAGGCCAGTAAGGTGACCTGACGGTAAAGATAAGGTCCTAGCTTTACAGCCTCAACCAAACGGTAAAGATAAGGGCCTAAACGGTAAAGATAAGCGTCATCCTGCTCTTCAGACATGAGTTGGGCCCGGGCATTGTCATAATACCGATACTAGATCCGAAATCACTGGAGGAAAAACTATTTTGATCCAAAGTATCGCATCGTACACTTCACATTGCATCATTTGTGGTTTCCATATTTTTGTTTAAAACAAACTGCGGTGATGACATTGTCCTTTGCTTTTGTGACATACTAAAGGAAAAAATAACATTATTCAAATCGTGCACTTTATTTAAGATAGATACTTTGTTCATTCAAGTAATTATTATAAATAATTTCATCAGATCCAAACTTAGAAGTCGCAGAAATGGAAAACAAACTTAAAATTGAAGTCAAGTCATGTTCTCAGTGAGGCAGGCCTCCAAATTTCCGCAGTTTTGTGTTGCAGATTCCTCCATCGGAAGATATAGTAGAGTGTCATCTGTGTAGCAATGGAAATTATACTTGCGAATAATATCACCTAACGGAAGCATGAAAAGAAGGAGGCCAAGTACTGAACCCTGCGGAACACCACAGGTGCGAAACACACACAAAATTGAAGTCCTCATTAAAGAATGTGTGCATATTGCTGGCTTGTAATATACTTTATAATTACGTGGTTTAAATTGTTCCCACTGTATAAACAATAGATGTAATATTGTGTAGTAGATTAGTAAGGAGCGGCGCATAAACTTAATTTATAAGCTAAGGTAAGACAATAAAACGTTTTTTTTTCTATACTACAGTTCCAGGGTTGGGTAGGTTACTTTAACTTGATTACTTTCAATTACTTTTGGATTACTCCAATACCAAATATAATAATAATAATAATTTCCTTTGTATTGTCATTCTTTGTAACAATGTACACAGAACGAAATGTCGATACACCTGACCCGTTGTAGCGAGTCGATGCAGCCGCAGCCAACAGAGGGCGCCGCCATTATACCAATTAGGTATGTCTCGGCCGAGGCGCGAACCAGCGACCTCCCAGTCTCAAAGCGGGCACACTACCATCTAGGCTACTGAGCTGGTAAATATGCTAATAAAAGAAAAAAGAAACTAAATATGAATAAGATTACTAAATTTTGTGCAGGCTTGGGGAGTAACGGAATACATGGAACGGCAAAAATGACGTTGGCAAGCTGTTTGGATTTATTTTCATTTGGTTTCTGTCGCATTTTATGTTCGTTTTGCCGGAGATCAAAGCCGGGAGAGAAAGCTTACCACGTGTTGTGAGTCATCATTTTATTCATATTTAGTTTCTTTTGTCTTTTATTAGCATATTTGGTATTGGAGTAATCCAAAACTAATAGAAAGTAATCAAGTTAAAGTAACCCTACCCAACCCTGTACAGTTCATGAATTGAATGGAGGTTCATTCATTCATAAAGCTATGCCTCACCAAGGTTACACTTACAGAAATAAAGAAATCGCCCCATTCCTCCTACCCAATGTGTTCCACCCCAAACAGATTTGCTAAAAGTAAGATAAAAGCAACTTGGTGTCGTGAGAAATAAAGCATATGGGTTGTTTGAACCCTCTTGAGCATTGTTAACACATACTCAATAAAGAAAACTTTCAACCGCGGATTACAAACCCCTAGAACTTTACACCACTGTGTAGCAGTTCCACTAGTGGCCTCTAGATGGTAGCATCGTTCCGGAACTGCATTTTTAACCATAATGAAGGACCCGGAAGTGTTCCAACATTTCGACAGGGAAAAGGAGTTGCCAAGCCACCAGATGTAAACAGATGTGAACTTTTATTCTCAGTTTTTTTGAGCACAGTAACGAGTAAGTTGGTATTTCTTGTTTTTTTGTGGCTTTTTATTTCGGGAAAGCGCACTTAATTACTAAGCGTACCGCTTGGGAGGCGCTATAGTTTTACATCAGAACTTAATTTCTGGTAAACATGTATTAAACACTTAACAGATAGATGTACGTTAAATAGAATATAAGGATAGATGGGTGGGGTAGAATTTTATATCGCTGGCGTATAAAATACGTCGTACAAGATTGTTTTGGTGTCATTTCCTCGTTTTATTTAAACCCCGTGAGCTAGCTTAGCAAGTTCAGCGTTAGCCTTGTGTACGAAACTTCGCCCCGCCCCCGCTGCCATGGTAACATTGCGTTGTTGAGTCGCACTTTTTCCCGACATTGTTGATTTCTCTTGTTCTTTCCTTCGTTCTTCCTTTTAGCTGTCTTTCAAGATGGTTATTCTGCACGTGAAACGCGGAGACGATAGCCAGTTCCTGTTCAACACCAGCGTGCAGGAGCCTATCGATGTGCTCCTGCAAGAAATATGTGCCATCTTCAACGGGAGGCTTAAAGTCGAGCGAATTTGTGCAGGTAAAGCACTCAAAAGTGATTTTAGTACTCGTTTTTCGTTTGCACTACACAACAGAGTGACACACTGTCCCTTTAAAATTAGCTTATAATCTGTATGTGTGAATCACTATCATTATATAATGCTGAGAGAAGCACAAGATAAAAATGAGCTTCATTGCATCAAACAATGACTTACCCGTGTGCGGCACTTTGGAGGCCCCTGTATTACACAATACAGTGACTTCCTATGGTTAAATGAAACACACTGTCCCTTTGAAATTAGCCCATTAAGTCATATTTATTTGTATAGCCCTTTATCCCAAAAAGTCTCAAAGGGCTGTACAGAGCACAACTACAACAAAATAACTAGTAAAATATAACAGAAAGGAAGGGGAACAGAAATATGTGAAGTGAAATATGGAAAATTAAATGTGTAACTTGGTTCACATAGAATCCAAATACCAAATATGATTATTTAATGATATTGTAATGTAAAGTTCATACTCAGATAAAAAAAATATTTGGAGCTAGATATATAGCCAAAATAGTAAAAAAGATCAAATGTTAGCTCGATAGCAAAAAATGTAAAAAGCTAGGTAGATAGCTTGCTAAAGAGCTAAAAATGTACGAAGATAGGCAACTACAAAGCTTAAAAAGTTGCTAGCTATCTAAAAAAAACTGCACATTTTTTGCTCATTCGCTTTATGAAACCCACTTACTGATTCAAGTATTTGTACCACTAGGAGGCAGTAAATATTATTTGCATGTAAATCAAGGGCGTTGGTTTTGATCTTGGCTCATCTTTTTAAGTGATCTCATGTGATTGATGGGGACAAAATAAGGATTCTACTCGATATCAGTGGGGACATGCCCCCCTCCGTTCATACCGAAACTACTCCCTTGGTGTAAATCACTCAGTTCCTTTAAACAAGAACCGCTTATCCTCAGTAGGGTCGCGGGGGTGCTGGAGCCCATCCCAGCAATCATCGGGCAGTGGGCAGGGGACACCCTGAACTGGTTGCCAGCCAATGTCAGGGCACACAGGGACAGACAGCTCGCTCATTCACACTTAGGGACAATTTGGACCGGCCAATCCACCTGAAATGCATGTCTTTGGAGTGTGGGAGGAAACCGGAGTGCCCGGAGGAAACCCACGCAAGCACGGGGAGAACATACAAACTCCGCACAGGAAGTCCAGTAGCTGGATTTGAACCCACACAGGAGGTTCCCAAGACCTTAGAACTGTGCCGCACACGCGCTAACCACTGCTCCGCCGTGCTGCCCTCAACAAGGTGCATGTTTAGGTGTTTATCTTAGCCTATTCGAACCCTACTTTTAATAAATACAGCCCAGTAATAGGGTAATATTTGCATAATTCACTAACAACTGGTACATTTTCTCTAATCAATAACAAAAAAGTAGCTGTAAAGCAAGTTATGTACCCTTCAAATGCAATTTAATATGAATCTAGAGATGTGTGAGCTGGCGGAACACGGCACCACACTGCCACCCAACATGCAAGGGCTGACCGACGATCAACTGGTGGACCTGAAGCTGAAGGACGAGTGGGAAGACAAATGCGTCCCCAGCGGGGGCGCCGTCTTCAAAAAGGACGATGTCGGCCGGCGCAACGGACACGGTGAGTGATGGACGGACATCTCTGGTCATCTGAACTGTCGGAAGGTTCGAGGGTACAGTGGTACCTGTTTATACGAGCACCTCTACACGAGGACTTCGTATCCCATTTTATTTTATTTTTTTAAACTCAACATCACTTTATGAAGGAAAATCCAGTTCACAAGCAGTCCCAGAGGCTACCACTAGAGGCCGCTCAACGCCCCCAGCTCGGTGCAGTTTGCGCATGCACCTTATTCCACACCCTTGCTTATACCTGTAGAGTACATATATTCCACCCAGGTTTTCACTCTTTTATTCAGTGCCATACATACATTATTTTGCTTTATTGTGAATAGGAAAAGAAAATACTACATAAATACTATATACAGTGGTTTGCGAAACTATTTGGACCCCCTCTCACTTTGTGACCTTTTGCCACATTTCAGACTTCAGACATCAAGATATACAACTGTAATTTCTTGTGAAGCATCAACAATAAGTGGGACACAATCATGAAGTGGAACACACTTTATTGGATATTTTCAACTTTTTTAACAAATAAAAAACAAAAAGTGGGTGTGCAAAATGATTCAGCCCCTTTACTTTCAGTGCAGCAAACTCTGTCCAGAAGTTCAGTGAGGATCTCTGAATGATTCAATGTTGATCTAAATGACTAACAATGATAAATGGAATCCACCTGTGTGTAATCAACTCTCTGTATAAATGCAGCTGCACTGTGATAGTCTCAGAGGTCTGTTTAAAGCGCAGAGAGCATCATGAAGAACGAGGAACACACCAGGCAGGTCCGAGATGTTGTGGTGGAGAAGGGGGCCAAATAGTTTCGCAAGCCACTTAAAATACTACTAGAGTAAAACAATGACTACTACTCAAGTCATGTTTATTTGTGACGCCCTTAATCACAAGGAGTCTCGAAGGGTTGACAGACCACAGATTATTGCAAACTACAGACTATTATGACACCATACCCTGATCTAAAACCTACATGAGGGCAAGGGAAAACTCAACCTCATCATGGGGAAAATAAGGAAACCTTGAAGGGACCATACAAAGATACTTCAAAAATACTGCATAAATAATAAATACATTTTGAATTTAGTGCTTCTAAACAGGGACCCAATATAATTTCATTATCAATCTGACAAATGCCACAAAAATAATATGATACCAATAATATGGAAATACTACAGCAGAAATACTAAAAAAAAAACTTCAGTGCTATACAGAGGTACTACAAAAATACTACTGCGCAAATAATACATCATAGGACTACAGTAAAACTACAACACTAAATATCACATTGAGTGCTTAAAAGAGGGACCTTTATATATTTTGCTTTCATTGTAAGCATTTCAAACCCAGTTTGATGAAAGCAAAGTATTTAAAAAACATAAAAATGAAATACAACATGTATATTTTTTCCACAAATGAGGGAAACTGGATAGGTTCCTTCATTTAAAACGATTGCCCCCCTGCACTAAAAGAAGCAGCACAAATATTGTAACTCAAATATTGGATGTTACACCATTTTGTGAAGTGATATTTAATGATCGGTGTCATGTTCACTTTCTGTCAGCTCCCAACAACAAAATGAAAGCTGTGCTCCAAAAAACTGTGGACGAGGCGAAGGCCCTCATCTCCAAAGTAAGTCCGAATATAAATTTTCAGCGGAACAGTGAAGTGTTGGAACAGGTTTTTGTTTTCTCCTGACAGAAACAAGTCCAGGTCAACGTGTGTGTGACCATGGCGATGGTGAACGAAGCCCTGGCCATGCTGAGGTCTGTTTATGTTCTTAATCGATATTACAGTTTTATATTCTGTCTACTTTCGAAATAAAATGTTTTATTATAAGGGGGGCCGTCATGATCGTGTACCCGATGGGGCTTCCGCCTCATGACCCCGTCCGCATGGAGCTGGAGGATCGAGAGGACTTGGCAGGGACGCAGGTGAAGTATTTCCCATGCCATAGAAGGTTTCTGGCGGGTCTCATAAACTTGTATTATTAAAAAATAATAATCTTTAAAATTATATAAAATTATACAAATGCAAAGTTAATCAAAACAAATTTTAGATTTCTCTTTGTGTAAATGATCGCCATGGTGTGTGTTTTTGGTCAGTCATCTCCTCCCCCCATGTGAAAGCACTAATGGTATAATTGTATATACATTTATTATTCATGAACTAGAATCTTAGAATTAAAATTGTCTTCATTATACAGGATTCCTACAGTTGAGTAAAATGTTTTCCTTGCTTCAAAGAGTTTTATTACCTTGTGAACCACTCAATCATCCACCTGAGAAGAGAAGCTGCTGCATTGTCAGGTTTATTTTTCTCCGGTCTGTTTAATGTTTCTTGTTTTATGATGGTGTCTTGTTGCTATGTTAAATTCGCCTCCCCCATCAACCCTGGGACTCAATTGTTCGTATTTAAATAGGAGAGCTGTTGCTATTCTGGAAGATGTGAATCAGGCTTGGACTGAAAAACATCTCTTTGTAAGCAAATATTAATGTCACTTGTCTCTCTGTGTGTTTTATTCAGAGATGTAAGTTAATAGGCGCAACAAGCATGCACCCGACTGTTCCGCCCCACCTGCATTGTAATTAGACCAGTGTCGCATTTTTCCAAACATTTTTCAACTTTTGGCAACCAGTGAAAAAAAGGTTTGGCGTTGAGCTTTCCGCGCAGATAACCTTCCAGGCACTTTGTCGCACCACCGATGTTTTCAACAGAGCAATTGCTAGCACTTAGAGTAGTTCACTTAAATCAGAAAAACGCTTTGGTGGGCAAGCGTCACCCAGCACCCGCAGAAACTCTCCAAGTTTAGGTTCCCGGTGAGACTGGCAGGCACACTTTTAGAAACTCCCTCTAGCTGGCCTGCTGCTGCGTCATGCCTGCCTGGAGGAAGAGAGGGACAAATCTATATGCCTACCCCTACGAGAAACTTAAAAATGGCTAACAGGAAACGCAGTGCAGTGTGGACTTTTATTCAGAAAAAGACATAGCGAAGTGTAATTTGTGAGCTAAAGAGGTCTGCTACTGTGGCAACACCAAAAATTCAGATACAATTTTGAAAAAAAAAAAAAAGCTCAGCCTGCAAAGAGCCGCAACCAAAAACGCATTGCTGTTCTTGAAAAGAAATGTGTAAATCTGTTGTCACTATGGAAACAGACTTGATTTGCGTTACTGACGTTATTTTCAAATTATTGTGCAATGGAACGTATTTAGGTTCTCCTGTTGATATTTTAAAACGGTATTTAAAAATTCTGTTGCTGTTTTTCTTTTTTTTGTTTGGCTCTTGTTCTGAATAAAGAAAATATCTTTAATTTTGTATACTTTAAAAGGTAGGGTGAGTAGTCTGTGGTGCCCTTAAAAAATTAAAGGTAGAAATTTTCCTCTATGTTTTAACAATGCCCACCTGAGTTCAAAGAGCCTTTATTTTATTTTTTCCCCCACCGCGCCTATCTGCTTGTATCTTTTATCATCTGTGTTCCGGCCGCAGAGCGCATTACGCTAGAGGAAAGGAGGCAGGGGGATAAAGGTAGAGAGTGATTTAGTCTTTTATTCTAGGATGAAAATGGTGGAAGTAGGAAAAGGACTGTTTCAAATGCAGTCTGAATGCCAACCCCAAAAAAGGTTAAAATATTTTATTCAAGTGCATCTAAGAAAGTCACCGTATTTGCATGCGCGCCAAAAGGTCATGACAGAGGCTGCAATAATGATTTCAGCCAAAAGATGGCGTCAAAAATAGAATATTTTAAAGTTGTATTCAATTATGATTTTTTTACTTTTATTAAACTCCTGTCACGTTTGCCATGTTTTGTGGGTAGGACTTGTTTGCCGTGTCATTGTCTTTCATAACTAGTCTACTTATGATTTAATATTTTACAAGGGAACACATGATTTAGCTTCTTGATTTTGCTCTAAAAATGCACCAAATTGATGCGTTTCAATTTAAAAAGAACAACATTTTCGTCCAGGGGGGAGCATGCCCCCAAACACCCACCAGTGTCCACACAATTTATGTTAAACACTGAACCTGGTTGAAGATCATCTTAAACCCTGCCTCTCGTCTTGTCAGGCGTCCCTGCAAGTGCTGGAAGAATCCGAGTGCCAGTTATGGTGGGCTGCCAAAGAGATGCAGAGGGGCAAGAAGCTGGAGGACTACATTGGCAAGAACGACAAGACCAAGCTGGTGGTCAAAATCCAGAAGGTGAGATTGCGCCGAGGCCTCACGCATTTAAGAGAGGAAGCCTCCCCAGAATAGCAGAGTGTGAAGAGAACTTGTCTTCTGCAGAAAGGACAAGGAGCACCAGCCAGAGAGCCTCTGGTCACCAATGAGGAGCACAAGCAGATGATGATGCATTACTACAGGAGGCAAGAGGAGATGAAGGTAATTGGCAAAAAAAAAAATCAAAGTGCATCATAATTTTATTCTCACTGTGCGACCAACTCTAACAGAACAAAACATGAGGAAAAAGGACCAAACAAACATTCCCAGTAGACAAATCACAAGACTATGGAATTGAATGCAGGTCAAGTCAAGTCATTTTTATTTGTATAGCCCTAAATCACGAAGAGTCTCAAAGGGCTTCACAGATTATTACACAGACTATTTTTCAGCCGACGAGAAGAGTAGGTTATTCATATGCTATGGAGTAGAAGTGAGTTTTAAGCTTAGATTTAAACATTTCCACTGAGGTTGCAGATCGGATCTCAGGGGGAAGAGCATTCCACAGCACCGGTGCTCGGATGGAGAACGCTCTAGACCAACTACAGTATTTTCACAACCATAGGGCCCTCGGTGTTAAAAGGTGCAGTCTATTCTTTTTCTGTTTTTAACATATATGTAAAGCGCAGGTGTCCTCTGCTACTGTAGCGTGTCGTTTTGGGGAGGTTTTGGAAAACTCGTTAAAGAAAAATACACAGGAACACGTACGGTTTCGATGGAGTGCGACAAAGTCGGCACTTGTTTATTGAAGACACAATTTAAGCTAAAAGATAGACAGCAATGAAAAAAAGAAACAACCCAAGAAAGAAATGAAATAAAGGCAAAAAAAGAAAAAAGAATAACCAATATTAAAGAATAAGGAATGTCAAGTAGGAAAAAATATAAGAGAAATGCTAGGAAAAAGAACAGGAAAAAAATGAAAAAGTAAAAGCCAGTTCTCACAATATAAGCTCCTCACTGATGCCTACTATGTCATCTGGCTAACATATAAGTTCCAGCTGACTAAGCAGTAACTGCACAAAACATGAAAAGACAGTGCCAGATATGTTAGAACACTAACTGTAAGAGAACAAAACATTTAATTGACGTAAGAAATATTTCCATTCATAGTCAGAGCAATGACGAAAGTCTGAGGAGACCATGAAATGTGGACACATTAAATAGCTTCAACTTAACAAAACATGAAAAAGACACATCAGGTTGAGCACTATGTCGCTTTAACAGAAGATGACCCAAGAAATAATTAACCGAAAGGAACAGTGAAGACACCCCAACTGTAACTGAACAAAACATGAAGACATTACCAGATGTGTTAGAACAATACCTGTAAAAGAACAAAACATGAAATTGACAAGAAATATTTCCACATGTGGTCAGAGCAACCATGAAAGTACGATGAAGAGACCATGACATGCAGGCACACTAACTAGCATCAACTGAACAAAACGTGAAAAAAGCACAGCAGGTTGAGCAGTGTGTAGCTTTAACAGAACAAAATGTGACCCTACAAATAGTCACCCGAAAGAGACAGTGGAGCAAGAGTGCCATGATAGGACCATGAAATATAATGAAGGCACACCAGCTAACTAAACAAAACATGAAAACGGACACTGCAGGATATGTTGAACACTAACTGAACAAAATATGAAAGGAAGTAGTCACAAGTCATTCTAGCACGTAGACTGAGCATTGAGTGCAATGACAGACCATGAAATATAATGTAGGCACACCAACTGTAACTGAAAAGACAGTGCCAGATATGTTAGAGCACTAACTGTAAAAGAACAAAACATTAAATTTACAAGAAATATTTCCAACCGTAGTCAGAGCAATGAGGAAAGTACGAAGAGACCATGAGATGCAAGCACATTAACTTGCTTCAACTTAACAAAACATGAAAAAAAAGACACATAAGGTTGAGCACTATGTCGCTTTAACAGAACAAAACATGTAATTAAGATGACCCAAGAAATATTTAACCAAAAGGGACAGTGGAGAGTGTCATAATGACAAGACCATGAAATATAATGCAGGCACACAAACTGTAATTGAACAAAACATGAAAAGTCATCACTAAATATGTTAAGAAACAAAGGAGACACAAGAAACCCTCCCACACGTGGACAGGGCAGCAAAAGTGCCATGACGAAGAAACCGAAATAAACTCCAGGCACACCGACTAGCTGTAACTTAACCAAACATGAAAGAAGTTTTTAATCTCCGTTTTTAGAAACTGGAGGCAGCGGACGACGACAACTACATGGACTCGGACTGGTCCGACCGGCAGGCCCTCAAAAGACAATTTCAAGGCCTGACCAACATTAAATGGGGACCCAGGTGATATCCATTTCCCGTTCTCCCAGTTGATGATCTCCTCATTTTCTAACTTCACTTTAATAAAGTGCTTCCAATTGCATTCCGGTTTTTACCACGCTGGCATTTTACAAGGAGTTCATGTTGTAAAGTGGGCTTAAACTAGTTCCACAAAAGTGTGTATTTCTAAACCAGATGGTATCACGTTTCTGTTTCAAATATTGGTACTAGAGGTAAGATCGGGCCCAAAAAAAGCACCCGAGCCCGACGCAGGCCCGAGGGGTATTAAACCCGACCCGGACCGAGCCCGACTAATTAACTGGATTTGCTGGCCCGGCCCGGAAAGGGCCCGAAATTACATATTTTATTTATAAGGAGGGGTGATTTATGATAACAAATTAAACTCTGCCTTTTGTTACAACATCTAGGCCTAAGTTAAATAAAACTGTATAAACATTTACATCTTTTATATTTCTGTGTCTGCACTGCAGATGTTACATTAAGCGACAATCTGTCATTGACGGGTTTTTTTTTTTGAGGTAGCGAAAACATTTAAGGGCGTCCGTCATTTTGACGACTTGATCATTGGGCCATAATCCACAGCAGCAGTAGTAGTACGTCCTTAAGATTTTAGCGCAGCACTTTCATTGAGGGGGTGTTGACGTGTTGTGCCCTTTTCCGACTCCTATGCAAATTCCCCCCCCCCCTGATCGTATTCTATATAAAACGCTTATTAAAACAATAAAGCGAGCTAATTATAATAATTGGGAGATCCTAGTCTATATAACGCGTTTATTTAAACAATAAAGCGTGATTTTATTCTGCAAATTGCGTTTTTTAACGCGGATGAAAATGTCACCAACGTCAATGTACGCTTCCGACAAAAGCGATCGTATTCTATATAAAACGCTTATTAAAACAATAAAGCGAGCTAATTATAACAATTGGGAGATCCTAGTCTATATAACGCGTTTATTTAAACAATAAAGCGCGATCGTATTCTACAAATTGCGTTTTTTAACGCGGATGAAAATGTCACCATGCCAGCATGCTCTGGCTCCGTTAAAAGCAATTACAGCTCCTTCTCCGTTTTATCCAAATTATTTATTTTATAACAAGTATTCCTTGGTCTAGTATCCATACATAGTTTAAGTATATATTTTTAATGAACATATATTTATAATTATTAATTAATTAAAAAAAAAAAAAAAAAAAAAAAAAGCAGGACCGAACCCGACCCGACCCGACCGTATGACTGACATTTCAGGCCCGACCCGGCCCGAAATTGCCTCGGGTTCGGGCTCGGGCCATAAATCTTAGGTCTAATTGGTACCGCCCGAAGGGGCGTTTCTTTCTTTCTTTGTTCTGCCTAAATAAATGCAGTTTGGTGGGGGAAGAGATAGGAGCGCGGCCAGGGAGACTGAAGGATTTTATACGATTGAATACAAGTTACATTTATTGTGTGCAATGAAGATTTTCACAGAGTAAGCTTAAGTTCAATGAGCAGTGAAAGTTCAGGGCACCCTGGCCTGGTAGGAGATGTTGTTTACAAGAGTGGCGGGAGCTGACGTGAGGCTGATAAGATAATAAGCACTTCCCGGCGGAAGAGGGGCCTTGGTGACGCAGAAACGCTCGGGGTCCAGACATCGAGGCGTGGGGGCTTTTCCTGGCACGCCCATGGGAGGAGCCGGCACACGAGCTTGCGGAAAAAAAAACGTGGGCCGGGAGAACTTCAGAAGATCGAGAGAGAAGGCTTGACGGAGACTCAAGCGACACTAATTCGATGGAGTTCACCTAGTTAAATAGTTTAAGAAATTAAATCTGCCCTCATGTGAAAATGTCGGCTATTCTTGTCCATCTTTTCCCATCAAGAGACGAGCGCGCATTGTTAGGAGAATGCTGGTTGTGTTTGGTTAATGGAGTCAGATAACTAATTCGAACAATTTGGTAAACAGTACATATTTTAATATTTAATTCCTAACAAGACGGACGTAAGTTCCTCTTTTGCCTGGTGTATTTTCCTAGTGTCAGCAACTTGAAAATAGCTCTCCCACAACATGTAAGAGGTCGATTTAGACCCCACAATGTTCCGTAACTTCTTTCACGCGTCGAATTTTCTGAAAGGCAACGTACGTTTTCCCTTACTTTCAATTCGCTCACTTCAAACAATTTCTTCTTCATGGCTTGAATTCCATCTGGCTCTCCAGCTGGGCGTCCACCGCAGCCTGGAAATGTGGAAAATGTAAACGTCGATTTCCTTCACTAATACTTGACCACACGCGCTTACCAGTTCTCTTTTCGCCTCTTCGATTTTGACCCGGGCGAGACTCGGACTCTGGAGGGGAGAAAATCGGTTGCGAGTAAAACACCGAAAGGATCGAGAACCTTTTTTGTGCACGGTAGACCTTCAGGATACATCGTGCCCACCTTATGGCGTTTTCACTTTACAGTGTGGGATGTTATTTTCAGCCTCTCTTTACAGCATTTCCCCTCTATCAACAACCTATTAGGGGTTTGTACATGGACAGATTCCAGAACTTTTTAATGATTCTTAAAGCCAATTTCTCCCAATGTGAAGCAATCTATGGTCCTATCGTTTTAGGTGCTGCCTGTAGGAAATAGTACCAAAAATGTGACAAATCTGCTATTATTCACTTATGGCATATTTAATGAAACTTAGTTTGTTCCATGTTCTATCAAATGGTCTGTTTTTTTTCCTTATGACAGCACTCGATGACATTCAAATGTAAAGAAAGGTAAGTCCATTTTTTAAAAGTTGAACTTATGTACAAACTAAAACGTGTCGCCGTCATTTATAAGCAGGCTTGTTTTACATTTCTCTATTAATACGTAGTCAATCGAGTCAAACTGCCTAGAAACGTGGCAACGATTTCAAGCGTTTAAATGCACTTCACCCAAAACTCGAGCACATTTCAAACCTTGAAAACACGACGTTAAAATTCAAGCATTTAAGAATTTTAAGCACCTGTTCGTTTGCAATTTATGTCTCTATAATGCCCGTCTAATTTTGGTCAATGTCACAACATGCTGGTTTGCTATTGGTTTGTGTAACTACATCATGAAAATGCAGATAGGCATTGTGGGAAGTAGTTCAATCAATAGCATTTCTCTTCATACAGTTCAGAATTTTGTGTGCCGATACTGTAGTTTTGTGCTGTGTTCCCTATGGGTCCCAAAACTTTTGCTGATGCTAAAGAGAGAAGAAAAAAACATGATCACCATGTGTAAGCAAAGATTACACTTATCAGGAAAAGCGAAGACATTACACAAATCGCTACCCTTCATACATTGCATAGCTATAGACAATCAGGGTTGTTATTAAAAATAAGAAGGTGATTAAAGTGAGTAAATATGTTAAGGGCATGACAATCCTTGCAAGTGAAAGTTTTAAAAATATTTTAATCGAACCTCACCGTCTTGTCCCGTTTGCATCCACCCACTACTTCCCTGTACCAGCTCAAGTCACATCAAACTAAATAAGAGCTGCACGATCTGGGGGGAAAAAACAATTGCGATTTCTCAGACCAGTATTGCCAATTTGAAGCAATTTTTGATTTTAAAAGAAAGTTTTTGTATTTTTGTGAGTACTTTAGCATTGAAATGCTTTAACCTTAAGCAAACAGCACCCTCATCTGGGAAGCTTTAATACAGTTGCGGTGGGGATGTGTGGCTTGCAGACCTTGCTTTTATTGGCTAGTGGCGTTGAAACTTGCCTCTGATTGGCCGGGGCCGTTAAAACCCAAATTGTGACAATTCTGGTTGGCTGAACACTCCACCACTCAAATAACAACGGGGTAAAAAACAAACATGGAAATATAAACCCTTGAAAAAAACGCAGTGTCTTGCGATTACACAATCGCACAACATCACGATATTGAATAGATTTCGGACTCCCTACTCAAAACTTCTATAAAATGTCTTTGATTTACTCGGATTCATTTGTTATTTAATTATCCAGATGTATATTACACCTAAGAGTTACTTTCATTTTACAGACTTAGGTTGTATCCTGGGGGTCTACTATAACCTTAAGTCAAACAAACCGGGCTGAGGTCCAAGAAAGGCTGGAGTTTCTTCTTCAGGGGCTCGATTTGTGTTTCTAGCGCTTTGACTTCCTGTTTGGAGCAACAAAAACCAGAAGTCAAACGTCTGCAATTCCTTAAATTGTCTTGAGCTCACCTCTGAGAGTTGCACTAAGGCTTGATGCTTGAGCGAATCCTTCATGTTCCTGGAAGCCAGCTGCGCCTGACCAAAAAGAAACGGGAACCGTTTTTTGCCCCCGCTCGCTTTATTTTGGAATTCACGCTCATGCGGGTTTTCCTACTTCTTGGGATTCCCTCCTGCTCTGGATTTCTTTCGCTTTGGCCTTGAGAAAGTCCATGTTCAAAAGACGTTCCTCTGTTCTAGCGCTGTCCAACTTCTGAACCTGACGCATTTTGCTCACATCCCTGCGAGAAGACACGCAGAACACTAGTCTTTATTGTCATTGATTACAACGTAGTGTACGTCGTTTACAACAAAATTGAACATGGTACTAACATGTAAGAAGACTTAAAAATATATTCAGAAGATTAATAAAACGGGGTTCGTAGACATTTTCATGCCAACATGCAAGCACTTTTTAAGGACTTTCAAAGCCAATTTCACAATTCCTTCAGTACCATTAAAGCCCCAGTGTGTAATATTTGACCACTAGATGCCACTGTTGGCTAATGCAAAAGAAAACTAGTGCCGCAGCAAGACGCCAGACACATATGGAGCCGACCTGAAGTATCGACGTAAAATAAAGAAGAAATCCGCTTCCTCTTCCTAGTTTGTGTGTAAACATTCTGTACTGTATCTCCAGCGCGCTAAGAACTTTGACATTTTTATTGTTTTTATTGTCTCGTGCATCCATTCAATATGGTCGGTGTAAAGTGTTAAGAAGAGGCGAGACGTTTCATTTAAAATGAAGTGGAATAAGAAAGCTTGATGGGGTTGAGAAAATGGCCGGAATTTTTTTTTCGGCCACCTTCTACCACGGAGGAGTATCTTTTTCTCTCCCTCTTTTCCACCCCTTTTCTCACACTCTCTGTCTCTTTTACTCTGTGTCTCTCTTTTTTTCTTCCTTTGTTGTTCTTTGTCTCTTTCTCTGTCTTTTTAACTTCTTTTGCTCTAACTTCCCTTTTCCTTTTCTCTCTTTTCTCTTTCTCTCTTCCTACCCTTTGCGCTTTCTTTTCGCTCCTTCTGTCTTTCTATTTCTATTTGGATTTCTTTCTTCCGCTCCCTTTCTTTCCCCCTCTCTCAAGACTTCTCTTCATCTCTTTTGTTTCTCACGCCCTCTCTCTTTCTTTGTCCCACCCGCTCTCCTTTTCCCTCCCTCTTTCTCTTATTTCTTTATCTCTGTTTTTCGTTCTCTTCAATCTACTAGTCCGGCCCCCGACAGAATGTTTGTTCTATCGTGTGGCCCCCGAGTTAAAATGACTTTGACACCCCTGCTCTAGACCAAGATACAAAATTCCCAATCTACCCCACTCACTCTTGTAGTTGTTTTCTGAGCACCACGGTGGCGGTGAGCTTGTTTCTGAGGTCCCGAAGCTCCCGGTCCAACTTGGTCTCGGACTTCTCTGCGTCCAGGAGCTCGTTGGTCAGCTCGTTCAGTGCCAGCATCAAACTGTGGAACACAGCAGAACCTTGGAAGCAGGAGCTCTTTCTGGCATGTGCAGAGAGAGCATCATTTTCTTGATATGAAACAAGTGAAAACCAATGGTCTATTCCCGTCCTCCCAACAAGAGAACCCTAAAAAGCTTTAAAACACATCTTTCTGATCCCTAAACACGTTCAAATAGTAATTAAACTTAGGAAATGCACCAATAATATATAAGATATTAACAAAATAAAACATGAGATTTTCTATGAGGGAGTCACTGTACTAAAAGGGTGTGCTAATGCAGCCGTGCGGGACGAGTGACGACTGATTTTTGCGCATTCACTGTGCCTTTAATATTAAGGTTGCTACAATAGAACAATATAGTATATAAATGAACATGAACACACCATTTCTTACAGCACAATTTCCTTTTTTGCCTGTCTCAGTTTTCATTCCTCACATCCTTTTTCGCTTCGAGTTGGATTCGCAACACTCACTTTTTGCAGATCTTTTGAAAAAGAAAAAAAAAATGTATCCGAGGAAATTTGTCCCTGCCCCTGAAGGATTTTATACATTTGACTATAAAGGATTTTATACGATTGACTACAAATTATTATGTTTAATACAATACTCTGCTTTAGTTCAATGTACAAGGTTAGGGCAGGCTAGTGCAAGATGTTGTTTACAGGAACGGCAGGAATGTTGCGTACTGCTGATAGCATATCAGCACATCCAGACGTTGTTGACGCAAGCGTTGTTTTGGGAACGCGACATCAAGGCGCGCAAACAATTCCTTGGCACGCCCATGGGAGGAGCCGAGAAGCCATCATTTTGGGAGGAGACGTTGGCCAAGAAGAGAAAGCTAAAGGACTTCAGAAGAAAGCTTGCCACACAGACTTTAACGTCACCGTCTCTGATGAAATTCACTTAGTTATTCTGTTAGGGAAACTAAATCTGCCCCCGCGTGGAAATGTCGGCTTCCTGATCGTTTTACCCTCAAGAAACGAGGACGCATAAATTGTTGGGTGAATGTAGGTTGTGTTTGGTTAATGGAGTCAGATAACTAATTTGAACAATTTGGTAATGAAATTCCAACACTCCCCTTCAAAATGTTACGGAAATGCATGAGAGAAGTGTCATCAAAGAGAGCAGTCGCATGACCAGTTGCCACTGGATATAGAGATATAGAATCGTGTGCCTGATGGGGCATGCGCAAACCAGACCAAGATCATGGCGTTGAGCGGTCTCTGGTGGAAGCCTCTGGGACTGCTCGTGAACTGGGTTTTCTTAAGGCGAGCTAAAACTTGAAATTGGCGTGTAGAGGTGCTCCGACACTGTACCTGCAGAGCGACGTGTCTCGGACCGCCAGGACCAAAGCGCAGTCCACCAAAGACGACAAGTAGTCCCCACAGGACTTGGGCAGGCTGTCAAAGGACACACCCAAGCTTCGAACCAGGACATCCTGAAGGTGAGTAGCTAGTGCCACAAAAAGACAAGAAATACCATAATATTTTTATTGAAGAATACGTTATACTTTTGAATTGTGCAATAGAACAGGACGAGTACAGAATACATACACTAGTGTTTTGCTCAGTGGGAAACATTGAAACTCCAATACAAATACGGTAGACCCTTTTGGGGGCAGCATTAGGAGGAGGTCGAATCCCGGCTCCTCTGTGTTACATGTCAAAGTGTCCTTGGGTAAGACACTGAACCCGTAATGCCCCCAATAAGCAGGTTGGCGCCTTGCACGGCTGCTATCGGTGTAAGTGTGTGTGAATGGGTAAAATATGAAGCACATTGTAAAGCGCTTTGGGAAGTCTTCATTGACTTGAAAAGCGCTATATAAATGCAGACCATTTCATTTCCATTTCCATAGACCCTGGGATATGGTGTTCCCGACTTACGACGATTTCACTTTCACGTGTGGGGTATGTTTTTTAAGCCCCTCTTTACAGTATGTTCCCCGCTATTCAACATCAAAAGCAGATAATTTTCCATGCCGAAAACAAAAAAATTCCAACTGGATTGTTCGGTCTAACAAAAGAAAAACGACAAAGCATGGAGCGCAAATAAATAGTGATCACCGGCAGGTGCTTCGTGGATTGTTATTGGGTCAGGAAAAAGACCCGAGGCGGCGACGGGAGAGAAAGCAAAAGCGGGGCTGCATGTCCAGCCGACTACGCAACAACTCTCGAAAGCCACCCCCTGCCGAGCCTCTATCTCTCAAACACCAGATCCATTACCCATGAAACGAATGACCTGGGGCTACAACTCTTGGGAATCCGCTACATTCATGATGGGTGTATTTTGATCATAGCAAAGACCTGGCTCAGTTCGAGGATACCTGATGCTAGTGTGCTGCTCTCTAAATCACTTTCTTACACTGAAAGAAACCCTCCAATTTAGTTGTACTTCTGTATAATGACAATAACGACCATTCGTTCATTCAACTGCAATTCTGTGTTCTGTATTTTTTGTTCTTTGTGAGTCATATATTTTATTGACTATTGGTTTTGACTATTGCGGGACTTTATTGGTATGCAACCCCCGCGAAAAACGAGGGATTACTGTTCATTTAATCATACGTATGAATAATATGCATTAGCAACACTACTGTATACAATTTCTCATTTAAATATTATATTATTATTATATAATATTAAATATGCATTTCAGGTGAATTGGCCAGTCCAAATTGTCCCTAGGTGTGAATGAGCGAGTGAGTTGTCTGTCCCCGTGTGCCCTGCGATTGGCTGGCAACCAGTTCAGGGTGTCCCCTGCCCACTGGCCGACGATTGCTGGGATGGGCTCCAGCACCCCCGCAACCCTACTGAGGATAAGCGGTGCAGCTAATGAGATGAGATGAGATATTTTAGGCATTAGTCACTTAACCTATTTATACCCCCCGCTATACGGCAACCTCAACCCACCACAGAATGTCGTATCCCGGGGGTATACTGTATTCCAATACAAGTAAAACATTTTACCGTCAGCCTGGTACTCTGCAGCTTTTTGTACCAAGTCTTCAGTGAGCAGAGAGACATTTTGACATCGAACATTGCTGGACTGGGCGAGTTGCTCCAAAACGTCCATTGTCCTTACATTCACTTCAAATTCCGGAACAGTTTCGTCGCCGAAAACCGCAGTCAGCCAATTGTTTACCTGAAAATAGACAAATGTCAAACATGAGCAAGTCAGCGAAAGTAAATTAAGTTTTGTTTCTACTTTCTGTATCTTGTCACCCATGGTGGAAAAACGTTGGATTTGTAGTCCAATGTCTTATGTGTCAACGTCGTCTTGCTTTCTATTTTCGCGCCGTTGACACTATCCGAAAATACTTCCGGATTGTTATTTTGCCGTCTCGGTTGTTGCCCAATCAGAAGAAAGGATCCGCCCCTTTTACAAAGATGAAATAAAGAAAGAAAATCAACCTTGCTGTAAACGATTTGGGGACGCTGTGATACAAACGCATTTTAGGTATGGGGACCAAGTCTCGCAAGGTAGAAAAGAAGGAAAAAGAAAGGGACAAAAGAGAGTTGGCAGAGAGAAATAGAGAATGAGGGAGGGAAAGAAAAAGACGGGGAGAGAGAGATACAAAACGAACAATGAAAGAGGCAGAAAGGAAGAGAGAGAAAGAGATGAAGGGAAAGAAAAAGATCATAAAAAGAGAAGAACAGAAAAAGAGCAAGAAAGACAACAGTACTGAAAAAAAGAGAGGGGAAAAGAGAAAATACAAAAAGCGAGAAAGAGAGAAAAAAATGAGCGAGAGGCAGAGAGGGAGAGAGATAGAGAGAAAGACGGAGAGTAAAACAAATAGAGAGAGAGAAAGAAAAAGAGGGAAAGAACATGGGAGGAAGAGAGCGAGTGAGAAGATTAAATAGAAAGAAAGTTAGAGATGTGGAGATAGAAAGAGAGACAGCGAAAGAAAGAAAAAGAAAAAAAAAAGAAAAATTAGAGAGGGATTAAAAAGAGCGAAAGAGATGGAGAGAGAAAAAAGAGAGAAAGAGACAGCAAGAGGGAATTTGAGAGAAATAAGAAATTAAGGGGAAGGAGAGAGAAAGACAGAAAGAGAGTGAAATAGAGAGACAAAACAGAGAGAGACAATGAGAGTTGAAAAAAGAAAAGAAAAGAAAAAGACAAAAAGGAACAAAGAGAAAAAGAGAGACAGAGAGACATTAAGAGTGAGAGAACAAGTGAGGAAGAGAGAGATACAAGTACAGCATTTGTGAGAGGCTTTGGCACTATCAAGTTGATATATTTCCACTTGCAGCTCGTTTTTCTCATGGGCTTCTCTATACTGAATACAGTAACGGTGGCAACATACCAAGCACCGAGTATGAGGACGTGTAATTTCCCCCTACTGATATTCTTCCTACCCTATATGCTCACATCACACCATATTTACAACAATGATATAAAGTATTGAAATCAGGGTGTCAGTTTACACGTGCATAGATGGTTGTGTGTCACCAGTAGCCAATGGTAGGCAGCACGTGGGTTAGGGGGCGTGGCTTATACAGGAACAATGAGCTCAATGGGGCAAACCTGAGCACAGAATTTATGGTAAAAGAATGTTGAATATTGCTTTTTTATTTATAAAATTATTTTGAGGAAAAAGAAAAAGAAAACGCCTTGGATGTTACCCAGAAATGGAGAAGGAAATTTTCAAGTGGTTTGAAGTCCACAGACAAAATGGATATGGAGTGTCTCGGCTAAGTCTCAAGATTGCACGAGTCAAGAAATATAACGGGTTCGCCTCTTACATGGGTTGATGTACCTATTTCTTTCTATTTCTTTTCTTATTTGGCCATTTTTAAGCCGTTTTAGTAAGTCGGCTTCAATGCAAGTATATATGGTGATTTGTAACAATGCAGTGACCTTCAGAGAGATACTTTTGGATTTCAATAATCTGGGGGGTAATGCGATTACTTTTTAACTGAAGTAACTAGTAACTATAACCACAGTTTTCTAGTAACGCATCCGACTCTATTAGTGAGTATAGGACGTAAAATAAATAAGCCTGATTGTCGGCCACAAAACCGAAAAGACAAGTTCAGGTAGTGAACTATCTTACTTCCTCTATGTAACTCTTCTTCGCCGTGGGTAGTGATGGGAATTCCGGCTCTTTTTAGGAGACAGGGTTTTTCGGCTCGGCTCACTAAAAAGAGCTGACTCTTTCGGCTCTCAAACGGCTCTTCAGCTTTATTCTTTTAATCCATGTTACCAACTATTATTTAACATTATGCATGAATTTACTTGAAAACGGTCAAAAGTCAAGCCAAGAAACAGAAGAAAAGCAATAAAAAAAACAAAAAAGAACAAGAGAGAAAATTGATGAAAAAAAAGGAAAAAAAATCGTGAAAAACAACAAAGGTTAAGGGGAAAGGAACATAATACGAAGAACGTGTAAACTAAAACAATAAATAAGAGAAAAAGCAAAAAAACTAAAACAAAAAAGAAACAAAAGTGAGAAAAAAAAGAATATGTTAAGAAATAATAAGTAAAAAAGCTAGGCAAAACGAAACAAAAGAAGAAAAAATAAAAGATAAATGGAAAAAAGGAAAAAAATGAAGAAAAGCAAGAAAAAAAGAAGAAAAAATAAGAAAGGCAAGAACGGAGAAGTAAAGACTAGGAGTGAAGAAAGAAAAGAAGAAAAATAAATAAAGAGAAGAAAGAAAAGAAGAAAAAAAAAAGATACAAAATAGAAAAAGTCAACAACACAGAATCCCTAAAGAATAAGCATATCACCGACCAATCACAAGAGGGGAAAAAAAATCTGGTAGGGAACCATCTCCTGACTGGTGGGAGAGCCAATTCCCGTCCTTCACTTCCAAGAGTCTGCTCATAAAGCCGTTCCGTTCCCTAACGACATTTCCCCCAGCCGCGAGAATTCAAACATAAAATGGCGTCACGGCTGGAATATTCAACAAACGACCTGACAAGTTTAAATAAAGCCTTCGAAACGTTTACTGTCGACTGCAATGCCGTCGACGACAAGCTATTTACTTTAAACTCCCTCATAGAGAAGGAAGAGGACGACAAGGACGACGGTCCAGTAGTTTT
The DNA here is from genome assembly GCF_059441175.1 of Urocampus carinirostris. Lineage (NCBI taxonomy): Eukaryota > Metazoa > Chordata > Actinopteri > Syngnathiformes > Syngnathidae > Urocampus > Urocampus carinirostris. The sequence continues at coordinate 9,389,969 of NC_142365.1, forward strand.
CATTTGTAGCAAATGTAAATTGCCCGTCGGGGATTCCATGTCCTGGGCTAGCACCCAAGACGAACTCACTCATATTCGCCTCAAGAGTAAGATGTCTTCTCTTTATTTCCATAAATCTTCAAACGTATTTATTCTACATTTTGTGACTTTTAGGGGTATCGAACAACGTGCTGGTGGGAAAGGGAAGTCGAATGCTCGAATCCTCCGCTGGTTCTTGGTAAGACATTTTTATTCAGACTCATGAAAATGAGGAAATAATAGTCCAAATTTTGGAACAAAAACAATATTTCCTTAGTTGTTTAGAATCTAGTACAGTGGCACCTCTCCTTACAAATGTCTCTACATACGAAAGTTTCAGGTTACATAGTAGCTGAACGGGAAAATAATTACCCCTAGTTACAAAGGCGTTTCAAGATACAAAGTCAAAAAAACTCTACAGTATGCATTGCCATCAGGGTTGGGTAGGGTTACTATAACTGGATTACTTTCAATTACTTTTGGATTACTCCAATACCAAATATGCTAATAAAAGACAAAAGAAACTAAATATGAATCAAATAACTAAATTTTGTGCAGGCTTGGGGAGTAACGGAATACATGGAACGGCAAAAATGATGTTGGCAAGCCTTTTGGATTTATTTTCATTTTGTTTCGGTCGCATTTTATGTTAGTTTTGCCGGAGATCAAAGAGATCAAAGCCAGGAGAGAAAGCTTACTACGTGTCGTGAGTCATCATTTTATTCATATTTAGTTTCTTTTGTCTTTTATTAGCATATTTGGTATTGGAGTAATCCAAAAGTCATTGAAAGCAATCCAGTTAAAGTAACCCTACCCAACCCTGATTGCCATTCGCTGCTCCCAGAGTTCTACCTGGCAATGAATAGGTGTGAATCCCCGGCATGCTCTTCGTGTTGCCTTCCCGCTCTGTAAACGGTCTGCTGTATGGCACCGCTGCGAAGAGCTATTGTTCACGATGGACTCCAGAGATGACATGCAGAAGAGTGGACAAGGAGAAAAGCAGAAGAGAATTTTTCTGGCCATCGAAACAAAGCAAGAGACAATAGAAAGGCAAAAAAAACACATACTGCTGTGCAGGAGGGGTTTAGAGCCAACATCAGCCCAAATTAAAGACATTTTGGCCCAAAACAGTATTTGAATTTGTGGAAAGAAATCACCCAGAAAAATGGTTGACAGGTCAGGCTATCGCTCATTATTATGTCTGCCTAGCGTATTTCTGACAGACTTTCAAAAGCTGAGAAAAGCAGATGTCATTGGATCAGTTTTTCAAGAAACGCTAGGCAAAAACACTGCTGATGATCAGTAAACAAGAACATGAATCAAATGGTTATTAAAATTAGATTATCGCTGATAATGTAAAAAAAAAAGAATAAAGGAAGTAATAAGAAATATTCATGAACCTTTTGCGTCCCGTTTCCTGAAAAACTGATCCAATGATGTCTGCTTTTGCTAGGTTTTGGCAATTGGCGGGAAATGCGAGATGCAAAGATTGTTATAATGAGCCATAGCCTGACTTTTATACACTTTTCCTGGATGGTTCCTTTCCACAAATTCTGGGACTTCACGGAATTTTGCTATAATGTCTTTAATTTTAATATGGGCTGTGTCCTCCCTGCCATCTTCCACCTTCTCCTCCCTGTTTCCTAACTGTGACGGTGACACAAAAAGCATGCTGGGATGACTCATGCACCCTGGGTTGCCTGGCGGATTTTATGCCGTCTAAACTTCTTAACTAGGTGGATCAATTTTGTAAAGGCAGAAGCCTCTACACCTTGCATGTCAAACATACAGCTCGCAGGCAGGTTCTGGCTCGTTGGATGATTTAGTCCAGACCGCCATAAATTAATATCGTATGTCAGAAAAAGTAGCGAGTCTTTAGGTCATATCGAAAGTTAAGATTTTTTTTTTAAATAAATGCAGACCAAATGCTTCTCCTGGCTGCTAGAGGGCAGTGTTGAGTTTGTTTAGCGTGGCGAGTTGGTTCGGTTGTTAAAATAAACCAGTTAACACATTCAAAGCCAAACTTTAAATATTTTTTCCTCATTGTTTCTAAATAAAGGTGTTCTGTTTGTAATAGACCTCTTGCCGTTCATGATTATAATATATAGGGTAGGTTACTAATGTAAGCTGAACAATAAAGCGTCACCCAGCATCCACCCTAAAGAAGAAATCCTCTTCCTATTTCGTGTGTAAACATTCTATACTGTATCTCCAGTGTGCTAAGAACTTTTTATTGTTGAATATCTTGTGCATCCATTTAATATGGTTGGTATGAAGTGTAAAGAGGCCAGCCGATTTATTTGAAATGAAAGTGGAATAAGCTTGATGCAATTGAGAAAATGGTCGGATCGCTTTTTTTTTTACCACTCTCTAAGGACCTCTTGAAGCGCATCTTCCAAAAGTAAGTTAAACTTCTCTCTATCTTTAGAGCATATTATTTGATGAAATGTTTATTTTTTTAGTCCAAAACAATACAGGTTACCTATACAAGCCTTAAACAGACTTATACAAACCTTAAACATACAAAATATAGCACTGAAGCAACTTGCGGACAAATTCAACATGCGAAATAACGTCCGGAACCCATCTCGTTCGTAAGTAGGGTAGTGTCTGTACTTAAAAACAGAGCTTACACTTTGGAGTTTTACTTTATTTTACTCATCCTGCCCGCCTGAGAACAGAAAGTCTGGATCCCCTCCTGGAGCCAGTTTGACATCCCTGCTTTATATTGTTAACACGTTTTTTTTTCTATGATAAAAATCAAACAAGACCTTATCACTCTCTTCCTGCCAGTCTAATTGTGGATTTGATGTGTGCGGGTTGCCGTACGGTCCTTGGCATGATCTACAAATCTACACCCAAGAAACTGGACCACATGAGATCCGCCTTCTGCATCAGTGTGGCTCATGTCGAAAGGTGGGTCGCCTAGAATTTATGTTTTGATTGCAGTTGATGTCTTTGAGAGTACTCCAACCCCAGCTTACTCTAAATTGCCTTATTACAATTGGCATATTTTATTAAGGATATGTTTTAATTCCTGTCTCCACGGTGAAAATGCCACAGTTGTATTCGTCCGCATATAGTGTAAGTCTTTGCTTCTGCCAAGCCACAGGGTGACTATGTGAGACTCAACAGTCTCAGCTGGTCCAAACTGGATAATGAGCATAAGAGTGCTTTGATAGGAACACGCCAAGCAAGAAAAAGTCATAGCGACTGTTAGGGAAAAAACTATATTACAAATGTAGCGTTTACCAAATTGTTCAAATTAGTTAGCTGACTCCATTAACCAAACACAAACTTCCTTCTCCTAACAATGCATGCTCGTTTCTTAATTTTAGGGAAAATATTGACAAGAGACAGGCATTTCCACACTGAGGCAGATTTCTTTATAGCTAGCCACTCCTTGCACATCTGTTTCTCTGCACTATTGTACTTACAGCGTTATTGTTACTGTTTACCTGACTTGTTTACCTGACTGCCCTTTTTGCACATCTGGTTAGCTGCTCCTCTTGCACTATTTGCGCTACTGTAAAATACTATACGTAGCCATAATTATTAGTATATTATTAGTACTCAATACTCCAACTCAATACAACATTTTATTTATATCTGTACATTCAAGGAAACTGCGGGTCAGATGTATCGACATTTCGTTCTGTATACACGTGTACTAGAATGACAATAAAGTAGATCTGAATCTGAATTTATTTTCTTAAAGTATTTAAGTGAATTCCATCGAATTTAGCCGAATTATTGTCGAATTAGTCTAATTCGTCTTTGTTGAGCCTCCCTCTCACCATCTCTGATCTGCTCTCGTCTCTCCTTCCGTCTTCCGTCTTTTCACACATCGGGGCGTCAGCCACCCCCCATGGGTGGGCCAGGAACTCCCCACCTCTGACCGGTGCGTCACGAAGGCCCCCCTCCTCCCCCATGGGGCGGGTCAGGTGCCAGCTTCACCACCTCCTCGCCGAAAGGCGCCGCAATGTCTAAAGGAAACTCATATCAGCTTAAAACAATGCCAAGCGTTTATCAAAACAAGGCCTAATTCCCTTATCAGGGCCCCGCTATCAGAATTCCCCAGCCAAAACACTCCACACTTAGAACGGCGCGACCTGTCCTCGAACTTCAGCCTCCTCTGTGAAAAATCTCCATTGCGTTCAATGACTAATTTGTAAAATCCCTTATAGTCAATTAAATAAAATAAAAAATCCTTCACGACATAACGGCATAGCTCACGTCTTGTAATATTGGAGAGGCCTCAGACAACAAAACTTTGAGGAGTTAACTGCTTATTACTATTTGTCAATATCTTGTAATGCTTACCACATTGCTTCACTACACTTATTCGCCATGCGTGGCCGCCCACACACAGTAATTCGCTGGATACTGGAAGTAACACTAGGAAGTTGGGCTTCCTTGATGTGTGGACAACAAACTGATCAAAGCCATTGCTGCCATCTCATAGTGAGTTGTCATAGTGAAATAATTCGATTAAGCTTGATGCATGTTGGTGAGACGTGACATAATCGTTTTTAAAAACAAAACAAGAAAAACGTATTAATACGTTTTTGAATGAATGAATGAATGTGAAAGTCTGTTTTCATAATGGCGTCGCTCGTGCTTGCCCTCTAATTGGATTTCTCGCAAACTATAAAACCGTTTTGTTCTTCATGCAAACTATTCGTTAGGATTGCTCCAATCAGTGCCCAGGAAACAGAAAGTGGTTGTCTGATTGGTTTAAGCAAATTGGCGCTCTCAAAGTGATGCCGAAATTCCGCCATGGACATAAAAATCCACAGCAATAATTAATGATTCTTTCAAGAAATCTGTGATGCAACAAGTATGCAAAAGTCAAACCGGGATATTATGAGGAAGAGTTTATAGATTGTTGGAGAATTATTATTGTTATTTACCGTTATAATTTTGCTGTTGGTTATAATTACAGTTATGTCCTGGGATCCGGGAGCCAGATGTTGTTCTCAGAGAGCCCCAAAGAGCAGCCATTGACTTTGGAATGCAGAGGCCAGGTTGAAGAGGCATTGACACAGGTAACCACTAAAACTATATACAAAATTATTGTTCAAAAGTTTGCCTTCACCCAGACGAATTTCCATAAAAAGTCACACTTTTATTGATCAAATACGTTGTGAAATAAATAGGAAATGTAGTCAAGACATTGGAAATACTGAAAATAATTGTACCCTTCAAACTTTGCTTTTGTCAAAGAATACTCCATTTTCAGAACATAGAGCATTGCAGACTTTTGCCAATTTGTTGAGGAAATATGCAGACATTTCATTCCAGGTTTCTAGAAGAACCCCCATTAGTTGGATCGGGTTGACCGGCACAGTCCAGCTGCTCCCACGCTAGACAAAACACCAACTTCCTGCTTCTTACCTTGCATCATTAGGGGTGTTTTGGGTCATTGTCCTGTTGGAGGAGGAAATTTGATCCAATCGAAGGTTGTCCTTAGGGTATGGCATAGTGCTAGCCCCTTTGACCATGTTCAAGCAACCTCAGACCATAACATTACCATGGCTACTGTTGGGCTTTAAATATCAAAATGTACCGTTTACCAAATTGTTCGAATTAGTTATCTGACTCCATTAACCAAACACAATCTACATTCACCCAACAATTTTTGCGTGCTTGTTTCTTGATGGAAAAGATGAAAAAGAAAGCCAACATTTCCACACGGGGGCAGACTTAATTTCATTAACAATATAACTAAGTGTACTCCATCAAAAACGGGCGAATTAGTGACGTTGGAGTCTCTGGGGAGCCCTCTTCTTAAGTCCTTTAGCTCTCTTCTTCTTGGCCCACGTCTCCCCGCAAGATGGCGTCTCGGCTCCTCCCGTGGGCGTGCCAAGGAATTGTTTGTGCCCTTCGTTCTCACAACACAGCGCCTTGTTCTCAAAACAACGCCTGCCGTCTGTCAGTCAATAACTATGTCAACAGAACTAGAAAAAATATTCTGTATTTGGAACAGCCTGACCTGGAACCTATTCAGTAAAAATCTTCATTGCATTATGAGTCAATCGTGTAAAATCCTTTATAGTCAAATGTATAAAATCCTTCACTACGTATGCCTGATGCCATGTGGCACTCTTCCAGCATCTCTTCAGTTGTTCTGCATCTCACTAGTGTTCTTTTGTGTGATCCAAACACCTCAAACTTTGATTAATCTGTCTATGAGACTCTTTTACTTTTGCCCATATTAAACTCTACCTTTTGTTGGCCAGTTTCAGACATGGCTTTTTCTTTGCCACGCTGCTTTGAAGGCCAGCATCTTGGAGTCGCCTCTTCTCTGTAGATGTCGACACGGGTGTTTCACAGTTATTAGTCAAGCCATGTTTATTTGTGAAGCCTTTAATCACAAGTAGTCTCAAAGGGCTGCACAGACTACAGATTTTTGCATACTACAAGACTCCCCTGATCTAAAACCTACATGAGGGCAAGGAAAAACCCCAAAACCTCAACATGTTATTTAACAAAGCCGCTAATTGAGCACTTATAAGGCGTGTATTTCCCAAACTACAGACTAATGTATTTGTCCTCTTGCTTGGTTGTTCAGCGTGGCCTTCCACTTTGTACTCTGGTTAGAACCCGTGCTGTTCTTTGAAGGGAGACCTGCACATTGGTGTAGATTATCTTCAGTTTTTTGGTCATTTCTCACAAGGAATAGCCTTCATTATTTTTCTTTCTGGTCATTCTGAAGTTAAATCGCACCCTCACGTGTGATGCTCCAGATAGTCAGTTTTATAGCTTATATAACCATCTAAACTGCTCTTTGCTGCGCTAACATCATCTCATGAGGGTTTTCAAGTTCTCCATTAGCTTTCTAACACAATAGGCAAACACGATGTGCAATTAGAACATTGGAGTGCTGGTTGCTGGAAAGGGGCCTCTATAAACCTATGTAAATATTGAATTAAAATTAAAAGAAATTTGCAGTTAATAGAATCTTTTACGAAAGCAACAATGTATTTTTTTGGTTTGAACAATTTTATTGACACCATAAACAGCAAATAAACAATGTGGTGTTTGAGCAATGTTTTCGACATTTTTAACAGCAATTAAACACACAATTTCATTATATCATATCCCAACAATATGAGTTTTTATCGACACTTTTAACAGCAATTAAATACTTCTTGGTTTTTTGTTTTTTAGCAAATAAACAATGTGAGGTTTGAACAATTTTTCTTGACAATCGCAACAGCAATTAAGCACATTCACAATATTATATTTCAATATGACGTTTGACAGCAAACACAAAGTGAGGTTTGAACAACCCTTCTTGAAAATCTTAATAGCAATCAAGCATATTCACAATTACGTTATATAACATCTTTGTTAGTGTCAACAGATCCGTCCAGGCCAAAGTCGATTGTTTTTGGTCTGAACAAATCCAGCATATTCACAATTTCGTGACGTTTTGAAAGCAACAATGTATGTGCTGGATTTTTGATTACTTCCAACAAAAATAAGGATATTCTTAAGCGACCCCCAACCTGTGAACAGCAGTGTATAAATCGTCATCATCCAAGGTCTCTTTGTCTCATCTGCTTCTCTATTTTGAGAATGACATCATCTTTGTCATCGATGAGCTCACCTGTGGTGAGCTCCTCTCCATCGTCACCGTTGACTCATTTTCTCCACTAAGGATAGATTTCAATAAACGAGGCTCAGTTCATCTTTCTTTTTATAGTACAATATCAATTCTTACAAAACCATCACCATTTTTTTCTCAATTGACTGATTGAAATGTACCTTTCATGATTTCTTTTTGTCTCTCACATTCCTCCCCTCCCGCATTGATTCGCTCATTCGCTAGAATTTGAACCCTGATTGAATTTATAAACGTCTGCAGGGTGTTTACCTTCTAATGGCCTTTGTTTGCTGGGGAGACACTACTAAGTTTGACCTACGAGGGGCGCTGTGGTCTCGTCTTCTTCTTGACCGGAGACAAAAGACTCCCAAGCATGTGCCAAAACATGTTGTTGTGCATGAGATTACGCAGAAATGGATACGTATCGGCGAGAAATTCATCATTTTTTTTCATCTGATCAAATGGGGAGCGGGGATTAATGACGTTTCCAGTGTCTATTTTCGTAATCCAGCGTTGAAGGTGTTTATTGGCACATGGACAAAGTTTAAATATAATGTATAATGCATAAAAAATGAGGTTGGAAAATCCATAAAAGGAATATTCTCTATCCCCATTTGACCCCCCCAACCCCAATTTTCCATCCACCTCCTGCTCTCCCAAATTATCTTCCTTTCCTGCTGCTCTTTTTAATTTCCCACCTGTCTACTTTTTACCCTACCATCGCCCCCCCTCCTCCCCTCACCAGATGAAGATTCTGGTTGTTTCCATGGCGCAGCGTGTGAAGGAGCTTGAAAACGCCGCTCAGGACAAGGCCTGAGCGTCTGTCAATCCGGGGGAAATTGCTCCAGTCAGCATTTCAGGGTCCCAACGGGCCCCCGTTTCTCATGCCGGGGAATGAATCTATACAGGTTCGTTTCCCTCCCCCCCTAACATGCCTGTTTTGGTGTTCACTGTTCACTTTGGTCTGAAAAACACTTATTTTTTGGGGTCGAGAAGATGGATGTATTTTCAAAATAAAATGGTTCAACGTCTCATCTCATAAGCTGCACCGCTTATCCTCAGTAGGGTTGCGGGGGTGCTGGAGCCCATCCCAGCAATCATCGGGCTGTGGGCAGGGGACATCCTGAACTGGTTGCCAGCCAATCCCAGGGCACACAGGGACAGACAACTCGCTCGCTCATTCACACCTAGGGACAATTTGGACCGGCCAATCCACCTGAAATGCATGTCTTTGGAATGTGGGAGGAAACCGGAGTGCCCGGAGGAAACCCACGCAAGCACAGGGAGAACATACAAACTCTGCACAGGAAGTCCGGTAGCTGGATTTGAACCCACACAGGAGGTTCCCAAGACCTTAGAACTGTGCCTGCACACGCGCTAACCACCGTGCCGCCGTGCTGCATGGTTCAATGTGCGTTACTGAAAAAAGAAATGGGTTACGAGTTACTTTATTTAAAAAGGTAATTGAAAAAAGCCCGTAAAACAACTGCGACCAGATGATGAATGTCCTGCATCTGAGTCAGATAAGGGGTCAAAAGAAGCTTGGTCCAAACCCGAACGTAATGATTGACATTATACGCCTGACTGAACCCAATTTCATGTCGGGCTGCGCTCAGATTTTACCTCTAATTCAGTTGAATTTTGTATCTCATGTGTTTTATGTTGTGTTGCTGGCAAATTGAGGGTTTAATGTTTCTTCATGAGTTGAAGAGGAACAGTCAAAGAAGTGAAGACGGTGTAATTCAGCGTCGACCTTTCACTAGTGGAGTAACGACCCTCCAGTTCACAGGTGTCAAACAGGCGGCCCGCGGGCCAGATCAGGCCCGCTAAGGGATTGAATCCGGCCCGCGAGACAACCCTTGGAGAAGCGCAAGAGAAAAACAAGCTGCAGGTTGAAATATGTCAACTTGATGTTGCCAAAACCAGGTGTATCTCACAAAGACACTGTACTTGTATTAATTCCTCTCTCTCTTTCTTTCTCTCTGTCTCTGTCTTGCTTTCTCTTTCTCTTTCTTTCTTTTCCACCCCTTTTCTCCCACTCTCTCTTTCTCTTTCTTTCTTTTCCACCCCTTTTCTCCCACTCTCTCTTTCTCTCTGTGTGTCTTTTAACCTCTTTTGCTCTAACTTCCTTTTTTCCTTTTCTCTCTTTTCTCTTTCTCTCTTCATACTCTTCGCGCTTTCTTTTCTCTTTTCTCTCCTTCTGTCTTTCTATTTCTCTTTGGATTTCTTTCTTCCTCTCCCTTTCTTTTCCCCCTCTCTCACGACTTTTTATCTTGTGTTTCTCCCGTTCTTTTTCTTTCTTTGTCCTGCCCTCTATCCCTTTCCCTCTTTCTCTTATTTATTTTTCTTTCTCTTTAATCCACTAGTCCGGCCCCCGACAGAATGTTTGTTCAATCGTATGGCCCCCGAGTTCAAATGAGTCTGACACCCCTGCTCTAGTTGCAACATTTGATCAATAACGTGTTACAATACTCGTTTCTGACCAAACTAATCGCGTTCCTTTTGTATCGCGTGAATTTGGTGGACGCTGCTGTTTTGGTCAGCAACAGCCTGTCGACGGGCCCCGGAGGCCCCGCCCTCTTTAATTGTTGTTGTTATCAGTTGGGCAAAGATTGCAAAGTGTTGTCCGCGATCCGGATAATCCGCGTAAAGGCTTCGGTCTTATCCGGCGCTCGAGCGTCCCTGGGGACTTTTGCTTTCGGGGCCTTACGGGCTTGCCATTGACCCAACCACGCCGTCAAGACGCTCTCCGGTAACCTACCCGTCCTGCGGTAACCTACCCGTCGTCCTACCACTCGCTAGCCCGGCGACCGCCTCTACACCCAACCAGCACGCCGTATCCTCGGAGCGGTCGCCACGGCAACAGCCACCACGTGTTGCCGGCAGGGAGGGGCGGCCGGCTAATCTCCGGTTGTGTTTTTCTCCCGCCTCTGTACCCCCCCGCCCTTTCCGTCCCCGCTCCCTCCCTGCCCGAAAACAACAAGACACAAAGGACACGCGAATGTTGCTGCGCTCGGCTTTGCGTTTAAGCACTGTTCAACACGTGGAGCGCAACAAAAGAAGCGCCCCCTACTCTCTTTTTGGGGGCTTGAGAAGTCTCCTCTTTTAAACCTATATACTAAAGGGCTAAAATAAATGGTTTAAAAATGTTATAATGTTAGCTATTACCTGTATATTAACTTTCAATAACTACCGTCAATTCTGGACTATAAGCCGCTACTTTTTTCCCTAACTTTCAACCCTGCGGCTTATTCAGTGATGCGGCCAATTTATGTAATTTTTCTAGCGGCGCTCGAGTGTTGCTACCATTAACTGCCCTGTCAAAGCTTTATTATTATTATTAAAGCTTTGAAAACTCTCGGTGTACCGTTTTTCTTTGTAAATATGTGTAACCCATGTATAATACGTATTTGCAACTGTATATTTTTGTAATGTATTTATTTGTATTTTAGACACTTATTCTGATATGTTTTGCACGGGTGAACAAAAAATGAGTGGCGCAACAAACGCGGGGTGCCTAGTTTAAGTGGGGACCGCTAAAGGTGAGGGACAGACAAGGAAAGAAGAGGGGGTAACAAGTTGGTTAAAGAAAAAGGAGTTGCGTGAGTAAATGTGTTCATCTGATATATTTTTCCCACCCTTACCTTTGGAAATATACACTTTTTTCCTTGGATTACTTTCAACGGGACCCGGACTCTGCAGGTCTGCATCAAACCTTAAGTACCGGTATCATTTTCCGTTCATTTTGCCGGCTGTGATTTTTGGACTGCGGACTTTATTGAAGGACATTTAGTTTCAATTGTGGGACTTGAAGTCAGGTTTTGGGTTAATTTTGTGTTTGTGTTACATGTTTAAATGTGGGCGCATGCGGCTTATAGACAGGTGCGGCTTGTGTATGTACAAAATCGGTTTTCCTCTTAAAATGTGGTGGGTGCGGCTTATAATCAGGTGCGCTCTATAGTCCGGAATTTACGGTATGTCAATAATATATGTTTAGATACACGCTTCATTAATATTTTGAATTTATTTCACGATGTCGCGATTTTAAAGAAATTATAGGGGGTTTCTTATAAAGCTCAAATATTCCACTATCTCTGCTTTAAACTGCACGATACTTTCATCGGATAATTTTGAGAAGTGGAAGTTTTTTCTTGATTTGGTTGGAATGTATGTGACCACTTCTAACTCTTCTCACTGACTTTCTTGGTCCACTTTATTATGGGCAGAAAAGGGAAATAAAACCAACAAAATCGTACTAATATGAGATGTGGTCCTTCTCCAAGGCGCTGATTGACTGAATGGGTTGAAGGGATGTCAGATTCAGTTTGGCTCTGGAGCCAAATCGAGACTTTCTATTCTGAATAAAAGAATGTGAACTCCAAATTTACAGTAAAGTTTTTTTTCCAGTATTGTGCTTTCTCATTCGTCCTACATAAGGAACCTCCTACCCTATGTAGTATAATCACATATGACAAAGGTTTTTTTCCTCAACACACCTCATTTACAAAAGTGTCGGCACTACCGCTTTTTTGTGTGACTGGTCTGACTTCAGGACCTAACTTTTTCAAATTTAAACTGCAACAAAAATCTTGACTTAAGACTAGTTATTAAGTCTGGCTGTTTTATTTTGAAGAGACTTTGTGTGTCCAATGGTCTTAGAATTATGGTTTGGTAAAGATTTGCTACTTTCTGTTTTGAACAAACCCATGTTGTTTCTCATCTCATCAGCTGCACCGCTTATCCTCAGTAGGGTCGCCGGGATGCTGGAGCCCATCCCAGCAATCATCGGGCAGTGGGCAGGGGACACCCTGGACTAGTTGCCAGCCAATCGCAGGGCACACGGGGACAGACAACTCACTCGCTCAGTTTATTTTTCATAATCTGTATTACGTTTTCTTTCTCTTTACCTCGCTCACTCTTACTTTCTCTTTCTCTATTGCTTATTTTCTAATATATTTTCCTCTGTCTTTCTCTTCTCTTTCTTATTCTCTTTGTCCCTCTTTTTCTCTCATATTCCCTTTTTCTCTCCTCACTTTCTCACTCTATTTTTCTTTCTCTTTATCTTTCCTTTCATTCCTTTTTTTCCTTTCATTCCTTTTCTCATTCTCTTTTCTTTCTCCTCTCTCTTTCTGTTTCTCTTCTTTCTTCCTCTTTTCCTTTCTCCCCCCTTTTTCTTTTGTCCGTCTCTTTTGTTCCCTTCCTTCCTTTTTTTCTTCCTCTTCTCATTTTCTCTTTTTCTTTTTCTCTTTACCTCTCGCTCTTTCACTTTCTCCCTTTCTCTCTCTATTTTTTAATATTGTTCCCTCTATCTTTCATTCTATTTTTCTCATTCTCTTTGTCCCTCTTGCTCTCATGTTCCATTTCTCTCCTCACGTTTTCACTCTTTCTTTCTCTTCCTTTTTCTTTCTTTCCTTTTTCTCCTTTTCCTTCCCTTTTCTTCCCTTTTCTCTTTTTCCTTTTCTTTTTCTTTTTCATCTTTCTTCTCTCCCCATTTTTCTTTGGTCTGTCTCTTTTGCTCCCCTCCTTCCTTTTTTTTCTTCTAATTTTCTCTTTATTTCTCTATCTCTACCTCTCTCGCTCTTTCATTTTTTCCCTTTCCCTCTCTCATTTTGTAATATATTTTCCTGAACTTTTCTTCATTTTCTCATTCTTTGTCTCTCCTTTTTCTTTTTTTTCTTATTCTCTTTCTCTCTTTGTTTCATTCATTTTCTTTCTTTCTCCCTATTTCTATGAGTCTTCCTCAATTTCGCTCTTTTTTTCTTTTTCTCCATTTTCCTCTTTCCCTTTCTCTCCCTCTATCTTTCTCCTAATAGTCCAGCCCCCGTGACAACGTTTCATTTTCCCTCCCATGTGGCCTCCCGTGCTCAAATGAGTTTGACACCCCTGCCCCTATGCCATAAAGCGAGCCCATTTAATTCTATCGGACCTCATTCGGAGTCACCTAACAAGTGAGTTAAGGTAACGGGATGATCCTAAAAAGGTCATAGCGGGTGAGATGACCCTATTTCTGTCAGCCAATCCAAAACCGGTGTTCAGGAATGCGAGGTGACCTAAAACCCTCGGCTGTTTATGATGCAAGCATAAACTTTGCTGATCCTAAACAACGGGATCAATTTGAAATCACCTCAAAGGCGCTTTCAACAAATACACATTGCGCAGCTCAACGCCTTCATTGCACGAGTCGGAGCCCGGACCAATCGGCGGGCTCCTTTCCTCATCCCCCGTTAACCCCCGACCGTCTCGTCCCCGTTTCCGCCTATGAGGATGTGATGTTGCCATGGAGGCAACGAAGCCCCCGCCGGCCAATCGGGTGGCCCCTGCCCGCCGCATCCGCCAATGGCGGCCGGAGCTGTTGCCACAGACACGGGGCCCCGATTGGTCGGCCGATTCTCTTTCATGACATTTTGCTTTCTTTGTGACGCCAGCTAGAGAGGGAGAGATTCACGTCTGGAGGAGTTCCACCTGTTTGGAGAGTTGTAAAGTATATTTATGGATATTTTGAGGCTGTACTCGGGGATTTGTAAAGATGAGATTGTGATACCTTGTAAGCAGCAACTTGCAGTGTGTAAACAAAAGCAGCTACGCCCCAAAAGTGAAAATGAGGCATGATGATCGTTCATATTGTTAGAAAAATGTATATAAAGTCTATTTTAAAAGAAATACAAATAGGAGAAGTAATAAAGGACGGGGGGAAAGTTTATATATTTTAATGAAAATGTACACGTATCCATTCACCTTGGAAAACATTAAGGGACTGACTACATGACTTATCCGAAAAACAAGAAAAATAGACTGGTTGATAGAAGATTGGATTCAGCTGCTTGGAGTGATCGGTGGTCAGGAACTGCAGTACCCAATTTGGCCCCCAGAGGGCGGTACAGACCCTACAAAAGCAGACCAGAGAATAACAGATAGTGGCTCAGGACGTAGAGCGCTCGTCTTGGGATCAAGAGATCCCAGTTCGAATCCCGGCTCCTCCGTGTTACATGTGGAAGTGTCCTTGGGTAAGACACTGAACCCCTAATACCCCTAATATGCAGGTTAGCGCCTTACATGGCTGCACGGCCGCTATTGGGAAATGTGAAGCACACTGTAAAGCGCTTTGGGAAGTCTTGATTTGAAAAAGCGATATATAAATGCAGATCATTTTCAATTTTGTTGGTATTTGCCTCGGGTGCTTTGACACGAAACCTAGCTAAAGACACTCACGGAGACCTATACTACAACTGTGATCATTTCCACGAAAATCGGTACTCTCGTTTCAGAGCCTATAAGTCCCATACACACGCACACAAGTTGGGATTTATAAAGTACCTCAGACAGATTAGGTTTTGATAAATATGAATATGTCAGAGGAATTAATTTATCGTATATAGAAACATGTTTTTTTTATATCATTGATTGATAATTAGAAATTTTAGCATAGAATGCCAGTTATTAAGGCCAATAAACTAAAATAATGAAATATTCAAACATTTCTCAACTAAAATCTATTCTTCTAGTTAAAAGAACATATTTCTGAAGCCTAGAACATTTTGAAAGTTAATGAAAGTTGAAAATACTACAAAATATGTACATGTAAATATATTTATTTTCCAGTAGCATCATAAAAGCATACCTGGCAACGTTTTCCCTGTGTTTTATACTGTTTTTGATCATTTCAAATAGTTTAAAAATGATTGTTATGGACAAAAAATCTTTTAAAACCCCATCTTCTTTTCTATTAATCTAGTTGTCGTCTTGCCCATTTTTTCTCTAAACTCTTATGTGTAATTAGCAACACTAAACATGCTGCAAGTGCGGAAAGAACTATAAAAAGGCTGATTTTGTGTTGGTTATTTGGTAAATAATCTTTGTTTTTATTCTACATTTGTCTTTCTTGCTGTGAGTAAATAGGTGCCACGTGTTCATTAGGTGTATTATCGCTTAACTAGGGTAATTGAAATTTGACTGAGGATGACGGGTATTCCAAAGTCTTTTAATTTAATCTTTGCTTCGTAGAAGATGAAATTAAAAACCTTAAAGGGATTTTGCGCTTGTTTTTTACTCTTGTACTCCTCTAGCCACAAATGCAATTGCTTTATCAAAAAAGTGAATCGTCCCATCCAGAAAATCTGCAAAGAGCTGGAAAAAAATGAGACTTGCCAATAGACACGGTTGAAAACTCAATCCAAATCAAAGCTTCTTCCCAATGACAAATGTTTTATTTTGAAAATAATCCACTCCAAGTCACTTTAAAGGAAACTCTATCTTAATCGTGAGTGTGAGGCGAAGAGCAGCATCCATTCCAAATGAGCTTAAGTCTTCTCCACCTGTTCAAATACGTCATTTGCAAACATCTGCTGGCTTGCACAAACAATTTGTGCACCTTGGGTGGGTAGCATCCTTGTGTGCCTGCTTTTTGGTTGCTATGGGTAAATCTCTGAGTCCTTGCTCTCCCGTAATATCATCTCACATATGCATTACTATACTTATACAGGCACGGTCATACCCATGCACAAACACTACTGGAGTCTCATATGTAATATTACTACTGTACTCCCATTCACAGTACTATACTCTCTCACACATACAGTACTACTACTCTCATGCACGCACTAGTGTAAAGGAACTAGACTGTCACCAATGAATTTTCCTTAACCTTCTCCAACACAACGAAAGACCCATCATTCGTCACAAGTCTTTTCCATTATCCCAAAGTGCACACGAGGGCCCTTCTTCCACCTCAGGGTCGTCCAACTCATTTTAGCCCTTTGGGCCACATGGGGCAATCGAGATTCTCTCGGGGGCCGGACTAGTAGATTAAAAAGAGTAAAAGAAGAAAGGTAAGAAGAAAAAAACAGAATGACAAAAAAGAACAGAGAGAACGATAGAAAGTGAGAGAGCAAGAAAAAAGAACAAGAGATGGAGAACAAGAGAGCGAACAAGAACAAACGAGAGAACGAGAGAGTAAAAGGCAACAAGTGAGAGAAAATGAGAGATGGAACAAAAGAGAGAGAAGGAGCAGCGATAAATGAAAAGAAAGACAAAGAGAAAAGGAGAAGAGAGAAAAAAAGAATAGGAAACAAAATGGTGAGGAAAAAGAGCCAAGATGGATAAAACAAACTGGAGAGAAAGAGACGAGAGATAAAACAAAAGGGAGAGAAAAAGAGACGAGAGATAAGATAATGGAGAGAAAAGAGACAAAAGAAAAACAAAAGAGAGAGAGAAAAAGAGGCGAGAGGTAAAACAAATTGGAGAGAAAAAGAGACGAGATAAAACTAAATGGAGAAAAAAAGAGAAGAAATAAAAGGGAGAAAATAAGAGACTAGAGATAAATTGGAGAGAAAAAGAGACGAGAGATAAAGCAAATTGGAGAGAAAAAGAGACAAGATAAAACTAGGAGAAAAAAGAGACGAGAAATAAAAGGGAGAAAATAAGAGACTAGGGATAAAACAAAATGGAGAGGGAAAAGGGACGAGAGATAAAACAAAAGGGAGAAAAAAGAGACGAGATATAAAACAAAAGGGAGAGAAAAAGAGATGAGAGATAAAACAAAAGGGAGAAAGCAAAAAAGAGAAAGAATAATAGGATTAAAGGAAATGAGTGAAAAAGAGAAAAGGAGAGAGAAAAAGAAATGGAGAAGAAGAGAAAAATAAAGTGAAAAGACGGAAAAACAATGACAGAAGAGAGAAAGAAAGAGAGCAAAATAGAGAAAAAGTGAGTCAGAAAAATTGAAAGAAAAATCGAGAAAGTAATAAAGCTCTGCTTTGCGAGTGCCGCCTGGTTTTGTCAACAGCAAGTGGACAGATTTCAAACAGCTATTGATTCTTCTCTTGTGCTTCTCTGGGTTTTGTCTCGGCTGAATCGAAACTCTCGGTGGGCCAGATCTGGGTTGCATGTTTAACAACTGTAATCTACATTAAAGTTTAGAACCCTCAGGGTTTTCATTTCTAATCAAAGGATTTATGATTTGCATATGCGTGTCAGGTTTCATGCCAAAGGTTTCATTTCATTGCGTGTCCGAATGAAATCTCGCCTAGTGTCACTTGAAAAACCAACTGGAGAACTTTATTTTGAAAAATCCTTGAAAAAACTTTAAAGGCATGAATTTTATATTCCAAAAATAAGGCCTTAATGGCATTGAAGGGTCTTAAATCCAATTGTCGAAAGTCTTAGAAATGGGATTAGTAGTTATCTGCCAGTTTTGACTGAGGATCTGTGATGTACTGTTAATATCCATTTTATATATTGTTTTCCATGTCCAAACCCTTGGAGAGCGCTTTAATTTTCAGAGGTTTATTTCAATTGTGTTTTTCTTGTCGACTTGGTCTTAAATTAAAAAAAGGTCTTAAATTGAACTAGCCTTAGGCTGTAGGAACCCTGTGGACTGAAGTTTAGAACACTCTCCAGGAAGTGAGTGTATCTGTTTCTAGGTCTATGATAGAGAGAAGACCGAATGAACATAAATTTAGAAGCCATCAGTCCCAGAAAGACAGGCCAGACTTTCATCCACCCATTATCTGCGCCGCTTATCATTAGAGGGCGCTGGAGCGCGTCCCAGCCATCTTCGGGCAGTAAGCAGAGGACACCCACAACTGGTGGCCAGCCAATCGCAGGGCACGCAGAGACTGACAACCAGCCAATTAACCTGACAGGTTTTTAGAATGTGGGACGAAACCCACAAAAGCATGGGGAGAACATGCAAACAAAAGGAAGGAATTAAAGAGGAAAAATTGGGAAAAAAACTTTTTTCGCTATTTTTTCAATTTTCCTTTTTTTCTTTGAGTTTTTCTTTCTGTCTTGTCTCTCTTTTTTCCTTTTTTAAATGTCTTATTCATTTTTATTTTCTCTTGCGTCTCGGTCACTTTGAGTCTCCGTATTAATTCTTTTTCCGTTGTGCTTTTAGCACTTTGTTTTCTGTGGCACGACACAATACGGCAACATCTAGTGAGGACCGAGTCTTGCGGGGCAGAGGTTCGTTGACGGACTGACAAATGAAGAGTGAGAGCATTGAGCTTCAACGGAAAGACATCCATCCATCCATTATGTGCACCGCTTATCCTCAGTAGGGTCGCGGGGGGTGATGGAGCCCATCTCCAGGCAGAAGGCAGGGGACACCCTGAACTGGTTGCAAGCCAGTCTCAGGGCACACAGGGACAGACCACTCACTCGCTCATTCACACCTAGGGACAATTTGGACCAGCCAATTAACCTGACATGAATGTTTTTTGGAATGTGGGAGGAAACCCACACAAGCACGGGGAGAACATGCAAACTCCGCACAGGAAGGTTGGTAGCTGGATTTTGAACCCATGACCTCAGAACTGCACCGCCGGGCTACGACGGAAAGCCAATAGTGGGAAAATAATACCGTCCCTTTAACTTTTATATTAAGGCGGGGGCCTTGGACTCTCCTCCTATGGGGCCACGCTTTTGGGACCCCTGCCCTAAAATGTGATGTGTGCTCAGAATTCTTTTTAAAGAAATTACACAATTTCTTCATAGTCCTTCAGATGAAATAGACAAAGTCTGCAGTGGTTGCAAGAAGAGGCCAACTTATGAAAATTGTGTGTCTGTAGCTCCAAAGAGTGATTAAAATATTTTAAAAAAAATCAGAGAAGATAGGGATTTTCTTTTTCCAGTTGGGTCAACGTTTTTGTTCGAGCGCCAAAAGATATCAACAAATGGCGCTTTATACGCCCCGAGGCTCACCAACTGTTTGTGACATTTGCGGTGGGGTGACAACCCCCCACCCCCTTTTTTTGTCTGGCAAACCCAAAGAGGTTTACGGGGGACCACAGCTGAGTGGATTAACGTCTACATTTTATGTTTATGGCAGCAGGGGAGGGGGCGGGACCCCAATCGAGGTTTTTCACACTTCAATGATGTCAACACATTTTATCCATTAAAAAGACAATCTATCCATGTTAGGAACAAAGACGCAACACCAGGCGTTTGGAGTTGAATATAAATAATTTAAATAACTTTATACAGCATAAAAATCTCTTGACAAAGCACCAAAAAGTTACAAATTCTTACAAAAGTCTCCCCCGCCGGAGTTAGCAACTCCAAAAAAGGTACAAAGACGCCGACAGACTGACAACATTTCAACATTGCATGCAACTTTTTGCTTCGAGTGCTTAACAGTGCCAAGCCAAGAGAATCGACATTTACAACTTTTTTTTTTTACATGATTTTCTCATCAGTCTTGGCAAAATACTCGTTACGCTCATCGTAGTAAACACTTAAGACTATTGCACAAAGAAATGCGTTTCCATAGCGACATCGACTTTTGCAATTTTTCTTGTTCGAAGGGAGCTAGTTTTTCCCCGTTCCATTGTTGGACACATGCTCGTAGTGCTTCAGCTCGCCAATAGCTTTTTTGGGGGGGAGAGATACATTTCAGGAACAAAAGCGAAAACAGTGATACCGCGCTGTTGATTACTCAGTGAGTGAATAATTGCAACTTGAAAACAGCTGGGCGGCCATCTTGGCTATGATAGTAGAGTACCGAGGTATCATTGTATATCAGGGGTCTCCAACCTTTCAAGAGTTACTTTTTGCTACTTATTAGTGCAAATGGCACCCAGTTTGATAAACATTTCTAGAGTAACACTTTATCATGTTCTACGTACTTTGTTGTTACTATGTTATTACCAGGTTAATTATTGGAAGTAGAAAGAAGAGAGACAAAAGACAGAAAGAAAAAAGAGTCATTAAGGGAGAAAGAGAAAAACAAAGTGAGGCAGAAAGGAAGAGAGAAATAAAGAGAGAGAGGAACATAAAAAAAGAGAAAGGAAGAAAAATAAAAGGAGAAAGAAAATTAAAGAAAATAAAAAGAGTAAGATAGAGAGTGGGAGAACGATAAAGCAAGGAAGATAAAAAGAGAGAAATGGAAGGAAGGAAGGTTAGAGAAAGTGAGAGAGAGAAGAAAAGAGAACCAGAGAGAGAGAGAGAAGAGAAAAGTCGGATATAGGGTCAATTTGACTGTCAACCACCACAAACATAATTTTACTAGAAAATCACAATGACCCAGCCCTAGTAGGGTACTTTCAGAACAGGGGCTGCCCGCGGGCACCAGGTTAGAGACCCCTGCTGTATAACAATGCAGATCTTTGACTTGCCAAAAAATCTCTCGCTCGTTCTAAATGAACCATCGATTCGAAATGAGCTAAACCCCCCGATCCGAAACCAATAGAGCACGCAAAATAGCAACGCTTATCTCGCTAAGACTTTCCATCTGCTACCAACACTCACTCGCTTTGGTACCCCATAGTTTGTTCTTTCATTCCCGACCCGACTGTCAAACAGACGCAAGAGATTAGAAAAAGCCGGGACGGATTTAACAACGTCTCCATAAAAACACGCGACATGTACACAACTCGTATTCCGGGAGGAAAAAGAACGCTCGTATTCGGCGTAAAATGAGGTAAGCGACCGCGAGGGGTCACGAAAAGACCGTTTGGGTTGTTTGCAGGAGGAATACATAGCGAACAACAGAAAACAGGCTGGTGTAAATCAGTTATTATGACTTTGTTCTGTGTATTATACAGTGCTTATGCTTTTTTGCAGTCTTTGAGATTCAGGGTTTCCCAACAGTCCCCCAAAATATACATATCAAATAACAGCACAGTGAAGCTCATGTTCAGGAACAAAAGCGAAAACAGTTGGACAGAATTTGGGAGTCCCAATTTCAGAATTCTGGAAGACGTGTAGATTAGATAAGACTGCAAGTGTCGTTAAAGAGACAGTGTGGAATATTTAGTGCCTCCTAGTGGTACAAAATAAATTTCATTGAGTAAAAAAAACAACCATTGATTTGAATGCTAAGCAAAAATACAACTGTCATACCTATGGTAAATTTGTGTATCTTTCAATTATTGAAGTCGGCGCCAATGTTTTTCTCGCGTCTTGCTGCTTCGGGTACCCAAAGTGACTGAAACTCCCTATGTGTTTTTAAAAGATGAAAAAAAAACAATGTGATTTGGTGGAGTTTTTTAGCGCACAAAGTGGTAGTGTTTGTACTAGGTAAGTATGCAGTTTTAAAATGCTAATCTGTAAATATGCAGTAGCGATACATTTCTTTAACACGTGGCTTGTGATGCTAATTTTCAAACGTGTGCCTCGGTGCAATAAAGCAGCGATCAGCAACCATTGGGCTGAGGGCCGGTACCGAGCCGCTCAGATAGAGAATAAATGCTCCCAATGCTTTTTGCCATTCCATATTTATCCGTGTACACACACAATTTATTAACATCGAATGCAATGGGAATTGAACCCGGATCGCTGTTGATTACTCAGAGAAAAGCATTCGATTTTATGTCATCTTCAGACTATTTTTATTCACGGTACCACGTTGTCTCGCTTAATCAATGTTGTTTTAGCAAAACTCATTCGTGTAACACTCCATTGCAGTGCCACCTTGTACAATGTTGTAATGGGGCATTATGGGAACGAGTTCAGCTAAAACAAAGTCGATTGACCAATTACCTGTGTCTTCAAGATTTAAAAAGGCAG
Source organism: Urocampus carinirostris (assembly GCF_059441175.1). Classification (NCBI taxonomy): domain Eukaryota; kingdom Metazoa; phylum Chordata; class Actinopteri; order Syngnathiformes; family Syngnathidae; genus Urocampus; species Urocampus carinirostris. The sequence continues at coordinate 9,412,098 of NC_142365.1, forward strand.
ACTTTTGGACAAATAAATCATTGCTCAAATCTGGTATTTTCACCACCGTAAAACCATTTTTTAGGTACAAATTATATTGCTTGTATACACAAACTGGTCGAACGTGTAAAGCGGTATTGTTGGTAGATATGCGGTTCAAAAATGTTATTCTGTAAAAATGCAGTCGTCTTCTACACTGGTTTTGATTTGTGGCAATATTGGAACGTGTGCCACGGTGCAATAAAGGTTGGGAAACCACAGATATTGGAATCCTTCACATTTGAGATCAGTTTTCAAGTCATTTGAGATTCAGGTCTCGTTTCGGCCCCTCAGCAGAGGGTCTTGAGTGCCCCAGAAGCGCAGAGCAGAGTCTGCATGGGGTAGGGTGGCGGGGACACCACTTCCTCCAACACCTGCTCCGGTCGGAAGCTAAAGGGCTGCAGCTGCACCTTCTTCTTGAGCGGCATTCCGCAGGGCTTCTTAGCGCGTTGAGTGGGGCTGTCGGGGTCGCTGCCGCAGCCCCCGCTCGGGTTGGACGGCGGACTAAAGGCCGAGACGGGGTTGAGAGGGCTGAAGGCCGACTTTGGCGGGCTGAAGGCCGAGCCTCCCCGGGGGCTTCCCACCGTGCTGGGCGGGCTGCCGCTGGTGTCCGAGGAGAAGCCGCCCCCCCAGTCGGCCGACGCGCTTTTCTTGGGTTGGGGGTGGACGATGAGCACGGGCGGGCTGGGGATGGTGGCCTTCTTCAGGTAGGAAGAGTCGGGTTGGAAAGCCGAGACGTGGCGGGGGGGCGAGAGGGTCCCGTTGGTCAGCTTGTACCAGGGCGAGGCGGGGGCGTCCTCCAAGCGCTCCGCCTTGGCCAAGGAGCCGAACGAGTGCATGCCAATGGGCGAGGGCGCCGGCGGGGCCGGAACGCTATGTTCGGGGCTGGTGTTGTTGACCAGAGGCATGGTAGCCAGGCGGCGGCGCTGTTGGGGTGTGTGGGAGGAGAACAGGGGCTGGATCTCTAGGTACTCCATCGACGAGGACGCCACGGTGCCGGGCGGGGCCAACGGAGAGTTACGATGGCCACCAGTTATAGCACGTAACAGACCTGCGAGACACCGCAACTGTTAACAGGGCTTAAAACGTACAGAAAATGGTCTTAAAAGGTATACCCAAACACATTTTTTTCAATGAGGCACAGAACTTGCCATGTTCCTCCCCATAATTATGCAAAATATTCTGCGTGTCGAAGAATTCGAGAAATTCAGTTTCGAGTCGAACTATAAAGTCATTGAAGGAACACAACTCTTCCAAAATGGCAAATCCCATGAACACAACATGTGAAGCCAGCTTCGAAACAGACAGCGATTTTAGTGAACAACAATTGCGTACTACTCATTTATGCTTGGAGATAGGGGATTGTGGCTTTTCGTTTCTGTTTTTTGCCGTATAATTTTGTCCAGCTAGCTTCCTGTTAACGTAGGGGCTGCCCAGGCCTTTCCTGTTTTGTTTGTACCTGGATGGCGCTAGTTGGCTGCCCATCGTGCGTGTTTGTGCGGCTAGGCTGGCATTACCGCCAGTTTTGCCAGGATTGTGGCTTTTCGTTTCTGTTTTTTGACGTTGGTATAATTTTGTCCGGCTAGCTTCCTGTTAACGGAGGGGCTGCCAAGGGCTTTCCTGTTTTGTTTGCGCCTGGATGGAGCTCGTTGGCTGCCCACCATGCGTTGTTTGGCCAGCTAGCCTGGCATTACTGCCAGTTTTGCCAGGATTGTGGCTTTTCGTTTTTGTTTTTTGCCGTTGGTATAATTTTGTCCGGCTAGCTTCCTGTTAATGTAGGGGCTGCCGAGGGCTTTTCTGTTTTGTTTGCGCCCGGATGGAGCTCGTTGGCTGCCCACCATGACTTGTTTGGCCGGCTAGCCTGGCATTACCGCTGTGTCTCTTGATTTATTCCTGGCCAGCTTTGCATTTATCGCCATAGCCGTTACCGCTTTTTGTTGTTGGTTACCGGTTAGCTTGGCTGCTCACCACGTGTTTTTTGATTTCCTCTCATTGCTTTAGTACAGTTTTTTTTTCCTTGGTTTGTTTGTTCCCGGCCTGCTTTGCATTTATTGCCATTGCCGCTTTTCGGTGTCAGTTCCCAATTAGCCTTGCTGCTTACCGCGTGTTTTTTGGGCGGGCAGTTTTGCGGCCACCTTTCAACTATCGGTCTCAATTATAGGCTCTCCCTGTGGGTTTCTTTGCCCGATAGCCCCCTTTTTTGCAGCTTGCCAATTATTGTAACATTACTGCATCCAGCTTTGACACAACGCCTAGGCTTCCTCCACAAAAACTACCAAAAACTTAATTTAAAACATTTCCACTAATTGACACGTAAAACATGCCGACTTCGTAATGCCTTTTCTCTGAAAAATAATCGGAATATACAATATATACATGTGCTATTTGGGAATACCTTTAAAGTCTTACTACATGTCTATCCCGGAATCCCACATCTAATCTGGTTGGAGAATGTACACTATATGCAAATCAACAACTATGAAGACTATTCTAAATCTAAAAACTTCTACTCGAGCGTCTGAGGGTTACACGTGTCCACGCATCGTCCGAGACGCTTCTCCTTTGGTGGATGGATGGAAATAAAGGAAGGCGGTTGGATGGACAGAGAAAGGACAGACGGAAGGACGCACGGATAAGGATGGGGAACATGCATGTTGGCTCAACCTACCCTGCATAGACAAAGAAGACCGAGACGGTGGATGAGACACGAGGACAAAAACGGGCGCGCCGTCATGGAGACTCACCGGTACGGTGCTTCTTCTCCTTGCTGGGTCCTTTGCTCACCGCGAGGTAAACGGGGGCCTGCTTCGGTGGAATGGTCAATTTGTCCACGTGCTTGCGCCACTGGGTCTGGAAGTACTCGTCTTTGGGCTTCTCACCTTTCTTCTTTTCCTGGAACTGCATCTCCTGAAGACAGAGGATGGGGGACTTTTTACTCACATTTATCCATTTTTGTGACGTACAGTAGACCCCTGGGATATGAGGTTGTCTAGCAGGGTGATAGAAACCTTTCGTACACATGGTAAACAGTAGGTACTAGTAGGGCTGCAACAATTAATCGACCACGTCAACAACAAAAAAATCAATAATAGAAATAGTTGACCATGAATTTTTTTTGACAACGATTGTCTCCAGACACGTTTTTCCACCAGAGTGAGGCATCTCTCCATCAAAATCATCTCTGCTAAGAGTCACTCATGCACAAGACCCTATAGTGTCCGTCTCGAGTGGTAACATAAACATACAGAAATGGCGGTGTCAATAGCTGACAATTGAAAGAAAAAACGAGTCTGAGTCGCCTCGATGAGATTCGAATAAATATTTTCAGAATAGGACGCACATTATGCATTTACATGTACAATTTATACATATATTTTTTTAGCCATAAATAAATGAATAGTTCCCCTCTTAAGCACCATGCATTGAAGTAATACAGCGAGCTTAAAATGTTTTTATCATTAAATGTAAGTAATATTTTGATGATTTAAAAAAACACAAGTAAAATCAATTTAACCTGTTTATTTGAATAATGGACCAAATCAAAAGTGACATTTTTTATTTTTTTTTTCATAAAAATTAGCATGATATTTCTAACATTTGGCAAGCCAGATTAGAAAGCCTGACAAGCTGTAGTTTGCCTACACCTGCCTTAGAAGATTTATTTGCTTTATTTACAGTTATTTCTAATAATAGTTCCAATCATTGATTGGTTATGGCCTTATTCCTTGGGTAAAGAAGCGTGTACCTTTATATTTATTGATAATCGGAGGCATCTTTTTTGATGGTCATTGTGTTTTATATCTCCCTTTAGCATCACTTTAAGCCTTGGGACCCATCGCAACTAATTCACCACACGAGATTCTGACCCGAAGAGAGAGGCATTGTGGGAAATAGTTCAGCCAATGCGTTTTTATTAGGCCATGATGCAAACCAATAGCAACCAGCATTTTACATGACATTGTCAATGTCGTATGTATAGTGAGGACAATGCTGTAGAGAAGTGTGTTATTCCACACTGTAAAGTGAAAACGTATCTCGGGTGTCTACTGTACTCGCTTTTAAAATAGACGTTTTAACTTAAGAACTACATACCCTATACTCTTTGGAGAGCCTCTTCATCTTCTTGTTGAGCAGGAAGTAAACGGCGAGGGTGTGGCAGGCTTTATTGGTGAGCACGGCACTGAGGACCTCGCTGTGCTTGTAGCCCATCTTCTCCGTCATGTGCAGCAGCACCGTGTGGTTGATCTCCTCGATGTGGATCCTTCAAAAAAGGCCGAGGTTCAGAGTGGAAACCGCGGAAGAGTGTCGGGGCGCTGGGATCTTTGCGCGGCCTTACCGGTTGAGGTAGGGCGCCCCCGTGTTCCTGTTGGCGAGCTGCAGCCATGAGTCGGCCATCACCTGGTGGATGTTGGGACGCTTGTTGGGGTCGGGTTCCAGGAGCTTCTTCAGCAGGCAGATGGCGGCTGGACAAGGGACCATAAATATTATGGGGCTTCCGATTGGTTTTGTGGAAGATGTTGTAAATGCTCTTCCAATTTGAGGAAGCTGAGAACTAGTTTTTGCAACTGATCAGCATAAAGGGATGCCAGTTTGATATGCATTTCTTATGTTATTACTATGTAGGTATCATGTTATAACTATGTTATTACCATGTTGTAAATATTAGTTGTTAAAATAAGCTCAGTCAACTACTAAAACATCTCCCTATTTATTATAAAGCAATGAGTGAGTTACATGCGTAAGTTATAACAATTATTTTGAAAGAATTGATAATCAATTGCAGGGTTTTCAAACTCGCAGCCCAGGGGCCAGTTTGGCCTTCAGCATGATATGAAAGTTAAAGGGGCAGTGTGTTGTTTGGCCACTAGATGTTGCTGTATTGTGTCGTGCCACTGTAAGTGAGTGCTACAAAACACAAGGGAGAATAAGAATAACAGCGACTTAAAGAGAGTCACCTTTTATTTCTTTAGTTTTGCTCATTGTCCTTTTATAATTTCTTTTTTTGGTCTTTCCCCCCACTACTTTTTTTTAATTCCATTTTCTTTTCGACTTTCTTTTTACTATTTTTCACATTTTACCCTTTAATTTTTGTTATTCCTTTTTGTGAAAGGCTAGGTAAAACATGAGAAGAAAAAGTATGCTTTTTAGTCACTTCGAGTCTCTTATTAGTATTCTTCCTGGTCTTTCGCACTACACAACACAGCAACAACTGGTAAATATTACACACTGTACCTTTAAGAACAGCGGAATTTTTTTTAATCAGCGCTTTTTTTAAATGGAAAACCCAATTTGGCCCAACCTCAACCGGACCCTAGATTCATCGACCCCTGTATTGCAAAAACATTGATCATGTCAATGATTTCTCATGCCAATGTCCTAGAAAATCACAACGACCAATCGCTGGTGAGCTCTTTTCAGAAACAGTCTGCAGGCTACTAAGGTGTTCTTGGGGAGCTACCCGGTGCTCCTGAGCACCACGTTGGTGAAGCCTGGTTTAGGGTCTTTTTTCTGGATTTATGTTTTTTTTCCAGTTAAGTAGAGTGAATTCAGTGTCTTGTTAATCAAATTCAAGGGGCATTTTTTACAGTCATGTTTATTTGTATAGCCCTTAATCACTAAGTCTCAAAGGGCTGTCCAGACCACAGACTTACTACACCATCCCCTGATCCAAAACCTACATGAGGGCAAGGAAAAACTCAAAAAAACTCAGCATTTTAGACCAGCCTTACACAATTGAAGACATTTAAGGACATTTTGATCAAATTGAGAGAGTCTGCAGCGGCATGTGATGTCAGTCAATAATCTCCAGCAAGGACGTCAGCAGGAAAGTTTGGGAGATAATGAAGGACGTCTCCAGATGGATTGGAAAACGTCTTCCGTCCTTGTCTGCGTCCACATTACATAAGACTTCCTCGACGCGTCAGCTTTTATGAACCGACGCTTGCATAAGCCTCGCATTAAGGTGACAGCGCATTGATTAGTAATGGATAAGCATAAGCCGCTCCTTGAGGATGTCTTCATTTAACATCTCTTCATTCCCATATTAATGTAATCATGTATTTTCAATGGAAGCATTTTATTCCATCATATATTTACACTACTGTTCAAAAGTTTGGTGTCACTTTGACAAAAGTTTGGTTTGTTTTTCAAATAAAAAACAATGATTTCTAACTTTCCTAGTGACTCTTATAAGAAAACCCTTTGTTTTGCAGATAATGTGATTTTAAAAAAGCGTGAATTGTCATTGAAAACCCACTATTTTCTGGGTGACTCCAAACTTTTGAACAGTAGTGTATGTATTACATCACTTTAAATCATTTATTTTTCATTTAAGAAGGAACCATTTCAATTTGTTATCAATTTCTTTTTTATTAATTTAAATACATAAACAATTTGATATAATATAAATACAAAAATAAAAGATCAAGAAAGTCCTTTACCGGACAAACAGCATTTGAGCCTTTAATATGTCTCAAAAGCAGAGGACTTATGTCATCGCCACAAAGTTCGTTTTTCAATAAAACATGAAAGTGTTGCAATGCGTGTTGTACGATGCGATGCTATAAATTTTGGGACAAAATCATTTTTCTCCAGTTATTTAGGATTTAGTATCAGTATTGTCACAGACCGCTACCCGTCAATAAGTTCCCGGCTCATCTCTGAAGAGCGTAATTAAAGTTTTACACTGGAAAAACAACGGCGATCGGAGGATGAGGGTGCTGTATCTGGGCCAGATCAGGAGGCTTCTCCTGTTACTGGTAACAATGGAAACCAGTACTGTCTGTTTCATGTGGGCGCCGCTAAGCTGTACTTGCCCAAGACACACCATTGGAAGTAATGCCATGACAACATATGCGTTTAAGGGATCCGTGAATTTATGTAACTTTAAATCATTTTTTTCCCCATTTTAGAACCATTTCATTTTTTTCCCTCTAGTTATTTATTCATTTGAATGATACCAAATTTGAAACCACCCTGAAAGGGGCATTAGCTCATGTGCGGTCCCTTCTCAAGGTTTCTTCATTTACCTCATGTTGAGTTTTTCCTTGCCCTCATGTAGGTTTCAGATCAGGGGATGGTGTGATAAGTCTGTGCAGCCCTTTGACACTCTTTGTGATTAAGGACGTCACAAATAAACATGACTTGAATATCGATACAAAAATATACAAAACCCTAAGTCCTTTATCGAACAAAGAGCCTTTAATAAAGATAGTTATTTTGTTTATTTTTGATAGGCAATGAGTGAGCCAGGCAGTACTTGCCCAAGAGACACCACAGAAAGTGGTGCCCTGGCAATTAAGGGATTCGTAAACTGTGAAAGTCGCCTAACACATGCAGATCCTTCATTGAACTCTGTGTCCACTAACATCAAATTTAAGGACCTTCTCAAAAATTCCATACGATCCCTTACTTGTCTATGAATAGTCTGATTGTAAGAACGAACAGGGAGAACGTGAAAAAGATGGTCACCTGTGGAGAGCGAGGGAGGAAGAGGGTTCATCTCCTTGTCCACCATCTTCTGGTGCAGTGCACGTAGGCTGAAGGGCTCCACGGTGAAGGGTAGCGTGCCCGTTAGCATAGCATACATATTCACGCCGCTAGGTCAGGAAAGACATCACTTGGTTAGTCATTCTCTCCCCTTGGGAGAAGACGGGATCGCTTCTCGCTCTTTGTCGGTTCTACTGATGAAACTCACATGGACCAGACGTCCACTTTGGGTCCGTACTTCTTCCGGGAGAGAAGTTCTGGGGCGGCGTAGGCGGGACTGCCGCACTGGGTGCTGAAGGGGTCCGAGTAGCCCAGGATGCCGGCGCAGTTGCTTAGGCCGAAATCTGCGGATGGGAAAAGTTGGTCAACCTTTTGGAAATCCTCACGTTTCTGCATGGAATCACTATCAAAGGAAAAACAACTGCTTTAACTTAAAACCCTAACAAATGTATAGGTTTCCAGATTTTGACGAGGAGAGCATGGAAACAGTCACAGAAGGGAGAGTAATAAGTAACTGAACCGCTCAAAATCACGCACATGATAATAACATTGTTTAACTAAAGCCACCGGAACATTTACAGGTTTCTATATTTCAATGATGGGCTCATTCAAATATTCATAGAGGGAGGAATAAGTAACTGAACCGTCCAAAACCACACAGATTAAAAGTAGTTTCAGCTTCAACGAAAACCACCCAAACTTTTAAAGGATTCTACATTTTAATGGGGATAGCGTGCAAACAATAACAGGGGGAGGAATAAGTAACTAAGCTTTCCATTGAATATTTTGTGGCCCACAAAATAGTGTCCGCTTTAACGAAAACTACCCAAACATTTATAGGTTTCTATAGTTTAATGAGGGTAGCACTCAAACAATGGTGGAAGAGGGAGGAATAAGTAAGTCAACTTTCATATCTAATAATGTGTAGCCACTAAAACAGCATTTGCTTTAACTAAAACCACACAAACAGTTATAGGTTCCATATAGTCATGAGGGTAGCATGCACACAATGACGAAAAGAGAGTAATAGGTAACTGAACCATTAACTTAATATTCTGTGGACCCCAAAACAGTGTCTGCTTTAACGAAAACCGCCCAACCATTTGTAGATTTCTATCTTTTATTGAGGATAGCATGTAATGAAAAGAGAGGGAGGAATAAGAAACTGAAATGTTGCATACAATATATTGTGGCCCCCAATACAGTGTCTGTTTTAACTAAAACCCCCAAATATTTATAAGTTTCTATATTTGAATGAGGATAACATGAAAACCATGACAAGAAGGAGAGGAATAAGTAACTGAACCGTTCTGTTGAATATGTTGTTTCCCCTCCAAACACTGCCTCCTTTAACTAAAATCACCCTATATAGGTTTGCACAGTTTAATGAGAGTACCATGCAAACAATTACCAGAAGGGGAGGAATAAGTAACTGAACTGTCGCATGGAATATTTTGTGGCCCCCAAAACAGTGTCTGCTTTGACTAAAACCCAGAAATGTTTATAAGTTTCTATATTTTAATGAGGATAACATGAAAACCATGACAAGAAGGAGAGGAATAAGTAACTGAACCGTTCTGTTGAATATGTTGTTTCCCCTCCAAACACTGCCTCCTTTAACTAAAATCACCCTATATAGGTTTGCACAGTTTAATGAGAGTACCATGCAAACAATTACCAGAAGGGGAGGAATAAGTAACTGAACTGTCGCATTGAACAATTTGTGTACTTGTATCGGAGACGGACAATTCCTTCTAAAAAGCTTTGTTCGGAGTTGGTTTCATTTACCAATGAGCTTGATGTTGTCCTGCTCATCCAACAGAAGGTTCTCAATCTTCAGATCTCTGTAGGACAGATAGAAAAGACGCCATTGGTTGAGGGTCGAGGGGAGAGGAACGAGGCCCGGGACAGAAAAACTCACCTGTGAACGACGCCGGCCCGGTGCAAGTGCTCGACGGCGAGCACGAGCTGTCGGATGTACTTTTGCGTGCGACGCTCGTCCAGCCGCTTCTTGTCGTAGATGCGGTTCATGAGGTTGCCGCCGGGGCAGAGCTCCATCACCAGGTAGTAACTGTTCTCCGTCTCCAGGATGTCCAGAAGTTGCGTGATGTTGGGGTGGCGGATCATCTGCTGGATGTGGCCCTCACGCCGGAGGTTCTTGGTCACGTACGAGTCCTTCTTGGCCTTGCGCTTGTCGATCACCTTCACCGCCACCTGGGGGATTGAGCTGGGGTTTGAATTTTCTTCCATGTTTTGTGCTTTTTAGAGACTGGAGTCATCTGTGGTATGATCAGATCTCCTTACTTTCAAGGTATTTCACGTGAGACCTAGTCTTTGTTCCAACGTATCCCACGTCTTCTTCCTTTCAAGTTTTGTTCAGGTAGAGCTAGTTTGTGTTTCAACATATGTGTGTTCTTCAATTCATGCGTTGTTCCTGAAAAACTAGTTTGCGTTCAGACATATCCTGCAGCTTTTAACTTTCATGTTTTGTTCATTTAGATCTAGGTTTTGTTCCAACATATACTGTGTTTTCTTCCTGTCATGTTTTTTTTTTTAGATAGAGCTAGTTTGTATTCCGACATATCCCGTTTCTTTCCTTTCGGGTTTTGTACAGGTAAAGCTAGTTCGTCTTCTTTTTCTACATGTTTTGTCTGTTTTGGTCTAGTTCATGTTTGTTCCTACATGTCCTGCATCTTCTACCTTTCATGTTTTGTTTAGGTAGAGCTAGCTTGTGGCCCAAGGTATCAAATGTCATTCCTTTCATGTGTGTTTCCTTTAGCGCTAGTTTATTTTACGACACGCCCTGCGACATCTTTTCATGTTTTGTTCCTTTATAGCTAATCTGTGTTCCGACATATTCTGCAGCTTCTTACTTTCATGTTTTGTTCATTTAGATCTAGGTTTTGTCCCAACATATACTGTGTTTTCTTCCTGTCATGTTTTTCTCAGATAGAGCTAGTTTGTATTCCGACATATCCAGTTTCTTTCCTTTCGGGTTTTGTACAGGTAAAGCTAGTTCGTCGTCTTTTTTTACATGTTGGTCTGGTTCATGTTTGTTCCTACATGTCCTGCATCTTCTTCCTTTCATGTTTTGTTTAGGTAGAGCTAGCTTGTGTTCCAAGGTATCAAATGTTCTTCCTTTCATGTGCATTTCCTTTAGCGCTAGTTTGTTTTGCGACACGCCCTGCGACTTCTTTTCATGTTTTGTTCCTTTATTGCTAATCTGTGTTCCGACATATCCTGCAGCTTCTTACTTTCATGTTTTGTTCATTTAGATCTAGGTTTTGTCCCAACATATACTGTGTTTTCTTCATGTCATGTTTTTCTCAGATAGAGCTAGTTTGTATTCCGACATATCCAGTTTCTTTCCTTTCGGGTTTTGTACAGGTAAAGCTAGTTAGTCGTCTTTTTTTACATGTTGGTCTGGTTCATGTTTGTTTCTACATGTCCTGCATCTTCTTCCTTTCATGTTTTGTTTAGGTAGAGCTAGCTTGTGGCCCAGGGTATCAAATGTTCTTCCTTTCATGTGCGTTTCCTTTAGCGCTAGTTTTTTTTGCGACACGCCCTGCGACTTCTTTTCATCTTTTCATGGTTTGTTCCTTTAGAGCTAATCTGTGTTCCATCATATCCTGCAGCTTCTTACTTTCATGTTTTGTTCATTTAGATCTAGGTTTTGTTCCAACATATACTGTGTTTTCTTCCTGTCATGTTTTTTTTCAGATAGAGCTACTTTGTATTCAGACATATCCTGTTTCTTTCCTTTCGGGTTTTGTAGAGGTAAAGCTAGTTCGTCGTCTTTTTTTACATGTTGGTCTAGTTCATGTTTGTTCCTAAATGTCCTGCATCTTCTTCCTTTCATGTTTTGTTTAGGTAGAGCTAGCTTGTGTTCCAAGGTATCAAATGTTCTTCCTTTCATGTGCGTTTCCTTTAGCGCTAGTTTTGCGACACGCCCTGAGACTTCTTTTCATGTTTTGTTCCTTTAGAGCTGATCTGTGTTCCGACATATCCTGCAGCTTCTTACTTTCATGTTTTGTTCATTTAGATCTAGGTTTTGTTCCAACATATATGGTGTTTTCTTCCTGTCATGTTTTTCTCAGATAGAGCTAGATTGTATTCCGACATATCCTGTTTCTTTCCTTTCAGCTTTTGTACAGGTAAAGCTTGTTCTTCTTTTTTACATGTTTTGTTCGTTTTGGTCTAGTTCACGTTTGTTCCTACATGTCCTGCGTCTTCCTCCTTTCAAGTTTTGTTCAACGACAGCTAATTTGTGTTTCAACACTACCTACGTCGTCTTACTTTCATGTTTTGTTCAGGTAGAGAACTTTTGTATTCCAACATATGCTGCGTCCTTTTCCTTTCATGTTTTGTTTGTGTGGAGTTAAGTAGCCCCCTGGACCGGTTCTGAAAATAGCTCACTCGTAATGAGTCATTGTGATTTTCATGGACATTTAATTTCTCACAACCATGAGAAATCATTGACATGATCAGTGTCTTTCAATATTTGATCCAATTAGTCAGAAATTCTTTTTTTTCGAATGAGATTATAAATTATACATGTCTTAATCCAAGGCTGATGTTTTACTGGTTGACTGAACCTATTTTTAACCCTACATTAAACAACAACTTGGTAATAACATAGTAACAGCATAGTAATAACCTAATAAGATATTTCATCAATGCATATCCAACTGTTGGACCTTCAAAGATGTCGGTGACCCATTTTGAGGGCGTGGTTGTATCGCAATTTGGAATTCTGCGACATGGCACGAGTGGGTAACAGCTGAAGACCCTCCCCAGACACTCAAGCCAGCCATCCATGAGGCCAAATGGCCCTGAAACATTTCATTTATTTGCTCCCCCCTTCCCTCCCCACCTCATTGTGACACATGTATTGAAAGCAAATCCCCTTCCTTCTGCCTTTAGCGTCTCGGGACGTCCTCCGACACCGTCGTTAAACCTGATCACATTTCGCATCTCCTCCGTTCGTCCGAACCCGAGTTCAAGAACGCAGACGTTTTATCGCAAATCATCCCGAGTAGACGGCGGGTGACTGGCGTTAATGAGGGACACGGGGGACATTCTGTCCTTGGCTGACGTCTGTCCTTCCCGGCTTCCAAATATGCAAATGAGCAAGGTGCCCTTAATTGTGTTCCACAAAAATTGGTACTGGTGGGATTGAGAGCTCTTTTTAGAGAACCGGCTTCTTCGGCTCGGCTCACTCTCCTTCGGCTCCCAAACGTTTCTTCAGTCATTCATTCAATGATTTCTTACCAATGATAATGAAACATTATGGACCAAATTAGTTTAGTCTTTAATGTTTCAATATGGAGTGAACTTTTACTCAATTTAAACTTTCAAATGGTTTATACTATATAAACATCACAGAGAGGAGATCACTCCTATAGACCAGTCACGAGTGCCTTCAAGAGAGGTAGATGAGGAGAGAGAGGGAGAAAGAGAAACAGAAAGAAAGAAATTGGAAGAAAGAAAAATAAAGAGAGGTTGTAAGTAAGAGAGAAACAGAAAGAGAGTGGGACACAGGGAAACAAAGAAAAACAGAAAAAAAACAGAGAGGAACAGAGAAAAGGAAAAACAGAAAATATTCAGAAAGCGCAACACAGGAAGAGAAATAGAAAGAGAGGAAAAGAGCTTGAAAGTGAAACAGAAAGTGAGGAAGTCGTGAGAAAAAGATAAAAAGATCAAGAAAGAGAACAAAGGGAGAGAGAAATTAAGAGGTAGAAAGAGAGTGAGAGGAAAGGAGCAAGAAAGAGTAACAGAGGAAACAGAGAAAGGATAAGAAATGAAGAAAGGCAGAGAAAGAAATAGTAATAAACAGAAAAAGATGGAAAGAGATATTAAGCGAGAGATGGAGAGTGAGTGAAAGAGAGAGAAACCGAGAAAGATATAGAGCAACAGTGGGGGAGGAGAAATATAGGATGCGAGAGGAAGAAAGGAAGAGAGATAGAAACATAAATAAACAGAAAGAAAGAAGGATGGAAAGAGAAATTGAGTTAGAGGGGGAGAGAGAGAGTCAGAGAAAGAGAGAGAAACTGAGAGAGGGGGGAAGGAACATAGGATGAAAAAGAGGAGAAAAGGAAGAGAGGGAAACATAATTAAACAAAGAAAGAGAAATTGAGAAGGAAAGAGTGAGAGAAAGACAGAAACAGAAAGAGAAAGCAACAGAGAGAGCGAGAGAGAAATGAACGATAAGAGAGAAAGAGAGCAAGAAAGATAGAAGGGCAACAGATAAAGAGAGGAAGAGAGCGCGTTTCCAATGGAGCTGGCTCTTTTCTAATCGGGAGCCATCTCATAGAGCCGTGTCGTTCGTGAACAACCCACTAAAAAAAACATCGCTAAATACAGCTTGTTTACAATAGAACACGCACATGTGTGTGGGGGAGACACTTGTTTACAATCTGAGGCAAAGCGGGGGGGTCGATGAGATCCCCACCCAGCCAGGGGGGCTTTGTGGGGCAGCGGGGTTCACTTGTTTACTAGACTCCCCTCAGACAGAAAAAGGGGGTGGGGGTCAGATCTAGAGGGGCGGAATCAAATAAGTGGGTTAGGGCTCTGTGGTCCAAAGCACGTGATCATATAGTTGACTTTCCTCCACGAATGGCGTTTAAATGTTCACTTTCCAGGGATGCTCGCAGCAAATAAACCCTGTGGCCCCCCGCCCTCACCTCGATTCGCCTCGGCCCCTCCCTCCCTGTTCGGGCGGGCGGTTGCATATGTTTGCATCATCCAGGACAAAGAAAGCGGCACGCCGACGGGCGAGCGCCTCATTGATCCGCTTTGTGAAACACCTACAGAATTTTCTTGGTCAATTTGACCGATGATGCCCCCCCAAAACTGGATCGATTTGATCTGAAATACCTTTTGCATACAAATGATCACTTGATTATTGCCATTTTTAGAGTGAATTCCTTTTGACAAGAAAATGGTTGTTTTTAATTACACAAATACATATATTTACATTAATTAATCAAATTAAACAATAAAATCACTTCAATTCAATTTGTAACATCAATAAGCAGTTACTGATATAATTCCTGTAACCAAAAATACAATTCATTTATTAATCGGTTATTTTGGGACCAATGTGACTAAAGGAAACAATCAATAAATGGTTAAAATTGTATTATTTAATTAGATTCAATTTAATTTAGAATAACAATTACATTTATCGTGTTATGTTTATATAATAAGGTAATCATTATATTTATGGGATGAATTGGTTATGTTGTTCATTATTTTTTTATGAGTCATTGATTAAACATTTGTATTATCAATTATTTATGTCATAATATAATTGTTATTATTGAGTATTTTATTTGTATATAGATATACATTACAAAAGAAAGAGAGAGAAATAAAGAGAAGAGAGAAAGAACATGAATGAGAGAGAAAGACAAAGGAAAAGAAAAAGAAAGGTGAGAACAAAAATACACCTGCTACAGTTGCTTTGTGACGGCTGGCATTGGCAACATCAAGTGGACCTATTTAAAACTGCGTGTGATTTTTCTCTTGTGCTTCTTTTGCGGGCCAGATCAAAACCCTTGGCGGGCCTTATCGGACCCGCGGGCCACATGCTTGACACCCCTGTTTTAGAACCATTATACAATTAATATATTAATTTACTACTGTTGACACATACACAAGAAAAATAATGTTTTTTTTTTCCCCGAGAGGAAATATTCCAATTTTGGGAACGACTTATGCACCACCACCAGTAGGTGGCATCAGTTCCCCTATATTAAATATCAAAGCCAAATATTAAACAGACCACAAAGAGGAACAGCTTTGTTTTCTTTCCCAATTTGATTCAGGTAGAGCTAGTTTGTGTTCCAAAATATCGCGCGTGTCCTTTCTTTCATGTGTTGATCCTTTATACCTCGTTTGTATTCCGTGTGTTACCTTTCATGTTTAGTTCAGGTGGAGCTATTTTGGGTTCCAACATATCCTGTGTGCTCATCTTTAATGTTATGTTCAGGTAGATCTGTGTTTCAACATATGTGTTTTTCCTTTCATGTTTTGTTTAGGTAGAGCTAGCTTGTGTTCCAAGATGTATAATGTTCTTCCTTTCATGTGCAGTTCCTTTAGCGCTAGTTTGTTTTGCGACACGCCCTGCGTCCTCTTTCTTTCATGTGTTGCTCAAGTAGAGCTGTTTTGGTCGCAAACATATCATGTGTGTTCATCTTTTCATGTTTTGTTCCTTTAGAGCTAGTCTGTGTTCTGACGTATCCTGCGTCTTCTACCTTTCATGTTTTGTTTAGGTAGAGCTAGTTTGTGTTCCAAGATATCAAATGTTCTTCCTTTCATGTGCGGTTCCTTTAGCGCTAGTTTGTTTTGCGACACGCCCTTCCTTTTCCTACTTTCATGTTTTGTTTAAGTAGAGCTGTTTTGGTCGCCGGCATATCATGTGTGTTCATCGTTTCATGTTTTGTTCCTTTAGAGCTAGTCTGTGTTCCGAGATATCCTGGGTCTTCTGACTTTCATGTTTTGTATAGGTAGAGCTAGCTTGTGTTCCAAGATATCAAATGTTCTTCCTTTCATGTGCGGTTCCTTTAGCGCTAGTTTGTTTTGCGACACGCCCCTGCGTCTTCCAACTTTCATGTTTTGTTCAAGGAGAGCTGTTTTGGTCACCAACATTTCATGTGTTGGCATCTTTTCATGTTTTGTTCCTTTAGAGCTAATCTGTGTTCCGACATATCCTGCTTCTTCTATCTTTCATGTTTTGTTTAGGTGGAGGTGTTCTGTATTCCAACCTATCCTGTCTTTTTTCGTTTATGTTGAATATAAGAGCCGAATATTACACAAGAAAAATGCCTCACTATTTTGTCATTTTATACATTTCTCCTTGTATATTTGATCACATTATAACTTGAGAATCCTCAAACTGCTTACAAATGCGTGACAGTGATTGATTGCATGTCCCATAAACAAAAGAATAAACATTTGAAGGACAATGTGTGCGAACGAGACAAAGGCAAGTCACATCGAAGCCTTCAGCAGAATCTCGATGAGGCCCATTAATCACATCGGGTCACGTGACATGATTACTGGGATAAGCCCCGCCCTCCTCCCCTGCCTCGACTTACGACGCGGGCGCACACAAAGGAGCGACGAGAAAGATGCAATGTTGTCAAAACAAGATACGTCAGCGCCGGTGACGTCACCGGCACACAAAAGACTTAATATTGCGAAAAACGTCACTTTTTCTAAAAAAGACTTTCGTTGCGTGATGACGTCATCTCACAATAGAAGCATTACCACTTAAACTACTAAATGACATCATCGAGAAATGTGGCTTCCTCTTACCTAATTTCCTAATGAGTAAAGTACATTATATTGTATTTTATTGTAATTACTAGGAGATAATAATGAAGAATATTATGCCTAATACCAGAGTGTGTTTAAGAGACAAAAATCATTCAAATTTTACCTCATTTTAAAAAAATAAATACATTATAATTTGTAATAACAATATTGTACTTAAGATATAATACCAAAAAAACATTTTTAAATCATTTTAGTCTTTTCCTTTTTGTGTATAAATATTCGATTTTATCCTTATTGTATTTTTTATTAACTTATTTAATCAACACTGTACACCGGGGTTGCAAAGAAACTTTAATTGCCATTTTTGGATAATGAAAAAAAAATTCAATTTTGGATTTAATTACTGTGTAATGACAATAAAAAATACATATTTGGCTAAAAGTACAAAGTCTTAAATTTCCCCTCTTATTTTTTTGTACATACTATCTAATAGAAATACCCATTTCGATTTTTTACTATGTTAAAGGTAAGTAAAATATGAGCCACTTTTCACAATGTATTTCATATTCTACTAAAGATGTGAGATATGTATACTAAAAACTATTAAAAAAAAAACATAATTAAAATCATAATAACAATAATTTTAGTATCATTCTCATTGTGCCATACTGTTATAATGTTTCTTTTAAACAATTGTGGCTCATCATAATCAAGATTATTTGTTTATTTTTTTCAATTTATATCTTTACATTTGTTTCATAATGTCTTTTTTACCACATTTACTATTAAAAAGTTTATTTTAAACAACGTCATTTCAAACAAAAAACATTGTATTACAGTGTCATTTATTCAATGTTTATTACATTGAACTATGTAATAACAATAACAAAATACGTGTTTATCTAAACACGGGAGTTTGTTCAAGTCATTTAGTCATATACAATGTTATTATTCAAATTTTAACATATTTCTCTCATTTTTAATAAGTAGTACAGGTTTTTTACACTTAACCTGTATTTTTTAGAGTAAATGTATTATTGAAAAAAAATATAATGAGATACTTATAATTATTTATGAAAAAAATAGTGAGGTGAAATAATAGTGCATCGCAACAGTAGTGCGGGTGTCAGCAACCTGCGGCTCGAGAGCTACATGTGGCCCTTTAGAGCTGCCCTAGTGGCTCCCTGGGGATATTTGAGAAATGTTTGGGAAATATGTATCTTTTGTTGGTACCATTGGTGTTAAAAACTAATTGAATAACTTTTATGTATAAATCACCTTTTAGTTCAAAAATTGTTTTTTTAATGAGTTTATTTGTAGCTCCGGACATATTTGTCTGTTTTTGGGGTATTTTCTAAATAGTTTCTTGCAGTGCAATGTAAAGTAATTCCATCACATTTTTAGCAGCAAAAAAACAAAAACAAAAAAATCAATAACAAAACAATGAGATAAATGGAAAATGGCAATACCTTCTCCCCGGTAAGAGCGTGCAGTCCCTCCCGGACTTTGGCGAAGGATCCCTCGCCCAGTTTCCGACCGATCAAGTAGTTTCCGACCCGCTTGGTGTGGTAGAAGTTCTTGAGGATGTCCGCGGCCGGGCTGCGGCAAAGTGTGGCCGCTGCACCCGGGATCAAGTCGCCTTCGTCGGGTTCTCCGAAGGCCGGCCCCTCCATCAACTCGCATTCGGCCACCGGCATGACCGTCTGTTGATTTTGGGCTCGTGGTCCAGGAATTAGTCGGATCCCTAATGTCTTAATTAGGAGTTCTGGGCCACCTGTTCGCTCCGGAGGAATCTTATAACGACATTAAGACTCATTTATAGTAATACGCGTGTTTAAGTGATAATGTACTTAGGTTTTATCTTGTATTTATAAAAAAATGTATAAATGTGTCGGAACCGGGTAAATATTGTGTGTGTGTCTTAAAAGCTCATGTCAGTTTGAAGAACAAGTGACTTTCCCGGTCCGGGTGAAAGAAGGAAGGGCGTTCCTTTAATGGGCGGGGCTTATCTTACCCCAGCCAACCGACGTCCTTGTTAGGAAAGCGAGCCAATCGGCGTTGACGTAGGCGCGGCTTAGGGGAAATGTCAGGAAGAAAAACGCACGCTGGAGGAAAAACATGCGAACAAAGAGCACGTTGGGAGACGCTCGGAAAAACAAGGCATTTTAAACAATGTGATATATTTTGAGATGTAAATAGCACAGAAAATACATATTAAAGGCAAATGAAATTGGAAAGTATTTCTTTTTTAAGTTAATCAGATTTATTTTACGAAATAGGAGTGAGAAATTCAAAAGCGTTTGTATTATAGATACGCCGAATTGGTTATCCAGCATATATATAAATCTCCATCAGATTACTATTTTTCATTCTTTTTATATACAATTTACCTGCTGGTGAGCAAGTATGGGAATATACTTGTATTTATTATCATAAATAATTATTAATATCCAAAGGATATCACATTTTTAATAACACCCTTTAAAAATAATTGTCAATAGTGTCATTATCAATATTTGGAAGAAATTGAGATGCTTAAAGAGTAAATATATATAAATATTCCGTGTGTGGTCCTTTTCAGGCGAATATTCGACTAAAAATAACAAATAATGATTAAATAATCTCAGATAAGGCATGTTCTTGAACCGGGGAGCTCACCTTTTTAAAACTGAGAGCTACTTTTTGTTAAAGAAGCGCAAAGAGCAACCAGTTTGATTCTAAAATAACACGTTTTTCCTGTTACTATGTTGGCTGTCGTTATTAGAGGGTGAAATAGGCTCAATTGACCACAAAACATAATACCGGTTAGAAATCAAGTTTCTTAGGAATTCACAATGACCCATATTGTTTTTAGAACCAGACCTTGGGCTACTCAGTGAATCTTGAGAGGCTACCTTGGTCCCGCAGGTACTGAGTTGTAGACCCCAGTTCTTGAACAAAAAGCAAAAGGTTCCTATTTTTTTCTGTCATTCTCAGTTATATATTCAATTGTTGTGAGAATAAATTATATATGGATATGATCAATAAATTTGATTATTTGATCGATGAATTGCTCAAATTGTGTTTTGATTATTGAAATGGGAATAGTTCACTTTAATTGCATGCTTTGGTGATTAAATATTTAGATTTATAGCTGGCACGGATTCCTAGAAGGAATTGGCACCTGAACACATGCACACTCCTCTTTGTCACAATTTGCAGGTTTAAGAAAAACAAACGCGTCTTGGCTATAGAACGATTCTACCGCCCTCTATTGGTAATGTCGTGCATTGCAATTCGGAGATTGTAAAGGATTTGTCTTCGAAGCCCCGTTGTGTATTATGTAGCGACCCTTAGTGGCGTAAAATTGTAATTACTTTAAATCAAACAGCGTTGATTCATTAGATATAATAATAATTTCCTTTGTATTGTCATTCTTTGTAACAATGTACACAGAACGAAATGTCGATACACCTGACCCGTTGTAGCGAGTCGATGCAGCCGCAGCCAGAGGGCGCCGCCATTATACCAATTAGGTATGTCTCGGTCGAGGCGCGAACCAGCGACCTCCCAGTCTCAAAGCGGGCACACTACCATCTAGGCTACTGAGCTGGTATACCAGACAAATTAAAGAAGCTAACATCTTTGGCCGCCATTTTATTACTATGTAAGCCTAGATAACAATTTTGAAAAAGGTAGCTTTACCTAATGGTGCTTTTATCAATTGCATAGTTGAGCCCTGCGTGAGATGGTCACAAAGTCCTGTGATTCAGGCATCTGGTGTGTCCCTCGGTTTCCTTCTCTAGCCCCTCAGCTGCAGGCTATGGCTCGCCGTTATTGTTTACTGCTGTGTAAATAAACCTGCTTGATCTTTTGGTGGGCCTGTTAGTAGCTTCTACCGCTAGCCACTTAAGTGAGCCACTTACACCAGCTCTGACCAACGACAACTACTGGCTGTTTTCAGCCGCTCCGGGTTTATCCAGCTTGCTTGATCCCCCATATTGAGTAAGTAGGCTTCCAAATTTGCCTAGAATCCGGAGGGTGTCTGCTTCAAATGCACAGGCTTCTGTTCCCTTTTCAGTGAATTATAAATCACGGTCACTTTAACAATAAATAGAAATCACACAATTTGCCCAAAAAAAGAGCAACAATTTGGAATTGGTGTTAATCTACGATAAAAAATAGCAAGTATTAGGTCAACAATAGGCCACTCTGGAGCGGCATGGGGCTCTTTGGTGCTTTTTTTTCAAATATGGTTTCTGGAGGAAGGAAAACAGAACACTAAATGTGTTTCAATTATATATATATATATATATATATATATATATATATATATATATATGGTATGTTTTACCTTCCTTATAAGAATGATATCAAGCTTTTCATTTTATATGTCTGCAATCATGTTTTTTATGTCCAAAATGGCTCTTTCAAAATTTTGGGTGGCCAACCCCTGAGCTAGGTAGTCAAAACAAATTCAGCTCCTAGAGCAGGGGTGTCAAACTCATTTTAACTGGCAGGCCACACGATCGAACAAACATTCTCTCGGGGACTGGTCTAATCGATTGAGGAGAAAGAGAAAAAGAGAGAAAGAAATAAAGAGAGGAGAGGAAAGAGAGTGTGGGACAAGGAAAGAAAGGGAGAAAGGGGGAGAGGAAAAAAGACAGAGAGAGAACATGATAAACAAAAGAGGTAAAAAGAGAACTAGTGAGAGTGGGGGCAAGAAAGAGATAGAAAAAAAGAAATCTAAAAAGAAATAGGAGAAAAAAGAGGAGAGAAATAGAGAAGAGGAAAACAAGAGAGAAAGAGAAAAAAGAGGGAAGAGGAAAAAAGGAAGACAGGAAAAATGAGGTAAAAAGACACTGAAAGAGACATAAACGAACAAAGAAATAGAACAGAGATGGAGAGAGTGAAAGAAAGAGATAGAGTGAGAGAAAAAGGGAAGGAGAGAGAGAGAGTGAGATGAATACAAGTACAGCGTCTTTGTGAGAAGCACCTGGCTTTGACAACATCAAGTGGACATATTCCAACCTGAAGCTCGTTTTTCTCTTGCGCTTCCCTCAGAATTGTCTAGCGGGCCGGATTCTATCCCTTAGCGGGCCTGCTAAGGCCCGCGGACCGCCTGTTTGACACCCCTGTCCTAGAGGGTAAAACTTACAAATAAAAAAGCTTCTAAGACTTTACCTGTTAACTTATTTAACTCAACTTATCAGGATAACAAAAATTCTCTAGAAAACCATTTAAACCAGCAAAATATCTTTATTAGAAAAGGCACTTTATCTTCACTGGATTCATTTTTCTAACTAACCCGAAACGGAATCCTCTAGTCAAGAAGTGCTTCGTCGTTGCCAAATCAATTCTTTGAACATGATTTTCAACTAGAGTGACCCGAAACCTAAAATGTGCTCGTGCGTTTAATCTACAGTAGTCATCAACACGTGTTAAAAAAAAAAACAACCACCTTTGGATGCATTCATAAGCACACTCGAAACCGTCGATGACCCTCGGCTGCATGCGCGACGTGATCCTCGCGTTTTTTCCTAGGAAAGAAAGAGTTCCAGTTCTCTCATGGTCTCGTCCTCCATCGCTCGTTGGGCCTGGTTGGCCTCCGGCGTCATGGACAGGATTTCGTCCAGGAAATTGTCAATGTGGGACGGCCGGTTGTCGGGGGTCCCTTCTTGACGGCGGGCCAGGGAATCCAGGAAACCGGAGCTGTCGGGCGAAGGTTGCAGCGGGTGGAAGAAGCTGTCGCAGGTGGCGGTGGAGCTGACGGGCGAGGTCAGCGCCGTACTCGCCGGAGAGTTTAGCGCCGTGCTGTCGGGTTGGCACGACAGCATCTGGTTTAGCTTGGCCAGCTTCTTTTTTTTGGACTTCAGCTTCTTTAGGAGTTTGTAGCGCAGGGCATCTGTGTCACTCATGGGCCCGTTGTGGACTGACCCTCTATTTTCTACTTTTGGAGGACTGCTACTTTTGAAGACCGGGACTTGGGCACCGAAAGCGCAAAACTCCTCTGCCGCCTTTAACGGAAGCTCCTTTGTTTGGAGTAGCTGAAGTTTGGGAACGGGTGGCTTACTTACGGCAACAGGGGTCGAATGACAAGGAGGGTTCTTGACTTGATTGACGAACTGAGGAGCAGTCTCGGGTTTCTGACTGAAAGGATATTGGTTGAGCACATAGGACCAGCGGTCCGATGGCGGCCCGGTGGAGGACACGGGTTTTGCCTTTTGGACACTCTTTTTGGAGGCTTGTCCGTCTTGATCCACTTTCTGCAGCGCTTTGATGTCAGCGGTTTTTGTGTCTAATTGGACTTGAGCGTTCGAAGCACCAACAAGATCGGGATCTTTGTGGATGTTGGACTCTGCAGAGAGAGGAGGTTCCTCGCAAAGGTCGGCAGCCAAGGAGGAGCTATCCGGGGCGGGGATGCAGTCCAGGAGCTCTTTGTCATCCAATGGCATGTCGGTTCCAACCTGTAATACATCACGTTGTGACTTTCATTCAGGTTGTCAAACATACAGCCTGTGGGGACGCATCCTGCCATAACATTCCTGAGTATGTAAAAAAAAGAGGTCATTTCCATCATTTTTTAAAATACTGTATAGTCAAACCAAAAGCACTCTCCGACCACTAGAGGGCATAATTGAGTTTGTTTAGCGAGGTGAGTTGGTTCAGGTTTTAACTACATTCACTCAACTGTTAAAATAAACCAGTCAACACATACAATGCCAAACTTGATAACCTTTTTTCGCCATTGAAAAGCAAAAACCTAACCATGGAAACGAAGCCTGCAATCATCAAGGAATACGAAAACTTCCGCATATTGCAGGGGGTTCTGGTCCCTGTTCCCAGCTATAAACAAGGGTTTGCAGTAGCATTTCTATCCAGTTTGGTGTTTTGTTTAGTTAGAAGCAGTTGGTAATCCACTATATCCTGTCTTCTTCCTTTTATGTTTTGTTCATTTAGATTAGGGGTGTCAAAGTCAAATGCTGCATATAGTTTAGTGAAGGTAATTAAAGCTACTGAAAACCTAAGAAATATATTGCAGTAGGATCAGATCAATGAAGCAATATTTTCTCAGTACTGTTAGTAATCTTGAATTCTAAACATGCACAAAAGACAAATTTCCTTTAAATGAAAATCCCCATAACATGAACATTGAATGAAAACCAAAAATTGCTAATGCTAGTTGCTGGTGTTGTACTAGTCGCAGCGAGCATCCCCCAAAGCTAGTGAGAGCTTCTGAAATATCATCTGTTAAGGCAGCGGCAGTTGCTATGTTGCGCTAGCTGGACGCTAAAGCTAACAGCTGAACAATAGAGCTGAATAAGTAAAGTAAAGTATTTTTTTGTAATGTATTACGTGCATTGATCTTCAATTTTTTTAACTGAGAAGATTGATGCCAGAATCTGCCATAGAGAACCTAGCTGCCACCATTCAGTTAATTTCTATTTCACAAAAGTAGGCTAAATCGACTCCCACGAATAAAACAATATTTTTTTCATTCACTCAATTGAAATATTTTTGAAAATATTGAAATCAAAGAGCAAACAAAGAAAATACACGGTATTTCGTGATGTAGGATACAATTAAGTCTTAAGATCATGTCAAGAACCACAGAAAACCGTGTCACTTCTGTCCCATGGCCTTCACTTTGATATATTTAACAGGGTTTGTACTGGTACTTGAAATCCTTAAAAATGGTTGAATTTTAATGTTGTGTTTGGAAGGATTGCAAAGTGCTTGAATTTTGGGTCGGGTGCTTTTAAGGTGCTTAAAAATTACACCGACGCGGCTCTCTGGTGGCTTTGCCTGCCTTTGTATTTCTTCCCTCGTGACTAATGGCAGCTTTCATTAGTTTGTATGGCAATGACCCTATGAAGCATCATCGCCCCCTACGGGTTGCGCCCAAGAGGACAGGTTACACAAGGATTACATATCAATTATGGGCCATGCAAAAAAATGACAGTAGCGTTTCCCAGTGGTAAATTATAACGGGAAGATCTTCCTCCAACTGAAAATTTAAGCAACATAATACCGTCATGTTACACCTATATGGGGAAAGATATCTCAAAAACACGTGTTGTTCAGATCCACAAATGTATTCACGATTTACTCAAGAGTCTGAAAATAATACGTCTTCATAAATGCACATGCAATATTAAAAATCGCATACGTGAATCGGAGATATATATGTTGATCCGCACACCGGCACTGGAAAAATTGGCTTTGAAGGTCCTTAAAAACTGCTTGAATTTGGCCTTGACAAGAGATGTACGAACCCTGAATTTAGATCTAGTTCGTGTTTCAACATTATGTAGCAAGGATATAGTCGAGCCTGTGTTAGAGTAAATTCGGTGTCTCGGATCATGTCAATGAATTCTCATTCTAGTTAAGAATCAAATTTCCTAAAAAATCCTAGAAAACTTTGCTCCAGTAAACCCTCGGAGGACCGTTTTCCCACTACGCACCTCCATCAGGGTCAATGTGACAATATCGTCATGGGACAGCCCATGGAAGGTGTCTAGTAGGGTAGCAGAGCCGATGGACACGTCCCTACAAGCCACGCCCGCAGCGGCCTCCTCCTCTTTGTCGCGTTCCAGAACGACGCTAGCCATCGGCGCCGTATCCGGTTGGGTACTGGATGGGGAGCAGGCGCCGGAGCCGGGAAACTCCTCTTCCGCTTCCCAAATGACGAGGTGCACTTCCCGAGCGGGAACGGGCAGCGCGGAATGGCGCTCGATCCGTGGGTGCTTCAAGTCATCGAATTCCAGCCAGGACCCTAGGAAAGAAGGAGGTAGAGCATTTTGCAACGCTCGAATTTTGCACCTTTTTCTCTCCTTGCCAGCTGGATTCCAGAACACCAAAAGGACAGAAATTTCAAAACATTTGCTTTCAGAATTGTGCCTGAAGATTCAATTTTAAGTGAGTATAAATTGTTACAGTAATACATGAGTAGGTGAGCCTGTGATAGGAAACAAGTAACTTATGAGTTATATACATGTAATAAATGAGCAAGTAATAAGTGAGTAATAACTAGTAAGCAATAATAAATAAAAAGGTAATAAATACATATAAAGAAAGAAATAATACACAGTTAACTAGGGAGGTAAAAATATGTAAATTATAAGTAATACAGAGGTAATAAATAAGTATGCAAGAAATTAAGTTATAAATAAGTTTTATGTAATAAGTTACCAAAAAGCAATAAATGGGGAAGTAGCATTTAAGCAAGTAAACAAGTATTAAATAATAAGTAAGAAATAAACAGGGAAGTGAGATACAAGTAATACATAATAATTAAATGTTGCAGTGTGTATAGTTCAATGTGATACTCCAAATTTCTGAAAAATTGTTGTTCCCCAGTCATTTAGGATCTAGTATCAGTGTTGTCACACAAACGCCGCTGCCTGTTATCCATGAAGAGCGGGATGACACCAAAAATCAACAGTGACAATATGATGAAAGTGCTGCATCAGAGTCAGATCAGGACGCTTCTCCTGCTACTGATAACTATTGAAACCAGTACAATCTGTTTCGGGAAATTGGAGTCAGATTACTAATGTAAGTGTGGATTAATAAAGTAATAATTCCAACAGGAGCAAACCCCTAAATTTAGCTTATTTAAAGTATATTTCTTATTTTACATAAAAAGAAAATAATAGCAAACATAAGCTAAATTATAGCCTGATTTGTAAATTTAAATTAAAAACACCAGAGTCTAAATATGTTTCTTGTTGCAGATCTGCCAAACACTGAAAATGGGGGTCTGAGAGATTACATACCTGTCAACTTATATTTGGGCTAAAATCCGAATCGCCTCGGTCACTGGTAGCAGACGACAATGCCACTGTAGTAGAGGTAAGATTTATGGCCCGAGCCCGAACCCGAACCCGAACCCGAGGCAATTTCGGGCCGGGTCGGGCCCTGAAATGTCAGTCATACGGTCGGGTCGGGTCGGGTTCGGTCCTGCTTTTTTTTTTTTTTTTTTTTTTTTTTTTTTTTTTAAATTAATTAATAATGTGTTAAATGTTCATTAAAAATATATACTTAAACCATGTATGGATACTAGACCAAGGAATACTTGTTATAAAATAAATAATTTGGATAAAACGGAGAAGGAGCTGTAATCGCTATTTTTCCGACTCCTATGGAAATTCCTCCCCCCCCTCCGATTTTAAATGAAAAAAACAACAATTTGTTTACACCGCGGGATCCAATGCAACCAGGGTTTCATTCACAATAAAAAAGACATTACATACGGATATTATAGTAAATCAAATAAACATTATTTGTGTACAATTAGTTGTGGTTGCGGAAATCATAGCGTACAGTGACGTTGGTGACTTTTCCATCCGCGTTAAAAAAACGCATTTTGTAAAATACGATCGCGCTTTATTGTTTAAATAAACGCGATCTCCCAATGATTATAATTAGCTCGCTTTATTTTGTTTTAAAGCGTATTATATAGAATACGATCGCTTTTGTCGGAAGCGTACATTGACGTTGGTGAGATTTTCATCCGCGTTAAAAAACGCAATCTGTAGAATACGATCGCGCTTTATTGTTTAAATAAACGCGTTATATAGACTAGGATCTCCCAATGATTATAATTAGCTCGCTTTATTGTTTTAATAAGCGTTTTATATAGAATACGATCAGGGGGGGGGGGGGGGGGGGATTTGCATAGGAGTCGGCACAACACGTCAACATCCCCTCTCAATGAAAGTGCTGCGCTAAAATCTTAAAGGCGTACGACTACTGCTGCTGTGGATTATGGCCCAATGATCAAGTCGTCAAAATGACGGACGCCTTTAAATGTTTTCGCTACCTCAAAAAAAAAACCGTCAATGACAGATTGCAGTGCAGACACAGAAATATAAAAGATGTAAATGTTTATACAGTTTTATTTAACTTAGGCCTAGATGTTGTAACAAAAGGCAGAGTTTAATTTGTTATCATAAATCACCCCTCCTTATAAATAAAATATGTCATTTCGGGCCCCCTCGGGCCGGGCCAGCAAATCCAGTTAATTAGTCGGGCCGGGTCCGGGTCGGGTTTAATACCCCCCGGGCCTGCGTCGGGTTCGGGTGCTTTTTTTGGGCCCGATCTTACCTCTACACTGTAGTGTGCTAAAATTGTTGCGGTATTCTGCAGTCTTGTCTTGCTGTGAGTAAATAGGTTTACGTTTATCATCGCTTAATGAGGAGGATTTGCCATTATTGGCGGTGGTTGACAGGTATCATATCGAAAGACTGTTGATAATAAACAATCACTTACTGTACACTTAAAATTAAAGTTAATGTAACTTTAAATGAAAGCACATTCTAAAAAATATTTTTCCTATTATAGTTTGCATGGACAAACTGGACAAACTGATGCTGGCAGTAAGCGGCCATGAGCGGTGCGCGGTCTCTAGTGGTAGTCTCTGGGACTGCTTGTAAACGGAATTTTCCTTCGTATAGCGAGCAAGAGTTTTGTTAAAAGAAAAACTTGTACATTAAAATTTTCCTACTTAAAGGTGCCTGTATAAAGAGGAACCTCTATATTTTGTAATTTGCTGCAAACTGGCTCAGTAAACTGCGGAAAATTTGTAGCATTTGGTGGCATTGGTTATTTCTTCCCATAGGGCTGTGCTTTGATATTTTTCATCGACTTGATTGCAATTTCGCCTAGCCTAAATATCGGTTAAAAACCACTGAAACTGACGTCTGCGAGTAGCCACTTACCGTCCGGTGTGCGTGTCCACGCCACAAAGTGCTCAACGCGCTGGTTATACTGGATGAGCGCCGTGACGACGTGCCGGCGAGACTCAAAAGTGAAGCTCAGGTTGTTTACTTCGTTGCTCGGCACGCCCTCCACAAAGTGCAATGCAAAGACTGGACCCAACCTGCAAGACACCAGATGCGCAAAATGAGTCTCTCCCCAAAAAAAGTGAGAAATTTCGCTCAGTTTCAGTAGAGCTGAAGTAATTAGTCGGCGTTGTCGACCAAAATCGATAATAAAACCGGGGGGCACTGAAATTTATTGTCGCCAGACACATTTTTCTAACAGGGATGCGTTTCTAAAATAATATTACCTTTGCTGAGAGTCGATCAGGCTCAAAATTGAATGGCTCTTTTCTTGAGTACATATGGCTCGGTGATATAATCTTACTTGTGCAAATCCTACCATAGCAGTTAGGTAAACTCAACGTTGTGTTTGGTGCATGCCTAGCCAAAGCTACTCCGATGATCAGTACCGTTTGGTAGATTTAGATACTCTAAAGGCCACAAAATTTACCAACAGTTAACAGTCAAGGTGTCCACTACCAGACCCGGTTTGGCTGAACATTGCTACAGGATCCTTTATATTGAAGCTCGTTAAATAATGTACGTTCACTGTTGAAATTCTTTATGATAAGAATCCACACAACAAACTGTAATTACCCACAAACGCTAGCAAAGCACACAGAATCATTAGACTGGGTGAGCGATAGAAGTGGGCGGAGCTGTGCAACACTGCACGCTCCCCTCTCACACGGCCCCAATGCGCTGAAGGGAAATACATCCATGCAGTTTTTGACATATTTACTAAAGAACTCTGCTTTCACCTTGTTTTAAAACCGTTATTTACGAAAAAAATAGAAGGTCAAAATGAACCTCAACGATTTAAAGTAACTGTGGAAGAGAGACAATTTTAAAGTGCTATATTTGTTGATAGAGGACACAGGCTATGGTATTATTATTATTTTATAAATTTTATCAGATCATTTAATGTCACACAGCGGAATAAAATGCGCTGAAAAATTATCAGGTCTGGTGGTTTTGCTAAATTTGGTCTTAAAATATATGGTTTGTCTCTCCCTTGCTCCCCAAAAAATAAAATAATACAATTATATTTTACTATTTTGGCTCTTTGGTCAAAAATGTTACCGACCCCTATAATAAAGTCTTTCCGGAGAGGTATTATAAACATAAAGAAATGGCAGCAACAAGGCGAAATAAGCGGACCAAAACTTCTCGTGTTTGAGAGCATTTTAGCCTCGATGCGGCTAATAGACTACAGAATACTCCTATAGACTACTATTGAAAAGAAAGTTTGGCAAAGCAGACTGAGTAATACGGCGGTAGATGGGTGACGCACAAATACTTTAAGAGCACATCGGAGACAATGGACCAAACGGAGTCTGACCCGCCTTAGCAAGATTCAAGTAAAGTTGAAGCCAATATGGTTTTAAAGACATGCATTATTCATTTTACACGCCTTTATTTTACTATAGGAAAGAAACGGCGGCGCAGTGGTTGGCACGTGTGCGGCACAGTTCTGAGGTCATGAGATTGAACTTTCCTGTGTCGAGTTTGCATGTTCTCCCCGTGCTTGCGTGGGTTTCCTCCGGGCACTCCGGTTTCCTCCCACATTCCAAAAACATGCGTGTCAGGTTAATTGGCCGTTCCAAATTGTCCCTAGAATGAGCTAATGAGTTGTCTGTCTCCGTGTGCCCTGCGACTGACTGGCAACCAGTTCAGGGTGTCCCCTGCCCACTGCCCGAAGACAGCTGGGATGGGCTCCAGCACCCCCGCGACCCTACTGAGGATAAGCGGTGCAGATAATGGATGGATGGATATTTTACTATAAAAAAAAAAGAGCTTGCGCATTATGCCACACTTTGCCTGAGAAATTAGAAATTAAACAAATGCAGGTCGAAGAACAAACGTTAGTTGTTAAAACAACAAAGGTTGGTAAAACAGTTTGATTTCAAACTGCTGAGAATTGTTAAGCACTTTTGTTACAGACTTTTTGGTTGATCACCGAAAGTACTTCCAATAACAGACATCTTAGTTGTTTAATTTAAAATTCTGCTCCTGCTAATGTGCCTCCATTTGCTTAACAGGGATACAATTTTTTACTTGATCAGAATGTATTTGTTTGTTTGTCCCCTAAAAAATAGAGACAGAGGTTTATAAATGCTTTTATGTCTCTACCGATTGAGCACACTGTCTATATGGTTTTAGAGTTTGATTTCATTTTTGTACAAATCTGTAGTATGTTCAATAAAAAAAATGTATTTTTCACTGAACCCATTTGTCTTTTTGTCTTGTGTTTGTTATCATTTGCTACATCAGGGTTAACAGGGTTCCTCCAGCTTAAGTCAAGTTAAATTCAAGACTTTTTAAGACTTTTTAATGCCTTTTGAAATCTAATTGAAGACCAGGTCGACAAAATAAAAAAAAACACCATTTAAACAAATGTCCGAAAACGTCACATTACTAGGCACTGCTTTTAGCCATGGCAAAAAATGTTCAGACACTTTCCATTGAATGTGCACGATCCTATGGTCCAAAGCAAACTTCTCTGTCGGAAATTGCTATGTGTATTGTGGGTAGACCTAAGAAGTGCGTCTGCTCTTAAAGGCCTGACTGAAACCACATCACTGTTTTGATAGTTCCGTTACTGTGGTCACGTGATGTTTCCACAAAAGTAAATGGGTGAATTACTCAAAAACACAATTAGAAAATATTACTAAATTGTTTCAATTCCAACAAATATATATCTCATTAATGTGTTTGCAGCAGAAAATTGGATTTAAGACATTTTATTGCCAATTAAGGCCTTTTATTTTTACAATAATGGATTCAATGTCTCTAAAGACTTCAAGGATTCCAAGAACTTAAATCAACTTCATGCTAAATGTAAGAATCAAATAAATAGCTATTTGATTATTCAGCCAATCGTTTCCATAGTCAGTGACGAGTTGACTATCGAAATAGTCGTTAGTTGCAGCCCTAATTTTAAGTCTTTACCTCTCCAGCTCCATACTCCTTCGCTGTTTCTTGGCTCCGCAGACATTGCATGGCGCCAATTGATTAGCGCGCAACGGGTGCCAGTCGGGCACCAAGTTGGTGAGCGTTTGAAGCGTTTTGGTGAACCTAAAACAATTAAGAAGGGAGGTGGATGAGGCGGCGGGTTTCCCTTAACTTATCAGACTTGAACTCACCTTTCTACTGACGCCGCTTTGCACTTGGCGCATTCGAACTCCCAGCGGAAAGTGGTCCGGAAGAGGGGCTCCGCCCACGAGTCGGCCGCCAGCAGGAGCGGCATGGCAAACACGGGACTCTCCTTCTGACCTGTAAAGTGGAATATAGTATATGGTTTGTTGACAAGGTTAGGTGCCAGTGTCTGATTGAAGAATAAGACTGATGAGATTCAAGAAGTTAACTATGACATTGCTTGGACCAGGGGTCATCGATATGGTGCCCACAGGCACGCTAACACCACCAGGGTAGCCTGCCGACTGGTTTAGGTCAATAGCTCACTGCTGATGGGTCGTTGTCATTTTATAGGAAATTTGATTCTTAACTGGTATCATCCTTAAGTGCCTAGGTGCCAAAATGTTGTCCGCCACACCATTTTATGTGGCCTGCAAGACAAAGCTTAGAGAAGCAAAAGAGCACCCAATCTGCTGTATTTCCTTACTACCGTTAACCAACCAGAGAACATTGAAGAAACCCACTCTGCCGTTTTACTTGACCCCTTAACATTCCTGTAAATTCTACCGAAAATCCCACTTCAAGATGTACCCAAAGGAAAATGAATGCTGTTCTTGAACTTTTGGGAGAAAATGGACGTTGTTAGTCGCTTTTACCTTACCTGATCAAATTTGATCACAATCTAAAAAAAAAAACATTTTATTCTATACATATTTCCAAGGATAGGTCTAGGCTTTTTTTTTTCCTAGGCCATTTGGAGAGGACCAGTTTACAGTACTAAAACTTCTGCAACTCTGTATTTTACTTTGGCCAATGTATTAGACATTTTGAAAGAGTTGTAAATGTTTGAGTTCTCTTTTTGCGTCTTGATCACTCTTGTGAACACTTGTGCGTAATAATGGTGTGTAAAATAAATCACAATTGGCATTACTAATTATTTTGGGGTCTAATTTTAATACACTCTGACGGATTGTAACAAGGAACCACCAGGGGTACAGAAATGCTTTTAGGCAGATTTTTTTTTTTATATCTGTCGGCATTGTTGTACGTTTGGCTCTAGAGGATACGACCAAAATCGGTCAACTTTGAGACACAGTCGTGTGTTATTTAAAAAAAAAAGTTTATAATTCCTTTAAGGAAAGACAAAAACCACAAAATAAAAAAAACGCACCAAGTTGTCGTTGCAAAGTTTAAAGAAGCTTTCGCTCCTTTCTATAACAGATATAAAGTTTAACAGCAAAGTTCCCAATTCCAAGCAAACATTTTCATTAAAAAATTAGGAGTAAGAGGCAGAAAGACTTTTAAATTATTAAGTCAATCATTTAAATTAGTGTTTGGATGTTTTTGTCACTTTCTAGTTTGCATGAATTACCCCAAAAGATTAACTGTAGTGGAACCGAATTCAAAAGTTGTTTTGCTTTTTTTCAAAACAAATGCAGAGTTGATAAACAATTCGAAATATTAAACAGTAGTAAAGGGGGAAAATATTTAGAAAAAAAAAAGAAAAACAAACTCCATAATCGTTTTACAATCAAATCTAACACCCCTGAATCATAATTTAATTGTGAGCCTCCAAAATGACCCCTAAGCCCTCCAGCTAAGGCACACTTTTGATGCCATTAATTTACTAGTCAGGCCCCCAAGATAATAGTTATTCTACCATGTGCCCCCTGATCTACAATGAGTTTGACACCTCTTTTTTAGTGGTTGACTGAACCTATTTGAACACTTTTAATATTTACAACCTGGTAACGAGATAACAGTAACCTGATGATTGTTATTATGGAATTGAATATCAAAACTGTTAACCCTTTGTGCACATCAGTAACAAAGTAAGTGGCTCTCATCTTCAAAAGATGTGCCAGTTGATCCAACATGGAATATTTAATTTATACACCTGCCCAGCCAATCTTAACTGCCCCCCATTACCTCAAGAATAGAGAGAAACTCTTGCATCAGTGTCTCGGGTGTATTGTACCCTCTGCCATTTTCAGAAACCTTCCAATGAAGCCGGTACTTACCAAACTTACATTTCAGTTTTGGCTGGAGACATTCGAAGACAGTCATCCTGAGGTTCTGCAGCTCTTTGTCAACGTCAAGCCGAGCAGCCACTTCACCATCCATGCAACAAGAGAACAGACCATATCAAATGAGTTACTCCCTTCAATTATTCATGATTACTTGGTAGTCATATTGAAAGTAATTAAGATTCCTTTATCCTGTTCCAAAGATTTTGGTTCGCTTAAGACCTTATAAACGCTGATAGAGTAGACCCCTGGGAAACGACTTTTATCCATTCTGAGGTAGGGTTTGCAAGGTGATGTTGCTGTAGAGCAGGGATTAAAACCAATGTTAATCAATGAGTTCGAAACCCCTGGGACCGTAGATGATAACCATAAAAAAGTATATAATAAGTACTACTTATGTTGATTGAATACCATAATAAATACGCATGAAAATGACATTAAAATATTATTTACCTTGGGTGTGACGTGAAAAATTGGTTTAGTTGACTGGCAGGTGGATGCATCGAGAGCGACGAGGATCGTCATGCCCTTAGATGACTTCCTTGCTTAAATCCCCTTGTTTACAATAGTAACAATCATAAATTGGTTACAGCCATTCCACTTAGCGAGGCTAACAATCGATGTGTCTTATTCATTTTTCTTTATAATGGTAACCTTTGTTTTAATGGTGATCATATTTTTATTCGGGTTCATTTGTCAGTCTCAGGCTGGTTCGGGCTTCAATACCCACGGGCTAGGTCAGGATGGGCTGGATTTTTTAGGCCCCGAGCTAACCTTTACTACATACAGACAAACAAGTCAAAGTGAATTGAATACGTTTTTTTTTGCGGAAAATGTATTGTTGATAATGTACTATGGGGAAATACAGACGCTGCCCTACTTACGAACGAGAACGAGTTCCGGATGATCGTTTGTAAGTTGAATTTGTTCGTAAAATGCTTCAGTGCTATATTTGGTATGTTTAAGGTTTATATAAGTAACCTGTATTATTTTTAAACTGAAAAATAAACGTTTGCTAAAATATTATGCTCTATGTTACAAAGCAGGCTGAATGATAAAGCATAGTGCTGAAAAACAAAGCTACACATTAGGCGTTGACATTCTGTGGTCTGTAAAGCCCTTTGAGAATCCTTGTGATTAAGGGCGTCACAAATAAATATGACTTGACTATAAAGATAAATAAAGTTAAGTTCAACTTACTTTTGGAAGAGTTCCTCCTCCGTGGTAAAAAGTGGACGGGAAAATAAAGCGATCCAAGCATTTTCTCAACCGCATCAAGCTTTCTTATTGTACTTTCATTTCAAATTAAACGACTCGCCTCTTCTTTACACTTCATAACAACCATATTCAATGGATGCACAAGATATTAAAGAATAGAGATGTCAAAGTTCTTATCGCGCTGGAGATTGTATACTATCTATGTATATACTATGTATACACGCAAACTAGGAAGACGAAGCGGATTTTTGTTTACTTCGAGGTTGATGCTCACAGAGGCGGAAAGAAGCACCACAGTAATGTCCTCTACTCAGAAAAAGGTGCACACAATACAAAATCTAACTTACAGTAATGTCCGGATATTTTTCGACATCCCAGAAAAATTAAGTGGTATCTACCGTTTAGCGTAAGTCGATTGGTCGTAAGTAGGGGAGCGTCTGTAGCCGTAAAGAGGGGACGAAAAATAATGTTATTCCACACCACGAATTGAAAATGTGGTAAGGCAGAGTTGCCATATCCCAGAGTTCAACTGGATTTTCTGCTTACCGTTTCCTGTTTGGAATGTATTCTGCGTATGCTGATAGCCGCTCAAAAGACGCCAGACAGCAGCATGCTGAGGCTCCTGCTGTGGTTTCCGCTCTCTCAGGCTTTTGCAGTTGACTAGAAGCACCAACAGGACATCCAACCAGCAAAGATTGTCAGTGTTCTTCCAGAAGAGAGAAGACGGCGCACCAGCTTCTAATTTTGCCAGGTCTTTAACCGGTTCTGGCTCCGGTTTCTTGTCAAATCCGTTAGAAGCTTCTACAGATCCCAAGGGAAAGTCATCACTGTCGACAAATTTCTCCGGAGGATTATCAGGTTCCTCGTGACCATTGACGGGTTTCTCAGGAGAGAAGACTGCTTCCTCGAAAGTACTTTGGTGTTGTTTTGGAGCAGACACCAGGTCATTGGGAACCTTCACGGGTCTCTTTGCGTAGCCATGATCCTCATTTGTCCGTGTCATAACATCCATACCTTCCCCTGACAGGCATTGCCCATGTCCATTCGTAGTACAAGCTGCCGCTTGATTGGGAACGCAGTCTTGAGCCGGAGAGGGGCTCCCATTGGACAGCTCGGCAACAGTTTTGTCGGCTACCGGATGACCATTTAGAACCGTACTTCCAGTATACGAGTCCGGCTCGTCAGAGCGCAGGCGCTTGACTTTAACTACCTCGTAGTCATCTTCGTTTTCCGTCTCAGTTTTTCGCTTCCTGCCACCAGCCACCGTGTCTGCCGGAACCAAACTCGCCAAAACCTCCTCCAGGGGGCGGCTGACCAGCGGGAAGAGACACTAAAGAAAGAGGACAGAACTGTTAGCACAAGTTTTGATCCTACAAACTGTGGACGGACTGACAGCTGACCTGAGGCTCGGTGCAAAGCGTGATAGAGTCATGGAGGTTGATGCGATACGAGCGCAGGGCCGAGTGCGCACCTTTGGACGCGCACCACGGACAGTTGTCCAGTGAGCCCATCCTCTCTTGGACCTGAAAAGTTAGAACGCAGGATTTACGGACACTATAAATGATAACCAAGTCATATATCATACGGCATTTAAGAGGCCTATCTGCAATGGGCAAATAAAATGCGGGTTCGCCTATTGATTGGCGTCATTGGATCATGAAAATACAGTATTATTGGTTGAAAAACCTCCCACAATGCCTCTTAGGGTTAGGTTCAGAATTACCTGTGATTCTTAAAAGATGTGCAATTCAACCATTTAAATACTGTGTTTTTGGCTACGGGTATGAGACTTGCGTTGATGCTAACATCTCCCACTTTATGGAAGGTTCACTTTGCAATCCCCACCTTTGAACGGATTAATGTCGTATCTCAGAGGTCTAATGTTCTAAAAACATTCTATTTGACAAGACCACAAAGAGAATTCCTTCATTAATGCACTATTACGTGTGCAATCGATATCATATCACAATTCGTAAGGAAGATTTGACTTATTTTTAATCAATTTTGTATGTAAAGTTCATGAGAATAATACATTAAAAACGTAACACAATTGATAGTCGAGAAAACGGTTGCATACTTCAAACTTTCGCCTTTTACCAAAGATTTCCATTTGTCTTTTGCTACAATTTAGATTGGCACTGTAAGTCACAGTGGTGGTCAAACAAAATTCAGCTTTGCGCAGGTGACAAGCAAGTTGAGAGGAGAGCAATCAAGTGCTCACACTGACTTTTCCCAAATACCCCACCGGGGGGGAGGCCCAAGCCCCCGGACCGGTGTCTTCACCAGGCATCGCTACTGCACTGCTCCTCCAGAAGTTCATCGATGACGCCCGCTGCCATTCCAGCAATATCACCATGACAAACTGGCTCACATCTCAGGCAGCTAAAGGAAAGAGAATGTTTTGGGGGGGAGAGACATCAAGAGAAATGTTTGCAAGCTGTATTTAACCATTTGCACCAGGACCTGTTTAAGTGATATATTACTTTTATTACAATTTGATCAACCCCTGAAGTCATTTTGTCACATTAGAGGAAGTTACAAAATACTTTCTGTACATGCAAACACCTTTGATCACCAACAGGGTAACACTACAGGGTCCAGTTTATATAAACTTTGTTTTTAAAATTAAATGAAATGATCTGCATTTATATAGCGCTTTTCAAGTCAGGACTTCCCTAAGCGCTTTACAGTGTGCTTCACATTTCCCAATAGCGGCCTTGCAGCCATGTAAGGCGCTAACCTGCTCATTGGGGGCATTAGGGGTTCAGTGTCTTACACAAGGACACCTCGACATGTAACACGGAGGAGCCGGGATTCAAACTGCGATCTCTTGATCCCAAGACGAGCGCTCTACGAGGCACTGCCGCCCAAACTAGCAAATAGTGTATAGTAACTAAATTGATTCAACATCGTCACACTATTCACACATAATAGGAACTCAAAATTGTGAGCAAAAAAAAAACCAAACAATATCAGGCAATAAATACACAAATATTTTGATGGAAAACATGGAGAGGTATATATTAACTATGTCCTTTTTAGGTTAGTTTAAGCCTCCATAATTGATAAAGATCCAAATTATAATCACTGCATTGACTCCATTTGACATATGATCGTCCTACAACAATAATTAACTCAAAAGGATTTAAACACACTCATAGCAGAGAATGAAACAAAGCTACCAATATATTAGCATGCTAGCATGCTTGGAAGCGCGAGGCAGCGTGTTTCGCTGTTTAGTGGAAACTGTATTATTTTAAAATAACACTCACCGTTCTCTTATTATAAACTCTTCATATTTGTCCAAAATGTTGATATTAAACTGGCTTTTTTTTGTTAAAGAGAGAATCTCACGGCAAAGCGCTCGCATTAGTCGTAATGAAAACGTCGTGCTTCTTTCAGTGTGTTTCACCGGCTAAGGTCCGGACTAAACCAAGACTGAGAGTTGTTCCGCCCGGAGACTTTTTGTTTAAATGTTATATTATTGTTATTACTTCTATTATTACTATTATCATTATTATTACTATTATTACTATTATCACTATTATTACTATTATTACTATTATTACTATTATTACTATTATTACTATTATTACTATTATTACTATTATTATTGGCCACTCCTATTCCGGCTCAGGACACTAATCTACAAACGTTATTATTTTTAAGTTACATGGTGGGCACAAACAAGAAAAGCGTCAGAAACGTTCATATTTATTGATTATGTATTTCCTTAATTTCCGCTCTAGCAACTTGAAATGGAAGGTAGGGGGAAACTCTAGCGCCCTCTATTGACTGACAACTCGTGCTTAGTTACCTTTGCAGTGTTTGTTGTAAGCAAAAAAAAATACATATATCGATAACAAAAATGAATTATCACGTCATTGTTTGTAATACAATCGTCTTGATTATCATTGATTACAACGTAGTGCACATTGTTCACAACGAAATTAGACGTGGCACGCCAGCATAAACGTGTATTTGACAGGTCAAATATAATTTAAAAAAATGTTAGGAAAGATAAGCAATACAAAAATACTTCAGTAAAATATAGTGCAATGACATGTAGCAGAGTCATCAACATAGCCCAGAAATTCATGAGCTGCTCCCTGCCTGTTCTGAAGGACGTTGCAAGCTCAAGCTACAGGAGAAAACCCGAAACCATAGTAAAGAAAATACAAAAATGAATCTTAAAAAACAAAAGAAGATGAGAGAGGGACAGAGAGAAAAAACAAGTGAAAGATAGATAGATAGATAGATAGATAGATAGATAGATAGATAGATAGATAGATAGATAGATAGATAGATAGATAGATAGATAGAGAGAGAGAGAGAGAGAGAGAGAGAGAGAGATAGATAGATAGATAGATAGATAGATAGATAGATAGATAGATAGAAAAATAAATAAATAAATAAATAGAGGAAAAAAATAAAAAATAAAAAATAATTGAGTAATTGAGAAAGAGAAGGCAAGAAGAGTAAGAGAGAGATAAAACTTTGGAGAAATAGTTATACATATATATAGAGAGAGAAAGAGATAAAAGAAAGAGAGAGAAGAGAAAGAAAGACAGGGGGAAAGTGAGAGAGGAAAAAAGAAACAGAGAAATAGAGACAACAAGGACTAAATCGAGTGATGAGACAGAGAGAGAAATAGAGAAATAGGGCAAGAGAAAAAAACAGAGAAAGAGTCAGAGAGAGAGAGAGAAAAAGCAAGAGAATGAGAACAAGGAGAGAGGGGGAGAGAAAAAAGGATACTGAGAAAGAAAAAGAGAGAAAAAAAGAGAAAAATAGGGTAAAGGACAGAAAGCGAGAGATAGAGAAAAAAGACGGAGGGAGCGAGAAAATAAACTTGGTGGACTTGATCCTGCCCGGCAGCCCCATATTTGACACCACTGCCATAAGGCTTACGGTTTATGTTCTTTATAACAAATGTGGAGCACAACGAGGCTTGAAGTGGGGGTAGGGAACGAGGGGGGGGCGACAGATATCCCACTCAATCCACCCAACACACACACAAACACGTGCATACATCAACTGTCTATTGCAACCCCCCTCCGCCTCACGTATCCTTCGCCCCCTCCCCCAAATCGCCCCTCCTGGATGAGCTCCTGCTCTCCATTTTCCTCCTGATGACAAATTTGCATATGATTCCCATTTGGGGCCGCACTCATTAGAATGCACAAACGTGGGCCCGGTGTCTCGGCCTGGCGAGCAGACGGATGCCGAATTGTGTCATCTTCCTGGCGCAGAAATGCACCCAAGGACGTATTTCAAATATCTGGCAATCGAAGGGATGTTGTGATTCTTCATTATTTTCAATCGCAAATTAAAGGGTTACGTTTCATCGCCGATTCGCTCAATGATAAGATGCGTGTCATTGCATCCATCGCTCCATCTATTGCTCTATCTATCTATCTATCTCTCCATATATCTATCATTGATCCATCCATCAATCTATCTATCTATCATTGATCCATCCATCTATCTGTATATCTATCATTGATCCATCCATCTATCTATATATCTATCATCGTTCTATCTATCATCACCATATCCATTTATCATTGCTCTATCTATCATCGCTCTAACGCTCCATCCATCTATCATCACTCCACCTATCATCGCTCTATCTATATATCTATCCATCTATCATCGCTCCATCTATCTACCTATCTATCTATACTTCCATTTCTCCATCGATCCATCATCGCTCTATCTATTCATTGCTCCATCTATCACTCTATCTATCGCTCTATCACTCTATCTATTTATCTATCATTGTTCTATCCATCCCTACACCCACTGCTCCATCCATCTATTAACTCTATCCGTCCCTCTATCTTTCTATCACTCTATCCATCCATCATCGCTCCATCTATCTACCTATCCATCATCGCTCCACCCGTGAAGCAATCTATTTATCGCTCTACCCTTCAATTTCTCTATTCATCTATCATCTATACATCCATCTATCTATGGCTCTATCCACCCATCTATCTATAGCTCTATCCATCCATCTATCTATGGCTCTATCCATCCATCTATTGCTCTATCAATCCATCTATTAATCTTTCATCGCTCCATCCATCTATCATTGCTCGATCTGTCCATCGCTCCATCCAGCTATCATCACTCCATCTATTATTGCTCTATGTACCTATCCATCCATCCATCCATCATTGCTCGATCTATCTATCAATCATTGTTCTATCCATCCATCCACTGCTTCATCCATCTATCATTGCTCTATCATTGCTTTATCATCACTCTATTGCTCAATTTATCTATCTATCGCTCTATCCACCCATTGCTCCATTCATCTATCATCTCTGTATCCGTCCATCTATTTTTCTATCATGCTATCCATCCATCATCGGTCCACCTATCTACCTATCTATTTATCAATCTATCTATCCATCCAGTAATCTATCCATCTATCATCGCTCTATCCATCTATCGCTCCACCCGTGAATCTATCTATCGATCTATCCAGTCATCCATCATCACTTTATCCATCCACTGGTCCAGCCATCGATCATTGCTTTATCATCACTCCATCTAGCATCCCTCTATCTATCAATTATCCACCCATCTATCTTTTTCTCAGCTCAAACTAAGCATTGAAAGTGACAAATGTTAAAAACATACGACCGAGATTCCATCAACTTATTGACAGCTATGAACACAATACCAACATAAACTTTACAACTTACTTATTCAATGTCCCAGTCATAATCAGATACACCAAAGAGTTGATTCATCTTGTGCTTTTTATTGCGTTTATTTGTATATTTGAGGACACCTTTCTCCGTTTTTTTAACATTTGTCTCTGGCACCGTG
Organism: Urocampus carinirostris; assembly: GCF_059441175.1. NCBI lineage: Eukaryota > Metazoa > Chordata > Actinopteri > Syngnathiformes > Syngnathidae > Urocampus > Urocampus carinirostris. The sequence continues at coordinate 9,453,913 of NC_142365.1, forward strand.
AATAAAAATAGTGTCATAATGAGATCAAATTAAATGTGCTTTAGACACAAATAAATACAGTGCAGTACTCCTGCTTACGTGAATTACACTGATTTTAATTTAAATGCTCTATTTACTCTGGAAAATCTCACAATACCACAAAACATTTTCTCCTCGGATTGATACAATTCACATAGGTCACCCCTTTTATACTTCAAAATGGTGATTTTCTCCAAAAGGTGAGACATTTTCATGTCTTTTTGTTGTTGATGGCTTTAAACACTAAAACAAAGTTGCCATCTTGCCGCTTGCTCATACTTTGTGCTTATTCGAGACGATGCTATCTAAATCCACAATGTTTTGCCGTCAATCGGCTGTTATAACCCGATTTCATTCCGCCTTTCTGCCTCAACAATGCGCGCGCAGCTCGGCCACGTCACATTTGTTTACAAACACGGAAAACGAAAAATAGGAAGCGAAATAAGGAGAGAACAGACCCTCGGGTAGGTCTCCGTGACGACGACAAAACCCCACGGCGGGGGCACCGCTCACCTCTGCCCCGCTTCCCTTCTCTCACTCGGCCTGGGCGGATGGAATAGTTGAGCAAAGCCTCTCATAGAATCACACAGCAGCAGCACAGCCATCAGCGTCGGCGTGCTCCACTCCGACACAAATATTTTCATATCCACGCGCCCACGGAACACTTCCTGACGTCGCATCGACACCCACCAATGAGCGTTCGTCTTCTATTAGGACAATGAAAATGCTAGGACCAATTGGGAGCGCGCTAGTGAGCGCTCCAACCAATGGCGAGCGAGCTCCATCGAGAGTAATGTTAGAGAACGGAGGAGTGAAGACGCTGCGTATCCCCTCATACAACAGCCATTGCCGTGCATTGAGAGCCGAGTCACAGTCGTTCGGTAAGTAAAACAAATGGCGAGAATTTCATATTTTTAGATGACGTGGACCGGAACCACAAGAAATACTTCACGGAATCCCCACTTTTAATCGCCGATCGTTTTTTGATCGTGTCAAAATGGCAGAAAAAGGCAACAAATGGAACCGAAGGTTAAACAGTGGTCGTGGGAATAGTGAACAAATACAAATATTCGCGTGGGGAAATCTCCGGATTAAATCACAGATTTGATTCAATCAAAGAATTTGGAGTATTTTTCTCATGAGGTTCGCACAAAATGGAGTCGGGGTAGTTTGCGGTGATCGTGTGGAAAAAATCGGAGAACATCTTGACAATGGTTGCGGCGCGGAAAACGGTAACGGTGGAAAACGTTAGGAAAGTCAAGAAAATAAAGAAAAAAGAGAGGAGGGATTCTGGTGTTTTGTGGGGTTCGATCTGATTTAAAACGTGTTGGAATAAATAAAAAAAACGAGTCTCAGAAGAAGCTGCGCTTTACTGTAATGGCTGACTGTATTCGCATAGGAAACAAGGCAAATCTAACGCACGAAGAGCAACTTTTTCCGAGCGGCTTTTCTCCCCCGCGCTACCCGCGAGGGAGGCGCCCGAGGGCGGCAAACAGTAGACGAGACCCTGGTGGTCCCAACGCCGCCTCGCGGGGGTTTGTGCGGCGTTGCGGGGCTTTTCTACGGGCGTCCGAATCCAGACGCGCCTCCTGCCCCCTCCGCCACTGACACAAAGAGAAGGGAGCCATATTCTCTCCATGAAGACGAGAGCGGCCATTAGGAGCCTCGCTCATCTGTTTAAAGGCGACCCAATGCAAACCAATGGAAGGCGGCTGGAAGCAACGGAACAGCACCGGGAAGACGTCGAGGAGCTCGCCGGAGCTTTCCGCGGGACCCTGGAAGCTTTCGACGGGCCACAAGGAGACATTTGAGGGGCACTTTCTTTCATAACGAGGCCATTCTCACAAAATGGAAGAAGAAATATTGCCGTCGTTGTTGTTTTGCTTGTGACCTCCTTTTCCGACAGGAGACAAAACTCTCCAATTGTTTCTCGCAACTTTTCCCGGGAACATTTAACAATCATTTGCACAATTAAAACATTTTGAATAGAAATTATTTTTTTTCGCAAAAAAAAAAAATCCAGTTTGTGGGACACTGTTTTTGCAATAAAAACATTTGAAAGTGTGATCTGTGTATTTTTTTAAAGGGACAGTATGTAACATTTGACAGCTACATGTTTTGACAGGTTACTTTTGGGTACTTGTGTCCTTGATTATGCTCGAATTTTAATCTTGTGTTTTCAAGGTTTGAAACGTGCTCGTAAATGCTTGAAATTGTTGCCAAGTTTCTCAACAGTCTGACTCGATGGACCACGCTTTAAATGAAGAAAAATAAAAACGAAGAGTTTAATAATGCAGGGACTAGCACACGCATCATGAATGACAATGTGAAAGAAAAAATTAAAGGAAAACAGAAAATGGAAGAAACAAGAATCACAAAGGAGAAAAACAAAGAGCAAAACAGAAAAAAGAAAAGATGGATGAATAGGAGAAAAAAAGTTTTTTAAAAAATCCAGGAAAATAATGAAGAAAAGGAGGAAAAAAACAAGGACAGTAAAAGGCGAGAAATGGGAAAAAAAAGTTGGGGTAAAAAGAAATTGAAGAAAGACGATAAAGAAAAGAGCAAAGAAGAAGAAGAAATGAGACAGAATTATGTTCTGTCCGACAAAATATGTAGGAGATCATCAACTTATGTCAAATAAATACAAATTTCTCCACAAAAGAGTATTTAAAACTGCACATTTATATGATAGTTTATGCATTTTTGTTTATGATTTGAATCAATATTGTTTTATTTTTATGTAAATAATGTATTTTTAATCACTATTTAGCGCCTCCTGGTGGGTAAAAATACAACAGTATTCATTTAAATAAACACAAATAGATGAACTATCATGTAAACGTGCATTTATTTTGAAGAAATTAAAAATAATTAGCTGATGAAAAATTTGCGTTTATTTGACATTAAATGATCCTCCTCTAGAGGGAGCTGACCTGTGTTTTGTTTTTATTTAAATTATTTTCTCACAATTAAAAAAATATTATTAAAAAATGGTTCTGCTGTTCCCCCTCTTTATTTTCGCCATTATTGTAGTTAGTTTTCCTTGTTTCTATTTTTCAATTTTGTTTCTATTTCTTTCTTTTTTCTTTTACCCATTCCCTTGTTTTCTTTTTTTTTCACTTTTTCTAAATTTTTTCTTTTCTATTTCTGCCCCCCTTTTTTATTTATTTAACCTTTTTTTTCTCTCTCTCTTCCTTTTTACATTATTTCTTTTACATTTTCCTTTTACATTATTTCTTTTACATTTTCCTTTTTTATTTGCAAAAACTTTTTGGCACTCGTTTTCGGTTCCACGACACCGTACACAATAGGGTGAAATATTACACACTGTCCCTTTAACACGCGCACAACACATTTTATTCATGTTCCCATCGTCGCCTCCCTCGTCAACGCCAGGTAATCGCCAGCATCACAAAGTAAGTGTAATTTACGCGCTTTGTCCATAACGAACACGCGAGCCCTCATCAGTAAATACATAAATCGCATAGTCATAACAGTCGTCGCGTCGAAATTCGATCGTTGGGGGGGAAAGTAAGGACGCAATCGCCTCGCTTTTAATAGTTTTTTTTTCGTTTTGCAGTTTTTTGTTGAGGTGATTTCCAAGCCAGGATGAGGAAAGATCCGGCAAAGCCCAGGGGCAAGATGTCCTCTTATGCCTATTTCGTGCAGACCTGCAGGGAGGAGCACAAGAAGAAGCATCCCGAAGCTTCAGTTAACTTTGCGGAGTTCTCCAAGAAATGCTCCGAGAGATGGAAGGTAACGTTGTTGAAACTCCCCCTTAAGTCCTCGCAATTCTTTTTTCCTGCTGCATAATAAGCGCACTAGATATTATAGTAATAACTCATTTATAGCGGGGAGGTTTGAACCAAAGTTAGAAATGATCATTAATAACGTCGTGAACATTATTTATAACAAGATTAAACGATGCACTCCAGGATAAACGTGTAATAAACGACTTAAAAGAGAAAATAGGATTTACAAGGTAATTCTTGGAGACTGGCCTAAGTTTTCAGTGCATCAGCAGATCAGTGCAATATCCCAGTTGTGTATATTTTTTTATTATAAATGTGATTAGTTTGTATGAGAGGTGAATTTTTCTCTACATATTTTTTTTCACTGTATGTATACTTTGCCAACTAAAATGGAACACAATAATGATAAAGTTCATTCTGACAACATATTACCAAAAATAAGAGTTAAGAATTAATATAAATATTCATTTTTAAATACATAGTCATGATATATATATATATATATAAATAAATGTCTCATCTCATTAGCTGCACCGCTTATCATCAGTAGGGTCGCGGGGGTGCTGGAGCCCATTCCAGCAAGCAGTGGGCAGGGGACACCCTGAACTGGTTGCCAGCCAATCGCAGGGTATATATAAATGTATTAATGTTTAACAAAACAATTAATATCAATGAAATGAGCGGTATCGGATTTATAAACATTGGTTTATATAGCTAGGTCAGTTGGACTGCAGGCTGTTTTAGCTAAATTACGAGTGTCATCGTGGTTTTGCTGTGACCTCCTTTCCGATGGGCAACAAAACTCGCAGACTGTTTCTGCAAAAAAAAAAAACGGGGGTTCGTACGGTTGCTTGAAATCTTTGAAAATGCTTGAATTTTAGTAAAGCATTTTCAAAGATTGAAAAGTGCTCTAATTTTGGGTGACGTGTTTGTAAATGCTTGACATTGCTGCCAATTTTATTTGCTCTTTTCGGATTGCATTTTTAAAATGATTTTATTTATTTGATTTAGTTTGAAGCCAGGATGAGTAAGGATCCGGAAAAACCCACTTGATATTATAGTAATAATTCTCCTTTCTATCGGGTCAGTTTGAACCAAGAATTAGACTGGCCATTATTGGCAACGTAGTGAACGTTTTTACAAAGAGATTAGAGAATGCCCTCCAGAATAAACATTTAATAAAAACCTAAGAGAAAAATAAGCAAATGTTTACAAAGTCGTGCTTGTAGACTGCCCTAAGTTGTAACTGCATCAAAACAGTAGTATAATGAAAAACAGTGAGTGACAGCGTATTTTCAAAATAAGATTCAAGAAAATACGAAAATACATTTTTCAATACATAGTCAAGACGAATGTATTTTCATAAGACAATTAAAAACAATGAAATGGGAGGCCCGAGATTTCGAAACATTGATTTATTTAGCCAAATTTCAAGTATCCTTTTACGAGGTGTCTCCAACCCTTTTCAATCCGAGAGACACTCTTTGTTACTAATTGGCGCAAATTGCAACCAGTTTGATATGAATTCCGAACATAACAACTTATGATGTTATTATTATGTTGTTACTATGTTATTACCAGGTTACTTATTGGAAGTATGGTTAAAGAGAATCAGTGAATCCCTAAAAAATCATTTTACTAGAAAATACAATGACCCAACATTGGTGAGGCTCACCTAAGGAGGCACCCTGGTGCCCATGGGCACCACGTTAGGGAACCCTGTTCTACATAGTTAAAATCTACTGAGAATACGTACACACTCTAAAAACTGTTTGGTCGAAATAACCTATCTTGGTTAAAAAAATGGATTGATCCGGTACCTGGCTGATTTGACGCAACATCCCGTTTCTACAGAAGTTAGAGTAGTATTTTAGTTTTTTGCACAAGAGAATTCTGTAAAAAGTTAATTTTATACTAACAGTACTAACAGTCTCAAGTCATTTTGGTTAGAACAACCTGAACAATTGTGTTGCTTGTGTAAAAAGAAATGTGGGTCGAATTGACCCGAGTATTGGGTCGTCCCATTTGTGACCCAACTTTTTGGGTCATTTTGACACAGGTTTTTTTTGTACATTTTTACGGAAAAAAATAAGGCAAATAACATTATTAATCTATATAATTCAATGGGTCACTTTGACTAGAGTGTGTTTTGTCTGAATTAACTTAATGCTGTTACTTGTATAACCCAATATATATAAATATTTCATTGTATCATTTTTTTGGGGACTCAGATTTTTCTTTTCCTCCCTTTGTTAGCTTTACTCAGGACTTTTGCCTTCAACATATTTAGGAGTCTTTGTTTTAAACTGCCTGGGTGAATTTGACTCAGTACAGTTTCAAATATCAATATTATAATATAGTAATATAGTAAGAGTATTTATTGTCATAGATGAGAACGTAATGGATATTTAGAACGGAACTTCAGGATAAACATGTAAAAAAAACTCTTGAAAGTAAAAACAAAAAAAAAAACAAATGGGTATTATTTATCAATATTTGGCAAACACTGAGCTAGTAAATACTATGCATCTTCCATAGTCTATTACGCCTGTTTATAGCAATTTATGAAATATGCATTTTCTATGGAATCAAAAAAGCAAATTAAAAGATAAAATAATCAAGCATTGTACAAATTTACTCCTCTATATTGTGCCCTTGGTTTAAATGGGCAGTCCAATCAATGCCCAGTGCATCTTTAAACAAAGACTGCCGTTTAGAGGAATCAATTAGTATTGCAGTTTTTTCGACAAACTGCAAACTAAAATGGTGCTCTAAAATGACAAAGCTTCAAAATCTGTAAGTTCTCTAAATCCAATAGATTTTTAATATTTAAATTGCCCACTTAAAGTATATGTTTAACTTGGGGATTCTACAAAAGGCTTTGTGCTCATAACTACCATTTTCCTAGAACTACTTGGGTTGCCAACACACTTAAGGTTTAGGTTCCTCGGGTCAATTTGACCGAGAAGTTCTTAGTAGTATTTGAAATGACTAAAGTATGTCTCTCATCTATACGGCAGACAATGTCAGGCAAGGAGAAGGGCAAATTTGAGGACCTCGCTAAGCAGGATAAAGTTCGATATGAGCGGGAGATGATGAACTACACACCAGCCCGTGGGGGTAAGAAGAAGAAGTTCAAGGACCCCAACGCCCCAAAGAGGCCCCCGTGAGTCCAGCAGCACCCTCCAGGATTCCATTCAACGAGAGAATCTTAACAAACCACTCTTTTTTTTGTCCCAGGTCCGCCTTTTTCATCTTTTGCTCCGAGTATCGTCCCAAAGTGAAGGGTGAGACACCCGGCATGACTATCGGGGATGTGGCCAAGAAGCTCGGCGAGATGTGGAACGGAACCTCCCCCGAGAACAAGCAGCCCTTCGAGAAGAAGGCGGCGAAACTGAAGGAAAAATACGAGAAGGTAAAACTGTTTGGATACATGGGGTGCTTGAAATGCTCGAATTTCAATCTTCTAGGTTTGAAACGTGCTTGTAAATGCTTGGAATTGTTGCCAAGTTTCTCAGCAGTCTGACTCGATGGACCATGCTTTAAAAGAAGAAAAACAGAAACGTGTTTGATTAAAAATGAAAAAATAAGAGTTTATTGGCGCGCGTCCAAGAAATGCAAGTATTTGCACACGCATCTTGAATGCAAATGTGAAAGAAAACAATCAAGGAAAACAAAAAATGGAAGGAAAGAGAAACACAGAAGAAGAAAAGGAAACAGGAGAAAAACAAAGAAGAGCAAAATAGAAAATTAAAGAAAAAATGAAAGGACAGATGAGCAGGAGAAAAAAGAAAGAAAAAGTAGAAAATCAACTCTCCCTTCCCCTCTAAAATGATTGATCTCCTAGTTTAAATGGTAAATGCATTTATATAGCGCTTTTCAAATCAATGAAGACCTCCCAAAGCGCTTTACAATGTGCTTCACACTTACCCATTCTCACACACACACAACGATAGGGAGTCAGCCATGCAAGGCGCCTACCTGCTTTTGGGACCATTAGGGATTCAGTGTCTTGCCCAAGGACACTTCCACATATAGCACGGAGAAGCCGGGAATTGAACAAAACAAAAAGAAAAGAGAACAATAAAATATTTGCACATACAAAAAAAAACGTTACATTAATTAATATTATACATGAACATTTGACCACAGGGAGTAGGATAAGCCAAAGATTTTCAGTGCCCCCCCCCTATTAGAATCCCCCCATGTTTTATTACGCTTTTTTCGCAGACTGAAACTCAACATTTCCCGCTAGTATTGATTTTGTTTAATGGCAATTGACTTTTTCAGGCAATTGCTTAAAAGGAAGTCAATATTGGTTACTCATTCGGAACACCCATACAGGGTGGTACCAGTCCTCGCTCAGCTAGACTCTTAAAGGGACAGTGTGTATTATTGAGTGTCACCTAGTGTTTGACAAAAACGTCATTCATTAAAAAAAAAACAATATTGATTTAAATAATAATCAAAAATACATGAACTATGATAAAAACATTTATCTATCTACTTACTTACCTACCTACCTACAAGTTAAGCACCTCGGCACCCAAGTTGGTCATGCTTTCGTCCCTCCAGATGAAACAGGACATAAGAAAGCGGCCATATCACTTGTATCAGGGGGACACAACACACAGCATGGCCCGACAGCTTTCACTGGTTTACCCCTGCCGCATCATACGGGTGCCCTGCCCATCCCTTAGAACGCGTCCAAACATCCCACTATCCTTAAAAACATGCATTTTTTTAAATACTATGCGTCAAGAATTTGATTATTTTTGTATTTTTCTAACAGACAAAAAAATCCCAACAAGAATTTGGGAACAGGAAAAAAATATATAAACATCAAGACTAAATATGTATGAATGCACTGTGTTTGTTCTAGGACGTGGCGGCATACCGCGCCAAGGGAAAAGTTGGCGCCGGTGCCCCGGCTGCTAAAGCTGCAGCTAAAGCGGAAAAAGACGAGGACGACGACGAGGACGAAGACGAAGATGAGGACGAAGAAGACGACGACGATGACGACGAGTAATTTGGTCGGTCGACGGGCGGCGTTGTTAATTGTTTGTAAAGCATTTCCGGGCGCCCCGTGTACACACTTCACTTATAAAGGCAAACAGTGTTTCCCATAGAATTTTCTGAGACCCTGGCGGGTGGACGGTCTAGGGCGGTCCGGGGTTACAACGGTCCCCCGTTTGAAAAAAAATGTGTACATTTTAAATTCAACCTCATTGATCTCGTGGATTTTTCGAGCAAAATCGAGAGGCTAGATCTATGATCGACGTGTTCCCTCGCTATTCTACTCTTCTATTTATAAGCATTGTAAGTGACAAATGTATTGTCACTGTAACATGTGACACACAAGTCAAGTCATTTTTATTTGTGACGCCCTTAATCACAAAGAGTCTCAAAGGGCTGCACAGGTTATTACACAGACTATTATTACATCATCCCCTGATCTGGAACCAACATGAGGGCAAGGAAAAACTCAAATCTCAACATGAGGAAAATGAAGAAACCTTGAGAAGGGACTGCACGTGTAGCATCCCCCTTTCAGGATTACCAGACAGCAAAGGATGTTGCAATCACAAATAATACAGACATATTGTCCACGAAAAGGAAGTTAACATTTGTCTCTGGTACAGTGACTAAAAATAGCGTGGTGAGATCAAATCGACTGCCTTTTCGCATGTCGTCATGTCCACCTGTGGTCCAGCGGTTAGAATTCGGTGCGCTCACCGCTGGGACCCGGGTTTAATTCCTGTTGCATCCAACAGTAAAGTGTGAACTGAGAATAAGTGAGACAAGGTTTTGAAAAAATTAGGGGTGCGCCTAATACACAAGTGCATGTTATAGACCATTAAATATGGTATATCTAAAATAATGATCCCATTTTTTGATTATACAAGTTTGTGAGACTCTGGTGGGACCAATTAAACCCCGGTGGCCCGCCAGAATCTGTCTATGGTATGGGAAACACTGAGCAAATCATTAGTTGCTTCCAAGGGGCAAATGGGTTGGGGGCAAACTTAAAAAATGAAGAAAAAAAAGCTGTGTATATCACTTGTTTTTATGCTGTACAGTTTGTTTCTCCTGTTTTGTATAGTTAACACTACACACGTCTGGTGTCCGTGTCTTCTTTGTCTCTCTCCTCTAAATCCTCACCCGGGGGTTCCGAGGGCTTACAGTATTTAGCCTAGCTAGACGTGCACAGCACATAAAAAGAAAAAAAAATGTTAGATCTTCTCAGTGTTTTTGTGTTTTATCGCCATCAATTTACTGATCTTTACGTACCACTGTCATAGCAGCACGAGAAGAAATTTGGGGGGAAGCCTCGTTTATTGTTAAAGTTTAAATTGCTTCTGATGTCAATAAACATTTTTTTTAATAAGTAGCGTGTTATTTTTGTGATCTTATGCTTTTTGCATAGTTTATTGGAAGGGTATTTGTAAAGGTTGCATGTTATAGTATTGTCACGGTTGCCATGGCGCCCAATTGGCCCCGCACGTGTGGCGCCAGCTGCGGCTCATTGACAGATTGGCTTTCCGTCGATTTAAGCTCAGTGCTTTCACTCTTCCTTTGTCAGTCCGTCAACGAACCTCTGCCCCGCAAGACGTGGGTTCTGACTAGGTCCTGTTTCCTGTTGGTATTTCCTGTCCGGAATTGTTGTCGTGTTTGATATCGGTTTCCAGTTTCGTTCCTGTCTAGTTTGTCCTGTTTATTTTCGATATCCTGTTCTGATATCAAGCCTGTCTGCCCCGTCCTGTCTGGGGTCAACCCCATCTGTCCGATATCTGCTCGGGCAATTGATATCGATCTCGTCGGCCTCTGGCTTCCTATCATTCCACGCCAGACTGCTGCCTAACGTGCATGACTCCCCATTTACGTAAAATAAAAGGCTTGTGTGAGAAACGTCACGCATTTGGGTCCTGATCCTGTTCCGGTTCATGACAAGTTTAGACTAAAATTGAGATATAATAACTCCATACCTACCAACAAGGTTCCCTCTAAGTGTCCACGGGTCTGAGCTATCACACAAAGTCTGTGAGAGTCACTTTGAATAAAGGTAAGTAGCATCAATCCCAAGTGTGGCAACCAAATCATGAGGAAACGTCCAAAACCTGACATCAAATCAAGTTACATTCTGCTGGCTTTCCAGCAGTTCTTTTTAGTTTTTACAACTACATGAGATTTATGCATCTTTTGTTACATAATACTTGATTTTTGTGGTTTTATTTAGTTGGTTGCACAACAATATGCATTTATGCAAACTTTTTTTAGTGGAGTACAATTTTGTCCAAAAGATTGACTGTTATATTCAATTCATTAGCAAATTATAATAATTATTATTCATCAGAATGAAAGAGAATACTGAATGAGGTTGAATTTAAAACTCGTAAGTTTTCACGCCTTTTTTTTCTTATTTTGCGTATTTTACTCTTTCCCTTTTTTGTCTTTTATTTTCCTTTTTATTTAATTTACTTTCTTAATCTATTTTTTCCTAGCTTTTTACTACCCCCTTGCTTTTTTCTTTTGTTTCCTACCTCAAGTTGATCTATTTTTTGCTGTATTTTCCCCCTTTTTTATGTCATTTTGTACATAATAATTGGTGATATATGGATGAAAGCAACCAAAACAACCTGAAGAGCTGTTTGGTTGCCGAAAGTGGCATAAAAGCAGCTTCTCTAAAAAAGTCGGACATTTGCACTGCAACATTGACGTAGCCCCGAAGGTAAACCACATTTGTCTTTTTGTATTTTAATGTAAATGATAAAAAAAAATGCGACAACTTTTTTAAAAGCAAAACTCCAACATCCAACCCCTTTCATTTTCCTTTCTCTATAACTCGAGCACATTTTCACGCTTGTTTTCATTTACTCAATCTCATGCTGACATTGACTTCAAAAGACCACACTTAAAACACTGCAGAGGGAACCTGCAGTGTTTTTGCCTGCATGCACTGTAATTTTGGCCGAATTTGGTAGTGAAATATTTTCACAATTATGATTTTTTTGCGCAGGATGGATTTCCTTGGGCGCTGAGACGGTCTGAGCAGGGCGCAACTCGCAGACTAGAGGGAACATTGCATACCAACACAACCGCTTTACACATTGGGCTACCGCCTTTCTTCCCTTAAAAGTGCTTACAGATTTTTAAATAAAGAAGAAAAAATAGCTTTTTCAAATATTAACAACCACACTCAAAACACTAGTCTCGAACTAGTGTTTGAGTTCACGGCACAAAGGCTGTGCATGAATAAACAGTTAAATTTACATTTTTGTAAAAGTTTGCCACTTCCGGATTTAAACAAGCAGATGTTGCTATTAAATATTTTGGAGACGGATTGTACTCCGCGTGTAAATTACATTAACAATTACCAATTATTATAATAGAAAGGTTGGTATGTGTGCTACTCTGCAAAATGCCACTAAAATTATATAAAAAAGCTGTACGGAATTTGAAACTTTGTTACTCCCCTGCCATCTCCTGGCTCGTGTCACCATTGCAGCCTTGGTTCATTCGTGATGCTTGTGCAAGTACTCCTCTTTCTTTCCATCTTTTTGGGAATTTGCGTGCTAAAAACAGGCCTTTTCTTACTTTCACCATTTTCATAATACACCAGGGGTCTCTTGGTGCCCGCTGGCATCCAGGTGCCCCCTAAAGACTGCTGGTGTGCATGCGGACCTGTTCTGAAAATGGCTCACCAGTGGTAGGTCATTGTGATTTTCTTGTAAAAAAGTGTTTTTAGTGGTTGACTGTGTCTATTTAACCCCACCTCCCAAAAGTAACGTGTAATAACATAGTAACATAGTAATAACATGATAAGTTATTTTAGAAATGCATATCAAACAGGAAACGTTTTGCTTATTAGTAAAAAAAAGTAGCTCTCAGCTTGGAAAAGGGTTGGAGACCCCTGTGACACTCTGATAAATGGAAATATATATATATTTTTTTTTAAACCTGCTTGGACGAGCATGACGTCACTCCCTAGCACGCCCCCCTGCCCCTATTCCTTAAACTTAATGTGTTCCACCCCAAACAGCTCTGATAAAAGGAATATACAAGCAGATAGGCTTAGTGGAAAAAAAAGCATAAGGGCTCTTTGAACTTAGTTTGGCATTGTTAACACATACCTAATAGAGAAAATATTTAACTTTCAACTTTTAAGGACACCTAAAAAACGACATTTGTAGTTAAACTGTGCCCTGCAATGACCATATAATTCCACTAGACGCTGCTATTCTATAGTAAGAATGACTTCTAGTGCGAGTCTGATAAAAGTTATGTTCGTTTTCCCCCTTGATATCAGTCGAAAACATACGAAATCGACAGAGATATTTGAAAAAAAGTGAAAATATGTTAAAAAAGTGACAAATCAATGAATGGTCGTGAAAAAAGAATGGTTTAAGTGACGAGAACTGACGTACCAATGTGAAGGAATGTACGCGGTGAAAATAGTGAAGTGACCGAAACGTGGAGCAGTCGTTCTTTCAAAATAAGTGCTATACACATACATGATAATTTAAATTGCCGCGAAAAATGTTGAAAAATATCAGCAGTAAACTATGGATTATTTAGAACTACACAAAAACTGGCTCAATTAAAAAAATAGATTAAAAAAACATGAATTCAACTAATTTTATTATTTTTTATTGAAAGACCAAACAGGATATCGATTATTGTATTTTTCGCCCGGAGTATAGGCCACTCCAGGCGGTGACGTCGTCAGTCAGTCCGTGACGACGCCGACGAACGAACCCTTAAAACACCATAATACCTTTTTTTGTCCCCTTTTCGCACTAATTTGTCACCCTTTTCCCAAATCACGTCGTTTTAACTTATTTTTCATCGACGAACAAGCGGTAGAAAAAGATATATAAATATATATATTTTCCCGTTCCGCATGACGTAGCTTTCTTCTCTCGTCGTCGGTGTTCTCTTATCTTTTGATTTTCTTCCTCTCGACGGCGGTACCGGGTTTGCGGTCCGGTGGTACCAGGTTCGAGTCTCGGGGGTTTCCCACCCGGGCGACCCCGACGACGGTTCTGTCCAAGGAAGGTTGACACCACAGAAGACATGTCGTCGAAGCTCGCCTTTCCCAGCTAGTTAGCGGATATGTCGGCGGAGTAGAGGGCGAACCTGGATATACCTGGACTGGACTCGTCTGGACGGACCGACTGCTGTTCGGCCCCTGTCCTGCCTGAGAGTCCAAAACCCGAAGAGTTGTCCCCCTAAAGGAACGAATTTGGGAGTAAATTCCACTGACTGGTATTTTCAGGTGGTGGCAGTTACCTGAAGTGGAAAATTTGGCCTTGAACGACCTGCGGGATGACATCCGGCATGTCAGAAGACATGGTGAGCTTTATTCCTCCCACCCAATTCGGAAAGAAAAAAGAATCCGAAACAAATCTTAAGTACTACTGAAACCCCAATAGATTGTCACAGAAATAACGGATTCCTTCAAATAGACACCCGGGATACGACATTGCCGTGGGTTCACCGTATAGCGAGGAATGGAAATACGTAGCAGTGTCGTGAGGGTTCCTTTAAAACTGTAATCCTTTGCAGTTAATAATTACCTGTTGAATAATATAATCAGTAACGTAATCCGAATACTTTAATTTTAAAATAATGTCACCTCATTATTATCGATTACTTATGCTACTTCATCTAACCATCCATTATCTGAACAGTTTATCCTCAGTAGGGTCACGGGGATCCTGGAGCCCATACCAGCCATCTTCGGGCACTCAAAGACAGACCTCACACTAGCTCATTCACACCTAGGGACAATTTGGACCGGTGTTGTGCCGAGATTTGCATCCCCTGGCTACTATAACCACTTTTACTTCGTTTTAACTCACTTTTATATCACTTTTTGGGAATGTAATGGCGAACATATAACCAAAACTACTTCGTCTTGCATTTGTTGGGAATGTAATACAACTTAAACCATTCCGTCTTTGATTTGTTGTGAATGTAATCGAACGGTAATAATAATAATAATATAATAATATATTATATTATTATAATATTATTATTATAATAATAATAATTTCCTTGTATTGTCATTCTGTGTAACAATGTACACAGAACGAAATGTCGATTGCACCTGACCCGTTGTAGCGAGCCGATGCAGCCGCAGCCAACAGAGGGCGCCGCCGACCACTTTTTAAGTCTTAGGAATGACTCGGCCGGGGCGCGAACCACCGACCTCCCAGTCTCAAAGCGGGCGCCTTACCATCTAGGCTAATGCACACCGTATATAGATGACTTTTGAGCATGTAACATGTTAATTTTGCATTTTTCTACTCAAATCGCTCGTATTAAAACTGTTATGCACTCTACCATGAAGCTTATTTCAGCATAATAAGCTTCATGGTAGAGTGCATAACAGTTGTCAAAAGTGATTTATGTATGATACAAAGACGTAATGGATTAAGTTGTATTAGATTCCCAACAAATGCAAGACGAAGTGGTTTTGGTTATATCTTCGCCATTACATTCCCGAAAAGTGATATAAAAGTGAGATAAAACGAGGCAAAAGTGGTTATAGTAGCTAGGGGATGCAAATCTCGGCATAGCACCGGCCAATTAACATGCATGTTTTTGGAATTTGGGAAGAAACCCATTCAGGAACGGATAGAACATGCAAACTCCACATGGGGAGGCTTTGGTTGCTGGACTTGAACCCTGAACCTCCGAACCGTGGGACTGCGCGCTAACCACCGAGCCCCTGTACAGTCAACTTTTACTCGTAAAAGATAAAATAAAACTAAATATAAATAGAATTACCAAATTCTGATTAAGATAAATGAACAATATAACCTTGAAGAGATACAGAGGAAACCAAGATCAGATCGATGTTTGTAGTCCAACCCAAAAAGTGCTCATCTTTAGTCTACTGAGAAAAAATTAACTGTGTATGTGTGCAATGGAGACGGCAGAGCGAGAGAGAGGAGCGACTGGACATGGTAAACAAAGATACTGCGAACGAGAAAAAGAATAGAAAAATTGGAAACTAACGCGCACCTGACTACAATATTGTCCCCTGTAGTGTGCAACATAAAAAAAGCTTTTAAATGAAATTATAATCCTTATTTAAAAAAATTATAGGCCTACCTGTAATTAGATTAGCTTATTTTCAATGTAAATATCCTCATTACGTAACGCTGTTACATGGATTCGGTTACACCCCTAGCCTGGTAACTAGCTAATGCGTTGCAAACCACAGATACTCTATGTTGCATGTGTCAAACTCATGGTTGAAGTGCCAAATGTGTCCCACTACACCATTTATGTGGCCCGCGAGAATATCTGAACGTCTAAAGATGAATTAGTCAAAGAGTGCTTCAACCAAAAACTGCATTTCCCACAATTAGGGCTCAAAATTGGGGACCGGTTCCCAACGCTAATGTTTTAGGTCAACATAAGTCTTCCATCAAATATGATTGGCTAGCTCCAAGGTTCGTACAGGTGCTTGAAATCTTTAAAAAAGCTTGAATTTTAAGGTAGTGTTTTCAAGGATTGATAAGTGCTTGAATTTTGGGTGAAGTGCTTGTAAATGCTTACAAAATGACAACAGCACTGCTCACTAAGGGGTTAGATTTTTCATTGCATTTTTTCCTCGTGATTATCTCAAACTGGCATGAGTTTGTACGGAATTGTCTTGTGAAGCGCCATCGCCTTTTAGGGGTCGCGTCCAAGAGGACAGTTGCATGCTACACAGAGCACTATGAACTGTGTATTACGTATTAATTAGGGACATTTATTATGGCCCATGCAAGAAACTAAGGTAGTTTTCCCCAGGGGTAAATTGGGATTAGAAGAACTTCCTGCAATTGAAAATGTAAGCTACATATTACTGTCACCCAATACCTTTCTTTCAAAAAAGAGATTTGTCTCAAATGGATTCATGATGTTCTCAAGATCTAAAACTAATGTCTTGATAAATGAACATGCAAGATTAAAAATCACATATGTAAATCGCAGATATATCGGTGGCTCTGCAAAATTCATGATTCACATCGGATTTTTTTCTTCTAATAGTACTAGAGAAATTGGAAAATTAACTTTGCAAGTCTTTAAAAAGTGCTTGAATTTGTCCATTCAAAATTTGTACAACCTCTGAAAATAACAGGTAGTGGTAAAAAAAAAAGGTAAATGGTAACGCTTACGTGAAATACACGTGCATATGATTAATTACCATAAACAAATATATGTTATATAAGTCATTTGCCACTGGGCAATTTCCTGAATTTATGAAAGTTGCGAGGATCATTCCTATATTTAAAAACAGAAACAGTCACCAGGTCACAAATTATTCGCCGATATCAATACAATTGTCAAAATATCTCGAAATTATTTCTTATACGTCTTAAAAGCTTCATTAACAAGTATAAATTATTAAATGATAGTCAGTATGGCTTCAAAGAAACACATTCTACAGCTCTGGCATTGATTGATCCTGTAAATGATATAACACATAAAATAGACAAAAAGCTATATTCCGTCTGTATTTTCATAGATTTAAGGAAAGGTTTTGATTTTAAAAAATCACAGTATACTACTTCAAAAGCAACCGCAATATGGTATACGAGGAATCCCTCATCACTGGGTGAAATCATATCACTCAAACGGATCTCAATATGTACTGATGGGTGACAGCAATTCAAGTATTTTGAGCATTAACTGTGGAGTTCCTCAAGGGTCTGTGTTAGGACTTTATTGTTTTTATTGTATATAAATCCTTAAATTAAAATAGACTGTATTTGCTGACAACACTACACTACAATATTAGGTTCGGGTACAAATCTGCAGATATTGGACACATATATGACTGTAGGACTTAACAAAATAAAAGAATGGTTTGATTAAAAAACAAACTATCATTAAATGTATCAAAAACAAAGCTTAGGGTATTTGGGAAATCCAATAAAAACATTGACATACAAACAAAGATTTGTAAAATTAAAATAGAAAAAGTTTTCAGTGTCTCAGAGTGACTATAGCCATGATATAATCTAGAGACCCTAAATAAATAGCATCCAATCCAAATGAGCAAAAAACATTGCATTTATGAGAAGATATATTCTAAAAATGTACACTGCAGGTCTTAGGACGCATAGCCGATAAATATTTCCCAAAATATACCTAAAGTTTCACGAAGCACACACGATACTGAACTGAGTGAAGATGAAGAAAGGCATTGTGGGAGGTAGTTCATCAAATAACATACAGTTTTTGTAGTTTAATGATGCTAACCAATAGCAAACCAGCATTTTATTTGACGTCGACCAATAGCAGACAGGTATCTTGAAGACACAACTCGTCATATGCAAAAACACCGCACGGTTTGAGTTTTGTTTGCTCTGGGGCACATGAAATCATTTGTTAATGTGATATAGTGGGGAAAATACCATAAAAAGGGACCACAAAAAACTGTTTGTTCTATACTGTTAAGTGAAAATGTCATAAAGCTCCGTATCTTGGGAGTCTGCTATGTATGTATAGTGCTTAGATGTACATAGGAATCTGGAAAAAAATGACACTTTAGATATGTTAAACTCGTCATATGCACAAACACCGCAAGTTTGAATTTGAAAATTTTTTGTCAGGCATAATAGTTTGTTGTTGATGTTGTATAAGAGGGAAAATGCTGTAAAAACATTCCACGCTGTCAAGTGAAAACCCCGTAAGGGAGGACGCTTTACCCCTGGGGTCTACTTTACTACAAATAAACAGAACATTAGAAAGAAAATGGGGCATTTTAAATATAGAATTCCCAGTAGCAGTTGTATTTTTTAAAAGCCCCCCCTCACCCCTGCACGAAAATAAACACGTGCCTAAGACTCTCCGCATTTTACAAGAACCCAGGCTAAAATAAGCCCCTCTTTAACTACTTCGCACTACAGTTAATAAGGCCTGTTGAGGATTTTTCAAATATTTAAGAAACGCTCCAGGTTAGGTGGGCTTATTTTGTACTATCACACTGTATTTATTTTTTTCAGGAGGAAAATTGTAGTCTTTGACCTCTGAGGGTTTTTTCTTGTGTAAAGTTTTATAAATATCCTGATAGATGGATGAATACACCATAAGAAAAAAGCAAGTACAGAAAATGTTGACTTTGAGCGCAGTACACATTACTGCCTCATGGAACAATACGTTTTTTTACAAGGATTTGGGCACAAAATGGTACGCTGGTGACAAGAGTGGTACCAAAACAACAATTTTTATTAGTAGTACTTGTAAATCGGATTTTCAAAATATGTTTTAGGAAACACAATCTTATTTCCATTTGATGTATTGTGAATTAGTTTCGGTTTAGTTTGTAACCTGAGGAGATCGGACTAAAATGTTATTCTTTCTTTACCAAAATAAAAGTATTTGTTCCATTGGTGAATATTTAGTGGAAATAAAGTCATGTGTATATTATTTTCCTAGACAAAATTATTATTTTGTGCCTTCAAAATAGGGCTGCACGATTTTGGGAAAAAAACCTCATTGCAATTTATCAGACCTGTATTGCAATTTTGATACGACTTTCGATTTAAAAAGAAACGTTTATTTTCTGTGGTAGTTTGTTTTTTTTGGAAGAACTCAAACATACTAAAACTTACCTCAATGACGTTATTACCGACTGAGAGTATACGACAGTGACAAAATCACAACTGCAGATTTACAAATCACTGAATTGCAGTTGAATAAATGGTCTTTTTGCAACTATACAAAAGAACAACGGAAATAGAGGGATTCTCTTTTAAGTGCAAGAAAGCGATTTAGAGAGCAGCTGGCTTGCTACACGCTAGCCTCTGATAACCCGCGACTCAAGCAAGGTCTCCAGGCGCGTTCCGCGATGATTAAAATACAATAGTATCCTACGAATTGTCGCTCCAGGTCATCTATTGAATTGGTAATGGATCTGGAGTTGATGACTAGCCACGTTCGGCAGTGGTGGCTTAAGAGTTGTTAGCCTAGCTGTTAGCTTTCCCTTCCGACGCCGCTTCAGTCGATTCCCAGTGTCGATAACAATCAACCGAGCACCTGCCGGTGATGAGCATTTCCTTACGCTATTCTGACTTTTCTCAAAGTCCTGTTTAATTGATAAATTTATTTTCAATGTAATGAGTCGCTAAAGCTACTAGCTGTCGCTTTGGTTTAGGTGGCCAGTTGTGAATGGGTTGTTTAACTGACAGGTTACAAAAGCCTATCACAGTGGCAACCATTTTGCAAACTTTGCCACACCTTTATTGCCTAGTGCCATTTAAATGTGCCTCTGATCGTCCGGCGCTGTTAAAACCCGAACTGTGTCAACTCACGTTTGCCAAATACTCCATCACTCAAATAACAAACTTTAACTCTAAATCACAGGTGTCAAGCAGGCGGCCCGCGGGCCACATCAGGCCCGCTAAAGGATAGAATCCGGCCCCCCGCGAGACAACACTCAGAGAAGCGCAAGAGATAAACAAGCTTCAGGTTGAAATATGTCAACTTGATGTTGCCAAAGCCAGGTTCCTCTCACAAAGACACAGTACTTGTATTTGTTTCTCTCTCTCTCTCTCGCTCTTTCTCTCTCTCTCTGTCTTTTACACCCCTTTTCTCCCACTCTCTCTTTTACACCCCTTTTCTCCCACTCTGTCTCTTTCACTCTCTGTGTCTCTATTTTTCTCTTCATTTGTTGCTCTTTCTCTCTCTGTGTCTTTTTAACTTCATTTGCTCTAACTACCTTTTTTCTTTTTCTCTTTCTCTCTTCCTACCCTTTGCGCTTTCTTTTCTTTTTCTCTCCTTCTGTCTTTCTATTTCTCTTTGGATTTCTTTCTTCCTCCCCTTTTCTTTTCCCCCCTCTCTCACGACTTTTTATCTCTTGTTTCTCACGCTCTCTCCCCCTCTCTCTTTTTCTTTCTTTGTCCCGCCCTCTCTCCTTTTCCCTCCCTCTTTCTCTTATTTCTTTATCTCTTTTTCTTTCTCTTTAATCTACTATTCCGGCCCCCGACAGAATCTTTGTTCTATCGTGTGGCCCCCGAGTTAACCGTACTTCAAAACCAAGACAATAGGTTTGCGTTTATAAAGGGCCGCAAGAATCCTAAAGTTTCCTGTTGAAGCATTGAAATTTGAAGAATTCAAAAGATACTAACTTGGGCGTCCTTTTAAAGGTCTCAAATATCAAAGACACAACTCTCATGGTAACATTAGTTAAAAACAGATCTCCCCCTTGCTAAAAACAACACATTCTGTCAGCGTTTTACGCAATTGTCACTTGAGGAATCGCAGTTGCACCACAGTGACTTCTATGAACGCCTTTGAGGATTCATCTCGTGTTTAGAAGGTCAGAAATAAGACTTGTGATTATAGCCATAATCCATGCCATCATGCTATTTTTAGCCACCAGAGCTGTGAGTAGACCTTCAGTAATCGGGCAGGCTTGCGTGTCGGATTGAGACGGTGGGTTCGGGTAGCAAGATGTTTTGAGTTGTGAACAAATCCAGTTGTTTTTTAAATTCTCAATTCATTCTTAAAAGTGGTGTCTTTGATGTTCAAACTAGAGTTATGGAGAGTTGTCTTTAACATTGCCATTTGTTGTGGGAAGGGGTTGGGCGTTTTGTGTTTTGCATAGTTTTAACGTGAGTGTTTTTGGCTGTGCAAGAAGCCATGTGTCTTTGAGTGTTTGATGCTGTCATTGACTTTAGGTCACGTGCAAATGACCGGACGCAGGCCTGATTCGAACATTTGGGTGGAGTGGTGGCCTGATGCCTGCGTGCACGTGTTTTTTAACGGTTATGACATCATGTCAACCCCGCCTAAGAATGTGCTTTCAGTCACGCTTCCGCAATTTCAGTCATTGACGGATTGTGAAACCTGCCATGTAGTACTCATGATTGCTTGTGTGTTCGGGTGCTTAAAATCCTCAAAATGGTTGCATTTTAATGTTAGTTTTTTTGTGGTTGTCGCCATGTTTCACAACAAGTCTGCTCAAAAATGACACAGACACTGCTCTGTATTGGCTTCGCTTTCCCATCGCATTTGATCTTCCTTTGTGATCAACTGCAGCTAGTATTAGTTTGTACAGCGTTGTCGTATGAATCGCCACCTATGGGTGCCCAGGAAAACAGGTACATGCTACACCTAAACAGGGAACTATGAAATGTGTATTAGTGCAAGGATTACGCATCAATTATGGACAATATAGAAAATGAAGGTAGCGTTTCCTGCTGGTAATATGTAATGTGAAAAATTCCTGCAACTGAAAATGTAAGTAAGTACATATTACTGTCATTTTTACCCAAACACCCATATGGAGAGAGATTTGTCTCACAAACAAATATATTTGTGATTTACTCAAGATCTAAAAAAACATCGGTCTTGAAACATGCACACGCAATGATAAGAGTCACATATGTAAATTGTAACCATTAGTAGCTCTGCAAAATACATGATTCACACCGGATTTTTTCTGGTACTGGTACCAGAGAAATTGAAAAATTGGCTTTGAAAGTCCTTAAAAAGTGCTTGAATTTGGCCATGAAAAAGGTGTTCGAACCCCGAAAGAAGAAAAAGAAAAAAGTCAGTTTTGTGGATGTGTCTTTCGCAGTGGTTTAAAACCAACGTGCTGCAGGAAATTTCAAATTTAAATGTATGTTTAACTACTATTTATTTATTCTTTTTCAATAGAAAAACAAAACACATTGAATTAATATTGGAAGAATGTTTTCTAGTGGAAATTACAGTATATATGCTAATTTTAAGTAATTTATTTATTTTTGTTGACTTTGTATTTGTTTGGATAACAACAAGTTGAAATGTTGTAAACTTACAAAAGAGATTTGAGTTAGATACAATAAACAAATTCCCTAACTAATTCCACGGAAAATTTTATTTACTCTTGGTCTGAAGTGACAGGTAGAGCTGTAAAATCCTCCTCATCTTTAATATTAGTCCCAATCATTGATCAGATTTGTCCATGCAGCTTAGGAAGTCTTTTGTCTTCTTCATATTTCATGATAATTGCAAGCTTTGTTTCCAAGGTTATCATGTTTTTGCTTCTCCCCAAGGCATCACCGCAAGCTTTGGGAGCCATTGTGTACAAATTCAGTAAAAATAAAATAAAAATCCAGTATGTTATCACTGACTCATTTTGCAAAGCACACGAAATTCTGAACTGAAGGAAAAGAAAGACATTATGGGAGGTCATTCAGCCAATAGCATATTGGCGTGACTAATAATAGCAGACCATCATTTCATATGATGTACTCAAATCGCGGACTTTACAGATACAATAATATGCTAAATAATTTGTTGATAGTGCTATATAGTGGGTATAACGCTAAAAAGTGGGGTGGAAAAAACATCTTGTTTCACACCGTAAAGCGAAATGGTCATAAGGTGGGGATGCTGTATCCAGAGTGTCAACTGAATGTGAATACTACTTAGTTCAAAGTATAAGTACACTTCAGTACGTGTAGAGAATATGTCTTTTGTGCGTATTTCTGCTGATGGGAAGAACATGAAGTCATTTGGGTCCTGCTTCACAGGAAACGGTCACGTACGATCTCGCCATCTCATCTTGCGGTTAATAGTTGACGAGGTCCAGCCGACAGCAGGAAGTGCGCTCCATATCGAGCAAACGGCCTGCTACCAGTAAGATCAATATGAGCCCCGGTTCATTGAGCAGCAGTCACGTTGTGCAGTACACACAACGCACAGTTATATGAGAACACCCACTGATAGAAAACCGGTCTGGTGATGTGTGGACCGATCAGACGTCCTTCTTTTGGGTAAAAAAATAATGACTGTCATTACAAAATAGAACATACAAGAATGCGCACGCTGAAGGAGTGGGTTTGTTTTGTACTCGATGTTTTTGCACCATCGTCCTGAGGAATTACATCATCAGCGATGATTTCACCTTTGGCCCTCAGAGCAGCAAACGTTCTCGCACGTGCTGCATGTTTGCCTTCGTCCGTGCTCAACGCCCTGCAGGAGTTGACTGTTGACCTGAATTCAAGTGGAATGTCATTAACAGAAGCTAACAGCCTTGGAAGTAAAAAGCTCATTAAATTTAATGGGGGGGGGGGCTTCATCACGTATCTCATCTCCGTAATGACAATACATAAAATAACACATTATAGTGTTTGCTCGAATCTGAAGAAGGTTCCCCTTTTCATGGTTTTGTTGCTTGTGTGTTCCCTTTTAGATCAACCTGAGATTGATCCTGGTTAGCGGGAAGACCAAAGAGTTCCTGTTTTCTCCCGAGGACTCGGCAACCGACATCGCCAAACACGTATATGACAACTGGCCAGTGGGTGAGCCGGGACTTCTTTTTTTTAGAAATGTATTTATTGTCATTGATAACCACTTGGTGAACATTGTTTGCAACGCGACTCTATGATAAACAAATTATCGTAGAGTAATGCCCCTTGTTCCTAGGACGTACGAATAAACCTCCATAGATACATATTTTACGCCAAAGGGGGATGAGGCATCTTGCAATTAAAACGCACATTGATGCAGATATTAATCATCATCACACAGAGACATATCATCAATGTTTTGATTACATTCATAGAATTCGTCAATGTGCATCTTTGTTAATCATCCATAATCAATACAGGGTGTCCCAAAAATAAGTAATAACTCAATTATTTATTCTTTATAGACTGGACCATTGAATCGAGTTTTGGAAGCCATAGTTGACTTTGAAGAAAGGGAATTTATTGTAAAATGCTACTGAAAGTGCAAAAGACAAATTTAGGAGGGAGTTTAACAAAGACCCCGCCACCATAAATTACCGTCACTCAAATTGGAGATACGTTTGAAGCTGATGGAACTGTTCTGGACGCACATGAGAAGCTTTCCGTAAGACCACGTTAATCAACCCCATAAAAGAAGGCAAATTACTGGAAATGTTCCAAGAAAGTCTTGGCGGCAAGCTAGTCGTGAGGTATGCATTTATAAATCGTCTGTTTATTGCATCATGAAACGTCAGTGGAGAAGTTAAATTCCAAAATGAATCCACTTTCCACACAAAGATGGTGTGGTGTAATGAGGCCGCATTCAAATTAAACGGTTTGATTAACACACAATTCCACCTAATGGGGCTTGAGAATCCCCATGTAATCATCGACCACCATGTTAATTTACCAAGAATTAATTGCGTTTTCATACTTCCAGTAGCATTTTAGATTAAATGTCCTTTTTTCAAAATCAAGTCTGGCTACCATTACTCTGTTCAATGGGTTCAGTCTTAAATGACTTAAATAAATGCAAAATATTTAAACCCTTAGCTGCTAAAATGTGTATACCTTTTTTGGGTTTACTCTCACTCTTGCTCTTGCACACACACACACACACACTTCCACTAGTTTGGCCCCTGTGAGAATTTGTATTCCGCAATGTGGCCCCTGAGCTAAAATGAGTTTGACATCCCTGCCCTAAGTTTTAAGTGCATCAGAAACTAATCTAATGAAAATGGTGCCATGGCGTCTTGCAGAGTCATCAACATAGCCCACAAAATAATGGGCTGCTCTTTGCCCAGTTTGGAGGACATTGCCGGCTAGCGCTACTGTAACACAGCTTTCAACGTTATCAAGGACTTCCCTCAGTCATCATTTCATGAGAATGGCTAAGGTTCATTTCATCAGCGAATGCGTATGATGCATCAGAAGGAAGACAAGAAAAGCATGACTTAAATGTTTGACGTTTGCAGACTGGGAAGAAGAGCAAGTCAGCAGGCCCAACATCCTTCGGCTCATTTACCAGGGACGCTTCCTGCACGGCAACGTAACGCTAGGAGGTACACACATACTCTCACACATATTCTCACACTAACAAACGTAAACTCGCACTCACGCTACGTGGCTTGAAAGCTCTTGGCTGCCTTGCGCGTACGTGCGCGTTTCCCCTCGAGCAGCAGAACAGAGGAAGCTCAGTGTTGATGACAAGCGTCCTTTGAGCCAGACAGGAAGTGGATGAGGTAAAAGGGAGCGAGCGAGGACATGCATTTGGGAGTTGACTTTGGGTTTAAGGGCAACTGATTCATATCTGACATTTGGCTTAGAAAAAATAGTTGTTTTATAACGGCTACAAATTATTTTTCCTGGCATGTTCGGCCCGAAACACCCAGTTTGGATTTAATCCCATTACTACATCTTTCTCCTTGTCACTTTGTCTTGTTTAGCTTTCTCCTCTTCTTCCACTTCTTTGGTGAGGGCAAGGGAACTGTTTATTCCCAGGAATTAGGACCATACAGTAATCTTTCGGTTCTCGCGGTTAATGGGGACCAGACATATAAAACCAATTCGATTCCAAAATCTGTGAAGCAGCGAACTCGCGATAACGTAACCGTGAAATAGCAAGAGATTACTGTATTTCCTGCTTAGCACGTCATCATTTTGTGCTGCGTTTGTTATGGCGTAACATTTTGTTAATTTTTTTTTGTTTTTGTTGATAATTTCACTCTGCTTGAAAACGGTAACGTTGAGACTGGTTACAACAATAGGTTTACAAACAATTTAAGTATGTTGTCTGACGTATACTGCGCTTAACTTTATTCTTCCTCATCTTCACATTGGTTCATGCCGGTAGTCTTTTTTTTTTTTAATGGTACTGAACAAATTGGAAAATTCTCTTTGAAAGTCCTTAAAAGGTGCTTGAATTAGGCCATGTAAAGTGTGTCAACCGGGTGGAAACCTTTGTTGGCCTGGAGAGAGGTGTGCGCCACCAGGCTGGACTTGCCCAAAAACACACCACAGGAAATGGCTACAAAAATAAACCATTAATTCATATGAATCCTATTTATTTTGTTTGATCTTATTTGTGTGGCAGGTCTGAAACTTCCTGTGGGCAAGACCACCGTCATGCACTTAGTGGCCAGAGAGACCTTGCCTGAGCCCAACTCCCAAGGTAACCAACACCACTGGTCGTTTAACAATCGTAACATACTAGTCAGATGTTCAATACTCAAGGATTGCATTTTACTGATTACTTGAAATACCGTTGGATGAGAATGTACGTCACATTCAAACAATTAACCTTTGCCGTCAGAAATAACTTTATCTACATGGGAGGTATTTTGACCATGGAATGTCCCGACATTAGTTGCGCGAACCAATAAATATAATATATATTTTTTATAATGCCCCCCGTAGAGTGTTTCGTTTCGATGCTTTTTCTTTGTTGATAACTCATCTAAAGCATTAAAAAGACAAAATACACTATGTCACAAAAGTGATTACACCCCTTACATTTCTGCAAAGATTTCATTATGTTTAATGGAACATCGATGAAACAATATCAATTTGACAGAATGAAAAGAAGTATGTCAACAAAGGCCATGGCACACTGGAAGTATATCCTCTGGTCTGATGAGACAAAGATTATTTTTTGGGTGTTGGAATGTCATGGTTTGGGGCTACATGAGTGCAACTGGAATTGGGAGTAGCATTTCATTAAGCAAGGATAATGTGGAATACTGGATCAGAGAATGTTCCCAGTCCTCCAGAAGCTGGGCAATGGTTTTGCCCGGCAATAATCCCAAATACACTTCTAAAATTACTATGGCTTTTCTAAAGGGGCTATTGGTCCAGATCTAACCCAATACAAAATCTTTGGGGCATCCTAAAGTGGAAGGTGGAGAAGCACAATATCTAGAATATCCCCCCCAGCTCAGTCCTGTTGTCATAGAGTAGTGGGAGAGCATTCCGGTGGCAATTTTTGAGGCTTTGGTGAAGTCCATGGTCAGGAGGATTAAAGTGTTCCTGCAAAATCATGGCTGCCAAAGAAAATATTGAACTTCAAGAGCTTTTACTTAAGTGTGTACTCACTTTTGTTACCAGGGGTTCAGCTACTGATGGCTATATTTTGAGAAATAAATTGACCCTGCTATAACAGCTTTTCACAGACTACCTTTCGTTTTGTCAAATCGATGTTTCTTCAGTGTTGTTCAGTTAAACATTATGATGAAATCTCTGCAGAAATGTGAGCATTTCTGTGGCATACTGTATGTAAACATACCTCCCATGGGCTAATTTCATCCAAAATTCCATTTTAGAAGATTGCTTTAAGAAAAACAAGGATAAGTGTTATAACAAGCTTTTAGGAAACGTAATTTCACATTTAGAAATGTACCAGCGCTGTGGCTGAATTTTGGAAGTGTTAAAAAAGGCCTTTTACGAAACGAACCTCTTATGCTCTTCACACTTCCATTAGAAACACAGAAGTAGTATTATTTAAAGTGATTTTAATTCGAACATGTGATGAAACTAGAATTATAATTATACAAATGTGCTTTTGAGAGCAGGTTTCAAGTTATTTAGATGTTAAAAACATATATAAGCTACATACAAACAATCATATGTTGTGATACTTTTCATACAAGTTATTTTTCTTTTATTCACACAACAAAAGGGTTTTATACCCATAGAAGAGATCATATTAACTGTTTTTAAGAGCATGTCAATCCTATTTAAAGAATTATTTTCCTTTTTAATGACGCACCCCGCACATCCAAAGAGACTCAAATTCACCCAATCGTTGTAAAGCTCCATCTGTGCAGCAGACATTATGTCCCTGGATGTCTTTTTGCAACATAGAGGACCGAAACTCGTCGGATTAGCTTCTCCGTTTTGTTAAGAATGGACGCTGCCATGCCTGCTGGCTGAAGAAACCGGTCAGCCGTGAATGTAACTTGGCGTGCGGCTCATTTCCGCCTATTCGGCTATTTTTTTTTCATCACAACCCTCCAGGCTTTATAACAGTTGTGGCGCAGTTTGTTTCAAGTGGAACATCCCGTCAGTCGCGGTTTACCACGTTGCAAAAAAAGGCGATGCGTTTTATTGTGCTCAGGTCAGAGGAACAGGGAGAAGAGCGGGGAGCGCAACTGCTGCATCATCCTCTAAGCGGAAGCTTTCGGAATATCCGACCTCTGGCCCAGACTTGACAACTTGAGACCTACCCGCTCCACTCCCGCACTCTCAAACTCTTTACAACGAATCCACGTTCGACCTCCAAACTGATTCCGGTCTCTTTTTGTTTTGGTTACGCTGTTTTTTCTCAAGCTTCTCACTGGCATCCACAATTTGCAATGGGTTGCCACGGTGACGATGCCTTGATTCTTCTTGTTTGCATTTAAACAAGTGCGTTATTTAGCCAACGCGGATGTTGGCGGTCATCTCCACACCAAGAACACAATGAAAATGGGTTCCCTCCGTGCACGTAGAGTGATGCCTCGGTACTCGACCATGATCCGATCGGGATCGGTGTTCCAACAGCATATTGTTCGAGTAACAAACCATTTTTTCCTCATACGAATTAACGGCATGTATTTTAGATGTTCTATGCATTCCAAACCACCTTTAATATTAACATAACATGTACCTAAACAACCATAAATTCCCCAGATATTAATAAAAGCTGTACTCGGAGCTACCAAATATTATGAATCTTCTGTCGTTAACTACACCAGTTGATAGCAAATTTTTAAAAAACATGCATTTATTATGAAAACTATGACAATTGAAAAAATAAGCAATGTTAATCTTTACTTCTCTAGATTGTTAGGTTCTCTTGGTTTAGATACAAAGGGTAGTTCAATATATTTCCTGTGCATCCTTTAACAAAGAGTGCCGTCTAGAGCAAGGGTCTCCAACGTGGTGCCCCCAGACAGCCCCCCTAAGAAATAATGAAAAATTAAATGATCTGCATTTATATAGCGCTTTTCAAGTCAATGACTTCCCAAAGCGCTTTACAATGTGCTCCACATTTCCCAATAGCGGCCTTGCAGCCATGTAAGGCGCTAACCTGCTTATTGGGGGTATTAGGGGTTCAGTGTCTTACCCAAGGACACTTCGACATGTAACACAGACGAGCTGGGATTCGAACTGGGATCCCTTGATCCCAAGACGAGCGCTCTACCTCCTGAGCTACTGCTGCCCCATCTGAACATCTGAGTAGCCTTTAGACTGGTTCCGAAAACGAATCACGGGTCATTGTGATTTTCTGGGAAATGTGATTTCTTACTGCCATGATGTTCAGCGGTTGACTGGGACTATTTAAACCTTTATTTATAACAACTGGGTAATAGCATGGTGATAACATGTTATTTTTAGACTGAATATCAAACCTTTGCACTAAATGGTAACAAAAAGTAGCTCTCAGCCTCAAAAAGGTTGGAGACCCCTCATCTAGAGGAATCCATCAATATCAAAAGTGCTCTATAAAGCTCGAGTTGGCCATCACTATTTACATTTAAATAGCTAATACTTGATTGCTACAAATCTTAAACGGTTATATTCATACTAAAATTGTACATTTAAGAGTATTAATGATTTCTATTTTGTTGTTTGCAATTCTTTTAAGTAATAACATAGTCCCAAAAAACACTTCCACCTTAAAAATTGTTTGAATTTATTCTCAGCATCTGAATATCCCCTATCCATTCTGGAATACAATTTTTAATATTCGGCAGCTCTGTGGACCTAAACAACTATAAATGCACACAATATTATAGTATGTGTACCCATAAAACAGTATTTATTCAAAAGTGTATACAATATTAGACTTAATAAAGATATTAAACAATTTACTGTAACTTTAAGCAGTGTGGTTCGACGGCAGGCTCGCATGTAACACTTATTTTCTCACTTTTCCTTCCCTTTATTGCTTTCTTTCGGGGTACCCTTTATTATGTTCTATTTTCTTAATATGATCTACTTTCTATTATATAGAAATCCAGTAAAACACGCTAATATTGACAATACTCAACACGTGTTGTCAGACTGGCAATCTCGCTCCAAATGATGCTAACCAATGGGGCTAGCGTAGCCAAGATGGCCGCTTGTTCGATTTCCGATTTGTCGTACGAATATACCAGTGGGTTTTTAACTATTTGGTAGATTTTTTTATAAGACCGGTTTCCTTTAATTTTTTATCCATCTAGTTATGGATTCATTAAAGTTTATAAATAATCTGAATATAGTTATAAAACTAAATAAAATGCAAAGTCCCTAACTGGACATTGAGTCTTTAAACCTTTAATATGTCACAAAAGCAAAGGATGTAACGTTAACGCCGCAAAAATGCTGTGATACTCTCAATATTGGCACAAAATAGGTTTAATGATTTAGGATCTTGGTTGAAAGGCGCTTTACACTGAAAAACAACAGGGGCCAGATGATGCTGGTGCTGTATCTGACTCAGATCAGGCTTCTCCTGCTACTGGTAACCATGAAAACCAGTACCCTTTATCATGTAAGGGAGCAAACCTCATCCTAAAATAAACAGCCTGGAGAGGGATGGCCGGCTGTACTTACCCAAGACACACCAAAGGTACTGATGCCCCGACAACCCTGGTGGTTAAAGGATCGGTGAACCGTGAACAGAAGCAAAAAAAATATGTTCAGATAGCAACCCGTTCGAGTGCCCAGGTATCACTTCATTCCCATTTGCGTTCTAACCATTATGACGTCCATTTTGCACACCACCTGCTATTTCACGCACATTCTTCAACACGCACATGCTTATAAGGCGGGATGTATGATCGAGAATTCATTTGTATGCCGTTTTTATGTAAATACGTGTTGAGGGTGTGTCATTCGCTTCCCGCTTCGTCCCGAGTAAATGATGGCGGATTATGCTTGCAACGGGCTTCATTTTTCTTGTTTTTTTGTGTTTTGCTGTTTATAAACATCTTTATTGCAAATGTGTACAGGAACTAAATCATGTTTCAAATGTAAATAACTCAACACACACGTGTCAACTAAATAAAGATGATTGAAAATCGTGTGACTGATGTTGATGTGCTGACGTTTTCGGGTTTAAAGACTGATAATTGTACCTTTTTAGGGGGGTCTGTATTGTGTTATGAATACAGACGCTGCCCTAGTTACGAACGAGGTTCCGGACGATCGTTGGTAAGTTGAATTTGTTCGTAAGTTGCTTCAGTGCAATATTTTGTATGTTTAAGGCTTGTATAAGTAACCTGAATTGTTTTGTACTAAAAATAAACATTTCATAAAAAAATATGCTCTATAAAGATAAATAAAATTAAGTTCAACTTACTTTTGGAAGATGCGCTTCAAGAGGTCCTTAGAGAGTGGTTAAAAAAAAGCGATCCAACCATTTTCTCAACTGCTTTCTTATTCCACTTTCATTTTAAAAGAAATGGCTCGCCTCTTCTTTACATTTACACCAACCGTGTATTGAATGGATGCACAAGATATTAAAGAATAAAAATGTTCTGTGCTGGAGATACAGTATAGAATGTTTACACACAAACTAGGAAGAGGATTTCTTCTTCGGGGTGGATGCTGGGTGACCTCTCACAGCGCCACATGCCGGTAGCGGCGAAAAGAAGCACTACAGTACTGCCCTGTACTCTGAAAAAAAGTGCAGAATACAAAATCTAACTTACTGTAATGTCCGGCTATTTTTCGACATACCGAAAAAAGTATTCATATCTACCGTTTTTCGTAAGTCGAATGGTTGTAAGTAGGGGAGCGTCTGTGTCTTGATAGAAAGTAAACAGTCATGTCATGCACTGACTCACTTCTCTGAGTGAAAGCCAGCTTCACATGGCTCGCCTCACCCTGCACCTAATGTTATCACATTTCTTAAGCCTTTTTTTTGGGGTATATTTTGTCCTCGGCTGAAAGTGCAATTTTTGGCTGTGACTACAATCTTCTGGGTTGAAAAAAATGTCCTTTTTTCCTCAAATGTGTATCAATTACACTCTTTAGTTGTATTCTTCATTTTATTTTTAAAAATAATAATAATCGGGAGTTTTTAATTTCATCCCCCCATTATAATGGGGAAAAGGACGGGTGTTTTATTTTCCTTATTGTTCAATACATGTTTTTATACAGCACTTTAAATTGAGTTTTGTTGTCTTAAAAATGGTGTACAAATACATGTTTGATTTAATTTGATATTCGCAAAACATGTCAAGACTTGTTTTTAAAGGGAACTGCGGCTGAAAACAAGTGACCATGCTGCCTCCGTCTGGTTGAGACACGTAACTGCAACACGGGCATTCATTTCGATGACGCTGGTAAAGGTAGCAATATCGTTTTTATGGATAGTGATAAAAAAGGTTATGTTTAAAAGGAGAGTTATTTAGCGCATCTTTGTTAGTGTCTGGAGTACCTCCCACCAGCAGAGGGCCCTAACTGGGGTTTTGATCACACATGTTCCCTTTCATCCTGAAGCCTAAAAAGACATTTTTGTTCAGGTAAACTCTGCCAGGTCATTTTAATTTCTCCTGTCATCCTCCTTGTGTTTTGTGTCACTTCCAAACCAGGTTTGTTTGTTTTTCAGTTTGTTACTTTATTCCTGGTAGTTTCCATTTCCAGTTTCGCTTCTTGTTTCTGGTTTGGATATTTTGTTAGTATATTTTATGCCCACTTGTTTGTTTGGTACTCTGATCCTGATTTTGTTAATAAATACGTAGTCTTTTTGAGCACTTGTGACTGCAGTACCCGACTCCCCCTCTTGGGTTCATCCACACCCCAAACCAAACACTCTGCAAAAAAACTTCATGAAGAGGAAATATTGATCTTATCATATAACAAGCATATTTCAAATACTTGTAGGTCGATAAATATGCATTATTATACATAACATGAGCCATGCCTAGAAGGAGTTGACAGTTATCCGCTATCTTCCTCATCAGGGTATCCCAAAAAACTAATATTACACTGTCCCTTTAAGTCAGTAAACAGTCTTATTTTAGAAACTTATAATGAGAATGAATATATTGATCAATTTTATACAATATCTTAGTTATTATGATTAATTCTGTATTTATATATATTTAAGTATTTAATACAAATTAATGAGAGTCTTACTATGGTATGGTAAACACTGCAATTTAATATACATTAGCCCTTAATAGCTTCTTTAAAATGTATTAATTATTCAAAAGTATTAAGACCAGCTTGACAGGAATAAAGATGGCGCCTTAGTAGGAGGGGTCTAAACTTGCGCCCCCCTGATTGTACATTTACTGTACATGGGGCCATTTAAATTGACGGGGTCCCTCATCGACTTGCATGCTGTTCCTTCAAGTATGATGTCCCCTAGTGGAATTCAGGGGTACTGCACATTCTACTTAAATTATTCAGAAGCCTATTTTCTATTTTTAAGGTAAAGCTTTTAGATTTTCTACGATAAAAGCGCTCCTGCTCTTTGACTATTAGTTTTAATTTTATTCCCTGAAATTTCTATGAAGCAGAGATCTCAAACTCCATTTTTCTTGGAGTCCGCTAGAGCAAGGGTCTGGGTGAGGTGGAGCCAAATTGGGTTTTCCAAAAGAAAATATCTGATAGAAACATTCCGCTGATCTCGAAACCAGTCATCTATTGTTTATTGCATGGTTAGCGTCCAAGATGAACCCGCAATAGGCAAATCTGTGACTATAAACCCTACTTTTTTTTAGAATGATCATACAATTAAATACTCTTGAGTCATACCTAAGACTTATAACATTGGTAAAATGGCGGCGCCCTCTGTTGGCTGCGGCTGCATCGGCTCGCTACAACGGGTCAGGTGTATCGACATTTCGTTCTGTGTACATTGTTACAAAGAATGACAATACAAAGGAAATTATTATTATTATTATTATTACAATGTATTAAATTCAAAGGACAAAACCACTTTTTTTCAGGCCTTAGGTAATAAAAAGCGGATGGAAACATATGTTGGTCACCAGGCTGTACTTGCCTAAGACACACCACAGGAAATAGTGCCTTTACAACTCTAGTGGTTAAGTGATACTGTACACCCACCCTACTCATACTGAGAATATTTATTAATGACTAAAAACTACAAACTCCTTTTAGGTCGGCGGCCACATGGTAGGAAAACCTTTCTCACAGTGGCGAGAGAGAGAGAAATGAGAGAAATTAGCCACCACAATAAAGAAAGAGAGAAAGGAGAGAGGGAGAAAGACAAAGCAGAGAAAGCTTCTTTTAAAAAAAAACTGAAAAATTAATACAGCTACAATTGCATTGAGAGAGGCTTGGCCTGACTTTGGTGACATCAAGTGGACAGATTTAAAACTGCAGCTCTTTTTTCCTCTTGCGCTTCTCTCAGCGTTGTCCCTAGAGCCGGATTAAAACCCTTGGCGGGCCTGATCCAGCCCGCGAGCTGCCTATTTCACACCCTTGGCTTAGCCAATCAGAATGAAGAACACTGCGCGATGCAAATCTTTAAAAAGTACAGTTTCAGACAAATAGCGAGTGAACACCATCTTTTTGTCCTACCTAAAATAGGTTATAAGAATAGACAGTAGTAGAATTTGAACAAAAATAGCTCAGTCATAAATCAACACAACTGATGCAGAAAATTTTCTACACAAAATATGATCTAAAAATAAAATAATTAAGTATATATATATGAAAATCAATCTGTTTTAAATGTTATATTAAGGCAGGGGCTTCAATCAATCCAGGGGCCGCAGGTTTGAGACCCTTCCTATTAAGCGTAGTGTAAAAAATTGGTGGGGGGGGCAGGGTTGGACCCATGGTGGAAAAACTTTAAAGAAGAACAAAGTTAAATTAAAGGAAATAATAAAAAGAAGAAAAAATAAAGGAAACGAGGAAATGAAGAAAAAAAAATTAAAATAAAAAAATAATAGGAAGAAAGAAATCAACAGAATAAGTGAAAAAATAATGTAAGGAAAGAAGAAAAAAATGAAAGACAAAAGAAAGAAGAAAGCAAGAAAAGAAAGGGAAAAGGGTAAAACAAGAAGAAAAGAAGAAGAAAAAAGGAGGGGGGAAATGTTAGAAAGAAGTAAAAGGAATAAAAGGAAAAAAGAAACAAGAAAAAATAGGAAAAATAAGGGGGGATTTCAAAAATAAGAAAAGTCAAAAGAATAAAGGAAGGAAAAAAGAAAAACATAAAAGAAGAAAGGGGCAGAAAAAAAGGAAAACATTTTAAATGGAGAACAAATAAGTAAAAAGAAGAATCGAAAAAATAAAATGAGAAAAAAAGAGCAAAGGGAAAAAGAAGAGATGAAAAGAAAAGAAAAAATAAATCAAAGTAGATAAATATGAAAGAAAAAAAGGGACATGTTTCTCTTTTTTGGAGGTACCCGCAGCAGCAAGATGACAATCATGTCAACTGTTAAAATTTTTATATTTTTATGACCTGTGGCCCGCGGGCCATAGTTTGCCCAACCTTGCCCTGACCCTAAAATCCCGCTTCCTTTGAGTTTAAAGTAAGTTCCTCAACTATGACGTACGAAAAGTGACACCGGAGAATAAATTGGTGACTGATTTCCTTTGGGAACTCAGACGCAATAACAAGCGTTTCCCTGAGGTTTCTTGTTTGTTCGCCGTAATGACTCCCTTTGCTCTCTAAATTCCCCAAAACGTTTTTGTTATTGTTGCGGTCGATACATCGGGAGGAGAAAAGTTAGCAACTGTTGCCTTCTTTTACCTAAAAACAAAACATTGATTTGAAGTTAAACTATTTACTTTTTTCATCCACACAGGGGAGTTACCAGGGGGGCAAACAGTGCCCACCCCAGGACACACTGTCCTTTCAAAGAAAACTGTATGTAGTAGTGATGAGAGCAGTCTGAAAAACAAAGAAAAAAATAAAATAATAACGGAAAGGAGAGAAAAAGGGAAAAAAATGAGTAAAACGCTGGGAAATTAAAAAAAAAGAGAAAAGAAGAACAAAAAAGCAGGGAAAGATGAGAAAAAGAGGAACAGAAGAAAAAAATAAAACATAAGATAGAAAAGAGGGGGAAACAATGAAAAATAATAGAGAAAGTAAGAAGATAAAAGAAACAGAATAATAAAGGGAAAAAGTAAGAGAAAAAAAGATGAAAGCAAGAAGGGAAAAATTAAAAAAAGGGGAAAAGGCAAGAAAAAAAAGAAACAAGGAAAATAGGAGGGAAATAAAAGAAAAAATAATAAAGAAGTAAAAAAACAGGGGGGGAGAAACAAGAACAAAAGAAAAAAGTAAGCAGGGAAATTGAAAAAGCAAGAAAAAAAGAAACAAAAGAAGAGAAACATACAAGAAAACAAGGAGAGAAATAAAAGGAAAAATCATAAGGAAGTAAAAAGCTAGGAAAAAAACAAAATAATAATGGGAAAAAAGGGAAAGAGAAAAAAGAAGACAGCAAGCAGGGAAAAATAATCAAAAGAGGAAAGAGCAAGAATAAAAGAAAAAAAGGAAAAAAACATACAAAGGATAAAGGAGGGAAATAAAAGAAAAATAATATAAAAAAGTAAAAGATAGGGAGGAAAAAGAGAAAAGAAGAAAGTAAGCAGGAAAAAATAATTAAGAAAAGGAAAAAGAATAATTACGAAACAAAAGAAGAGAAAAATAAAGCATACAAGGAAAAAAGGAGAGAGAAAAAAAGGAAAACTCAAAAAGAAAGAAGGAAAATAACAAAGGGAAAATAGAAGAAGACAGAAAAGAAGAAAGCAAGCAGGAAGAAATAATAAAAGGCAAGAAAAAAAAATAAAAGGATGAAACAAATAAAAAAAGAAGAAAAACAAATAGGAAAAACGGAGTAGATTACTAATGCTAATGTAATACTCAGCACAAAATATATTAGTACACTTCTTCTAATAAATACTAATCACATTGATTCCTTCACTCAGCCATGAAAATAACTTCTAACTTATTCTACTATGCGACTTGAAACTTGAATCCCTGCACGACACCACAAAATATCTTTTCAAAACCTCCAAATCACAAGAAGAAACTGTCCATTTCATAAAAAAAACCCTAATTGCTTTGAGAGTCTTCCCCAAATATTTTTCCTTTTGCCTGTCACAATATCCAAATGGGCCCTCGGTGTCTCGGCAAATCTCTGCAGGGACGCTCATTATTCATACGGGCTCCTAATCATTAGTCCCGTTGGTCGCTTAGTCTCTCTCGGGGGCCTTTTAGACTCAATTGAATTCTCAGGGACATTCCTTAGTACTCTATTCTATATTCCATTAGTCCTCTAGACTTGCACTCGACATAGAACAATAATAAGTATTGTGTAGGGTGCTTGAAATCCTTAAAAATACTTGAATTTTATTGGATTTTCAAGTATCGGGGGGGGGGTGCTTGTGAATGCTTGTAATTGTTGCCATGTTTCTCAACACGTCGGCTTAAAAATGACGCCGACACCGCTCTCTTCGCTTTGACATTGCGTTTCCGACCCTGTGGTTAACGGCGGCCGGCATTCGTTTGTATGGCTTTGCGTTATGAAACGTCTCAATTGTATTGAGGTCTGGACTTTGACTCGGCCATTCTAACACCTTGATGTATTTTTCGCTGAACTATTCCATTGTAGCTTTTGCTTTATGTTTTGGATCATCGTTTTGTTGGAAGATAAATCTCTGTCTCAGTCTCAGGTCTTTTGCGGACTCCGTCAGGTTTTCTTCCAGTATGGTCCTGTATTTGGCTCCATCTTCC
The DNA here is from genome assembly GCF_059441175.1 of Urocampus carinirostris. NCBI lineage: Eukaryota > Metazoa > Chordata > Actinopteri > Syngnathiformes > Syngnathidae > Urocampus > Urocampus carinirostris. Next base: position 9,492,096 of record NC_142365.1, read on the forward strand.
CATCGATTTTAACCATCTTCCCCGTCCCTTCTGAAGAAAAGCAGGCCCAAACCATGATGCTGCCACCACCATGTTTGACTGTGAGGATGCTGTGTTGAGGGTGATGAGCTGTGCTGCTTTTAGGCCAAACATAACGTCTTGCATTGTTGCAAAAAAAGTTCGATTTTGGTCTCATCTGACCAGAGCACCTTCTTCCACATGTTTGGTGTGTCTCCCAGGTGGCCTGTGGCAAACTTTAAACGACAGTTTTTATGGATATCTTGAAGAAATGGCTTCCTTCTTGCCACTCTTCCATAAAGGCCAGAGTTGTGCAGTACACAACTGATTGTTGTCCTATGGACAGATTCTTCCACCTCAACTGTAAACCTCTGCAGTTCATCCAGAGTGATCACGGGCCTCTTGGCTGCATCTCTGATCAGTTTTCTGCTTGTATGATCTGAAAGTTTAGGGGGACAACCCGATCTTGGTAGTTTTGCAGGGGTCTGATACTACTTCCATTTTGATATTATTGCTTGCACAGTGCTCCTTGGGATGTTTAAAGCTTGGGGAAATCTTTTGTATCCAAATCCAGCTTTAAACTTCTCTATAACAGTATCACAGACCTGCCTGGTGTGTTCCTCGTTCTTCATGATGCTCTCTGGGCTTTAAACAGACCTCTGAGACTATCACAGTGCAGGTGCATTTATACAGAGACTTGATTACACACAGGTTGATTCAATTTATCATCGTTTGTCATTTAGATCCACATTGCATCATTCAGAGATCCTCACTGAACGTCTGGACAGAGTTCGCTGCACTGAAAGTAAAGGGGCTGAATCATTTTGCACACCCACTTTTTTGTTTTTTATTTGTTAAAAAAGTTTAACTATCCAATAAAGTGTGTTCCACTACACGATTGTGTCCCACTTATTGTTGATGCTTCACAAGAAATTACAGTTCTACATCTTTATGTTTGAAGTCTGAAATGTGGCAAAAGCTCACAAATTTCAAGGGGGCCAAATAGTTTCGCAAGCCACTGTACATCATTGACACAGATTTTTTTTTTCTTTCAATGTTACTAGAAAAATTGGAAAATTGCCTTTGAAAGTTATTCAAAGTGCTTGAATTTCGCCATGAAAAGTTGTACAAATACTGATTGTAGTATAGTACCTATGAAATGACTTTGTGCAAATATAGCAGTGTTTCTCAACCGTTTTTAGTGTGTCCTGGGCCCTTTCCCAAGAAGAAGAAAAAAACAGAAAGTCACTTACATCCCTCAAAGCTAGATGGCGGCTGCTTTTTTTCTACCTGTTTATTAATTAACTCCATTTCGGTGGGACCACGTCTCATTTTATTGTGATTTTGTAGGTTTTATTTCCCTTTTCTGCTCATAACTCAAGAAAGTTAGTGATTAGGGGAATGAGAAGTGGAAAACAGTGACAACGACAATCGAGACGAGGAGGAAACGATTGCGAAATACGAAAATGATGGCGGTTGATTTTTTTCTACCTGTTCATTAAATTGCTGCATTTCAGAGGGACCACGTCTCATTTTGTTGTGATTTTGTCGGTTTTATTTCCTTTTTCTGCTCATAACCCAAGAAAGTTAGTGAGAAGGGGAACAAAAGGTGGAAAACGGTGACAACAACAATCAAGTCATAGGAGGAAACAATTGCGAAATACAAAGATGATGGCGGCTAAATTTTTTCTACCTGTTCATTAAATGGCTACATTTCAGAGGGACCACGTCTCATTTTGTTGTGATTTTGTAGGTTTTATTTCCCTTTTCTGCTCATAACTCAAGAAAGTTAGTGATTAGGGGAATGAGAAGTGGAAAACAGTGACAACGACAATCGAGACGAGGAGGAAACGATTGCAAAATACGAAAATGATGGCAGCTGATTTTTTTCTACCTGTTCATTAAATTGCTGCATTTCAGAGGGACCACATCTCATTTTGTTTTGATTTTGTTGGTTTTATTTCCTTTTTCTGCTCATAACCCAAGAAAGTTAGTGAGAAGGGGAACAAAAAGTGGAAAACGGTGACAACAACAATCAAGTCATAGGAGGAAACGATTGCGAAATACAAAGATGATGGCGGCTAAATTTTTTCTACCTGTTCATTAAATGGCTACATTTCAGAGGGACCACATCTCATTTTGTTGTGATTTTGTTGGTTTTATTTCCTTTTTCTGCTCATAACCTAAAAAAGTTAGTGATAAGGGGAACAAAAAGTGGAAAACAGTGACAATAACAATCGAGTCGTAGGAGGGAACGATTGCGAAATATGAAAATGATGGCGGCTGATTTTTTTCTACCTGTTCATTAAATTGCTGCATTTCAGAGGGACCACGTCTCATTTTATTGTTATTTTGTAGGTTTTATTTCCCTTTTCTGCTCATAACTCAAGAAAGTTAGTGATTAGGGGAATGAGAAGTGGAAAACAGTGACAACGACAATCGAGTCGTAGGAGGAAACGATTGCGAAATACAAAAATGGTACACACTTTATTTATTGTTTGGAATTTGTTTTACCATGTGGCTGTTTTATATCAGTTTTGACAGGTCGCTTATATGGGCTTATATGAAAGTATACGGTGCTTGAAGTTGTTATGGTTTTGCTTGTGTTTTTGTTTTTTTGGGGAGGCAAAAAAGGATTATATAATCTATTATCTCTGCTTTAAACTGCACAATCTTTTCCCTTTGATATATCTTGATTTTTATTTCTAGCGGAATACAATTTAAAAAACATTACCTTATTGTATATGATTCGTTTTCACGTCCATTGAGCTCAATGTCAGGTCAAGTATTTAAATATGTTCCTAGAACTTCAGCCAACTATTGTGTCTCACATTATTTTTTGAGGGGGTCAACATGTTTGTTGTGAAATGGTCGCCAAGGTTACGGCAAACAGATCTCACAGTGGGATTAGGAAACTTGTTTTGAATTTAGGTTGTTTTTGTCCCACGCGGGAATGTCTCCACAAGGGGAATCGGGTGGGGGTCTAACGGGGTTTCAAGCATCCTCTATAATTGGCTGCAGTCTCGGTGTCAAGACGAGCGTTCGGGACCATGCGGCTGTTCAATCCGGCAGAGGACGAGAACGTGTCCATGGTGCATCCCGAGTACTTCGTCATCAGCGGCCTGTCGGGGATGGCCAACATCAAGCTGTACTACGCTTTCCTGTTTGCCGTCTACTTGCTGTCGGTTCTGGCTAACTTGGTGGTGATGGCCGTCATCTGCCTGGACCGCCGGCTGCAGACCCCCAAGTACGTGGCGGTCTTCAACCTGGCCTTCACGGATCTGTTCGGGAGCTCGGCCCTGGTCCCCAAAGTCCTGGACGTGTTCCTGCTGGGCCACCGCCGGGTGCCTTTCCGCAACTGCCTGGCCATGCTTTTCTTCTGCTACAGCTGCCTTTCCATGCAGTCCTTCAACTTGGTGGCTCTGGCCTACGACCGACTCCTGGCTATCATTTTCCCGCTGCACTATCAGGTGAGATGGACCTACACACAAGCCTCGGTCTGTTTTTGTGAGGGATTTATTCCAAACAAGCCAAACTTTGATTTTTTTTTAAACCCTCCTGTTGTCCTCATTTTCTATGTACTTTTTTCAGGGTTCGTACACTTTTTCCATGGCTAAATCCAAGAACATTTAAGGACTTTCAAAACCAATACCATTCAAAAAAAGAAATCCAGGTTGTATTTTGCAGATTCACATATATTTCGGCAATTCATAAAATGTTGCGCGTGGATTTATCAAGACATGTCAGTTTTATGTTTTTTAGGTTTGAGTAAATTGTGAATTTATTTGTGCATCTGACTAATATTTGAGACATATCTATCCCCATATAGGTATTGGGTCAAATGACAGCAATATGTAGCTTACATTTTCAGTTATAGGAAGTTCTTCCCATTTCAATTTACCACTAGGAAATAGTACTTTGATTTTTTTTTTTTTTTTGCATAAATGTCCATAATTGATATGTAATCCTTGCACTAATACAAATTTCATAGTGCTCTGTTTAGGAGCAGCATTCAACTGTCCTCTTAGACCCGTAGGGTGCAATGATTTATAGAACAATGCCGTACAAACTAATCCCATCTACCGTTAATCACGAGGGGAAGAAAGGCAATGGAAAAGCGAAGCCAACAGAGCGCAATGTCTATGTCCTTTTTAAGCAGAGAAACAAGGCAACCAATTCAAGCATTTAAAAGCACCCAAAATTTAAGCGTTTTCAAGCATTTTAAGCACCCGTACGAACCCCTGTTGTTTATAAAGCTTAAAAGACACTTTTATTGTTTCTACTGTTGGGAGCAATCTGGGAAAGTCATAAAGTTGGTCCCCAAACTATGGCCCACCTCCAAATTTGGTTTCCCTCCTGAACAATACCAAGAATTTTGACGCACATTTGTTTTTTTTTTTTACATAAAAAACACTCCAATTTCCACAATTTCCGTGCGCTTGATTTTGGATGTTACAGGATACGATCCCAAGTACCAACACTGGACTACTGGTGATACAACACTTATCAATTTCTACTAATGTATTAATTTTTGTTACACCGACAATATACTGTTGTTGAAAAATGATCAAATTAGTACCGTAAACTCAGTGTACTTTTTCCGTGTATAAAGATTGTAATTTTATGTACAATATGTGTCATTTCTAGGGATATTCTATTTGTACTGCGAAAATATTTTGAGATAATAACCCTTCTCGTTTTCTTTTTTAAGTATATGCTAGTGGTGGTCACACCAAAATCGATAGTTGAGTAAAGGTATAGCTCCAAAAATTGATAATTTGAGAAAGAAAACTACATATAAAATATATATTACCATGGAATTAATTTGTAATGTCATTTTAAATAAAAAATGTACTACAAAATACATTTAAGATAGGAAATGTGGTGCAATAAATCGCTTCAAAATAAAGTAATAGAACCCCAACAATACTGCCCTGTTTAGGTGTAGTATGCACCTGTCCTCTTGGACTCAACCCATAGGGGGTGATGACACTGATGACAAGGCCATACAAACTAATGCCAGCTGCCATTAATGACAACGAAGGAAAAGCAGTGTCTGTGTCATTTTTAGGAAGACTTGTTGAAAAACGTGGCAACAATTTCATGAATTTACAAGCACTCCACCCAAAATCCAAGCACTTCTAAATCCTTGAAAAACACGACATTAAAATTGAAGCATTTTCAAGGATTTGAACCCCAAATCAATGACAATAAAGACGATTCCATTCCCTACCAGGTCAAGATGACGCACCGCTTCATGTTCTCGCTCATCTTGAGCTTCTGGCTTCTGGTGGCGGTCCTGGTGGCGGTGGCCACCGGCCTCCTCACCCGACTCTCCTTCTGCCGCTCGGTGGTGATCAACAGCTACTTCTGCGACCATGGCCAGATCTACCGTCTGGCCTGCAACAGCCACTACCCCAACTACGTGGTGAGCTGCATCTACCCGGTGGTGATCTTCTGGCTCCCGTTGGCCTTCATCCTACTCAGCTACGTGGCCATCGGCTGCACCTTGACCAAGGTGGCCTCCGTCCAGGAGCGCCTGAAGGCCCTCCGGACCTGCGGCGCGCACCTCTCGCTGGTGGCCATCTACTTCACTCCTTTGCTCATCACCTTCACCCTGATGGAGAACATCCATCCCAACGGCCGCATCATCAACCTGTCCCTCACTTCCGTCTTCCCGCCTGTGCTCAACCCGGTGATTTACACCTTGCAGACTCAGGAGATAAGGGAGTCGCTGAGAAGGCTCGTTAGGAGCGCACGCCACTCCAAAAAAGCAAAAATATGGACGGCGCTTCACTACGGGGGAGACTGGTTTGCATTTCACACCTAGGCCTTCAGAAGTTTTATGTCCGAATCAATCCAACCCTCAAGAACTATTTTATGGCTATATAACATTTAGTACATAAAAAAAGCTTCATTGATGACCTCATTAAGGAATATAGCCACAAATCATTTTTATTCGTGCTGTTGGGAATTAAAACATCGAAATGTACTGTTTACCAAATTGTTCGAATTAGTTATCTGACTCCATTAACCAAACACAACATACAATCAGCCAACAATTTATGCGCACTCGTTTCTTGAGGGAAAAGATGAACAGGAAGCCGACATTTCCACACGGGGGCAGATTTATTTTTCCTAAGAATTTAACTAAGTGTACTCCATTGAAAACGGCCGAATTAGCGACGTTGGAGTTTCTGGAAAGCCTTTTTCTGAAGTCCTTTAGCTTTTTTCTATTGGCCATCTTCTCCCTGCATAATGGTGTGCCGACTCCACCCGTGGGCATGCCAAGGAAGCCCCCTGGGCTTCACTATCTCATAGAAGAGTCCCGATGTCTGGGGTACTCAAAACAACACGGAGCGTTTCTACGTCATCAGGGCTTTTCTGCGTCTGAATGTGCTGATCATCTTATCGGCCGTACGTCCTGTTCCCGCCGTTCCCGTAAACAACATTTTCCACCAGTGTGCCCTGACCACACTGCACAGCCCAGTCAGTGAATATCTTTTGCATTAAATGTAATTTGTATTCAATCGTATAAAATCCTTTATAGTCCAATGTATAAAATCCTCCAGTGCACAAAATCCATCTTCCTTTCAATTACTCTGTAGTAGATATTTGCCGTGCATTTCTGTTCCAGCAAGACGTTATCTATTGCAATGGAACCTAGTGATGAAATCAAGCCTGTCCTATCATAGCTCTGCCATGTTTTTGTTTACTTTAGTCCGTTCCACAGAAGCAGTGGACACAATGAGTTTTTTCCTTCACGTTTTCGTTGCGATACTTTCGTTACCACCGACTAACCATAGTTTGTCAAACCGGTGATGTTTCCCAAGGTCCGCTACAAGGCTCTGACTCGCCAATTAGGAATCTGATTGGCTAAACCCACAGATCTATCAACGCTATGTTATTCATAAGGGCCTGCGGAGGTCATTCCAAAGCTTTCGAGGAGATGTCTGATCATGGAAACAAATAATAGATTTAATGCTTAAACATAAAGGCACATGTAAAGAAGCAGCACAACTTCGGGGGGGAAAAATATCAATGAAAGGAGGCTGACAGTCAGTTTGGAATTATCTAATAACCATTTATAAAATGTAATTACCAACACGTGATTCAGATATTTGTACACCACTGCATTTTACCATATACCGGCTGCTTCTTGGCACATAATAGCCAACATGTAGAACTGGAGTCAGGACTCCTTTTGACCCAAAGAGCCATGAAAGCTAAATATTTAGATTTTTATTTGGAGAGAGAGATACACCATATATATATTTCAACAAAACTGCAAAACAATCTCTCAGGACAAAACCTATTTCTAAAGTGTGACATTTCATGATTAGACAAAATCTATGAAACTATAATAATGCCAGAGGATGTGTCCCATATTAACAGATGTACCACTTAAAATGTGTCTCCCCCTGCAGTTGTTTAAGATTATTGAGGCTCATTTTGACCGTCATTTATTTCTTGGATAACAGTTTTAAACCAAGGTGAGTTCTTTAGTAAAGATGTCACAAAAGACTAAAAAAAACGAGAAGGCTACGGATGTATTAACCTTCGGTGCAGAGAGCGCCGGGCGAGAGCGATAGGGGAGCACGCTGTGTGCAGAAAACTGACCATCCAATCATATTGATTTGGGTGCTTGGTAGACGTTTTCGGTTTGTTTTTTGGGTTTTTAGCACAAAGTGTCTCAACAAGTGTCTGAACATACATTGTTTAATGACAAACAGGAAAATGGGGTTTGTTGGTGTAACACCGTGACTGTAGACTGCAGCTAAGACTATGTCCTATAAATTTTGGGCAGAACTGTTAAGTGTCGCTTCGGCTTCACATAAACTAATCTTGAAACAGTATAGAGGTTGGCATTGCCCTTGTGTGATCTCATGAAAAGAGCCATACCTGTCTTTAAAGCCATACATTCACCCTTGATCTAGAACTTTGGCACACAACTATTCATCATCAATTATGGTCTACATTTATACAGCGCTTTTCAACTGAATAAAGACACCCCAAAGCGCTTTACTCATACCCATTCACACACACTCTCACACACCGATAGCGCCGTCAGCCATGCTACCTGCTTACCGGGGCCACTTGGACATATAACACAGAGGAGCCAAGAATCAAACCTGCAGTTCCTTGATCCCAAGACGTGCGCTTTACCTCCTGCGCCAATACCGCCCCGTGTCAGAGTATTCGATTCCACTTCTCTAAAAGAAATGAAAGTGCTTTTCTCCCGATGCTGGAGCAGAATAGTTCCAATGAGATGATTTATTACAATAAACCAAAGTACAACATAAAACAAACAAAAAAAAACATTCCGGGCTAGTTCAAAAGTGGCTTGAAAGACAAGTCTCTGTGTGTAGTGGAAATTTTCCAATGGAACTAATTTTCAAATGTAGGCTGATAAAACTCATTGGAAATTGAAAGTGTTCTGCCAAGTTTTAGACACAACCCATAGGTAAATGCATCACTCAAATACACAGATAATCTCAAAGCATATTAACTATAACCAAATGAATAACGTGATGATTTAAATAGTCAAACAGATGTAACTAGATAATCATAATTTTGACTACATATGCAGTTACATTTTTATATATTCTAACAATTACCACTCACGGCTCAAGTTTACGTTGCAAAAGCTAACTTGGTCAACACTCAATCTATTTTTTAGTGTGTAGATGATCATAAAAATCAAAAGCCAAACTGGTTTCTGTCGCAATAAATGTTACTTATTTATTCACTACACAAGTTTCAACACCCAAAAATATTTTTGGGGATTGTGTTTTTGATTCCAGGAAGAAAAAATAACCAAATATGGCTAGGTGGCTCCAGATCTGTTTTGATTAGCCAACCAAACTAAGGCTGGTTTCAGTTGGGTGGGCTGTTGGAAATATTACTAGTTTTTTATTTTCTTCCCAAAAATATTTTTGGACACTTTGTTTACTTCTGAGGACCACAGGAGGGTTAAGTACACACAAAAACAAAACCAGCACAGTCAAATCAAGTCATTTTTATTTGTGACGCCCTTAATCACAAAAAATCTCAAAGGGATGCACAGACTATTGCAAATTACAGACTATTATGACACCATCCCCTGATCTAAAACCTACATGAAGGCAAGGGAAAACTCCAAAACCTCAACATGAGGTAAATGAAAAACCTTGAGAAGGGACCGCACATGAGGTAATCCCCCTTCCAGATGACAGACAAATGAACTTTTTTCTTTTAAAATAAAAAAATCTCATTGAAATTGGAAAAAAAATCACAGTTAGACTTTCTCCAAAATCGTGCAGCCCTACTGCGATTATGAGAGTAGCAAAATTTCAAGCTACAGAACCACCCCTTTCAATAACACTCTTAGCCAACCAAGCCATCAAGTTGGTTTCTTCTGGCTGTGCTTTTGCTGGAGGTGTTCCTGTCGTGCCTTGTGGTGGTCGCTCATACATGTTTTGAAGGCGCCCAAGTGACTTTGGCACGCTCGCCAATCCTGATGCTCGGCCATGCACTCCATCACCGCCTCGTGCAGCTCAGCACAGCCTGTGCGGGAGATCATTTGCTCCACGGGATCTTCGGCTTCGTCCTCGCTGCCACCCGATATAGTCGTTTTCTTGCTTCGATTGTGAGGAGAAGGGGATGTCATCCTGGGGAGGGAATGAGTCGATGTTATCAATAGTATATATACTTTTAACACTCTGCTTGTGTTTGTTTTCAGATAGCACGCCCTATGTTTGCGGTCCAGTGGCGACTCGTGTCTTACACTTTTCCGAGAGTGGGGTCAAAAATAAGTGGGGGGAAAAAATACAAATACTAATGGAGCCCTGTCATAAACACGTTTTATGAGGAATACCTGGAATATGACAATTTTACAACTCTTTTTATTTTAAAAGATTTTAAATAACAACAACCCAGCTACGAGCCTTCCTGTCCGGAGTTTGCATGTTCTCCGCGTGCTTGCGAGGGTTTCTTTCAGCCACTCCGGTTTCCACCCACATTCCAAAAACATGCATGTCAGGTTAATTGGCTGGTCCAAATTGTCCCTAGGTTTGAATGAGTGAGAGAATTGTGTCTCTGTGTGCCTTGTGACTGGCTGGCAACCAGTCCAGGGTGTCCCCTGCCCACTGCCCGGAGATAGCTGGGATGGGCTCCAGCACCCCTGCGACCCGACTGAGGATAAGCGGTGCAGATAATAAATGGATGGGTACCACGTTAGGATTCCTTATCCATTAAAATATTGTTTTTTTTTCTATTTTTGCTGTAGGTCTCTGGATCTTTTCTCTACCAGTCAAAAGAAATGTTCAAATGAACTTTAAAAGAACTATACAAATAAAATGTTCTTCTGTTACCTACCAATTACATAGGAGTATTACAGGATGAACAAAGTATCTATCTATCTATCTATCTATCTATCTAACACATTTGCTGTTTTAAAAAATATTAAATATTATTAACTCCAATAACAACTACTGTGTTAGGGTCGGTTATTTACTTCAAGAACCAGGCTAAACAAATCCTTATTTCAGCAATAGAACTCTAATACAAATATAAAATGAAAAGCCGAGCACGTCAAAACATATATTATAAATTTGCAAGACCAAACAAACAACAGTTAAGAGGGACAGAGATCCATTACTTGTTCCAAAACAAAAAACAAAATGAAGAGAAAAAGTCTCATGTATTCTGTGTTAAAGGCGCTGTCCGCAGTTTGAAACTTTGTGAATCTCTGTCGCCCTCTCCTTGCTTGAAATCATTATGTATATCTTGAGACGCCCACGAAAAAAAATTATTTTTTCATAATTTTGGGGTTTTGAGTCGATGTTTGGACTGTATTTAAAACAGGCCTCTTCTTACTTTCACCATTTTCCTGCCACACTGACAAAAAAACTGCGATGACTAGCATGAAGTCATCCCCTTCCCTTCTACTTAACGTGCGTGTCCGGGAGCAGGGTTTCTAAAAGATAAAAGCTGAGACGTGTTGGGGAAAAAATTATGAAGGCTCTTTGAAATTGATTGAGCATTGTTAACACATTCTTAATAAAAAGTACTTTTAATTTTTATGGACACCTCAAATGATGCACCCCATCTTTGAATGTGTGGCAAAAAACTGACACTTTTAGTGTTTTCTTTGCAGAAATGTAACTTGCAATTGATGCATAATACGCCCACTTATGATTTCAGTTTTGGAAGTAGCCGTTTTTTTAATAATCTCGTTTTTATAGCCGCATCACAACCGATCCTATAAACAGAAATGGGACCATTTATTTTGGGGCATTCTGTAACAAAGTGATTTTTCTTTATTTTGTTAAAATATACATTCCTGACAAAGTCAAGAAGCCTTGATACAATAGACGTATATGGTTTTTGCATGCATTTAAAATCCAAAAGGAGTCAGTAGCGACCCTGACACATGAGCTGACTTAAGAGTGCATCAATCTTACTTGGGTAATTTGTTTTATTATGAATACTCTGATTGCTATAACAAGTTACGGTGTAGTATAAACTCATTTATCAGATTGTTAGATATATGATCAATACCTTTATGACAGTGATAAATCTATGTACATGATAATGCAACCTACTTTAAGTCTCCCTCACTCAACACGGTTGCAGCTCTGCAGCGATTTTTGTAGAACTTTGACATTAACATTGATATTATTAATGTTATCAATTCAGTAGTGTTAAGGAAGGGAGCCATGCTAACTTTGTTCAAGAACATATACTGTACCCACTTAAATAGTATTTCACTTCATACCTGTTATTTTCCACTTGTTTATTCCGTCTAGCTACTTGTCCCAAAGTTGTTATAAGATCCCAGTGGCGCAGTTTTTATAAGAATATACATGACAAATGCAACAGTCAAGGAGATTATTGTTATTCAATTACAAGGGGGGAGTTTTTAAGCGTCGGACCAAATGTAGCGATCAATAGTTCCGCTTGTTTTTAAAGACATATTTTGACCATTTCATACATCTGAGACTTTTGGTTGTTGTTGTACACAATATATCAATAATATTTATTTTATTTTTTTTGTTAGACGATTTGTGTGGTGTTATTTTAAAGAATTTTTTTTTTTTTAACTATTGGTGCAACGGTCATATTGTTCCACCGGAAGCACTATCGAGACCAAGTATTCAGGTTTAAAGATTAAATATAAACTTACCACTAAATAAATACACAAATGCAACGATTCTACTGTTCTATATATATGAGACAATTTTTTTGTAATTTGGTAAAATTACGACATGATTAAAAAAAACAAAGTTTGGTTCAGGCCCAGATGTGAAATAGTTCCACCTTCGCTGCAACTTCCGCCAACGTGATTACATTTTAGAGGTAAGTTGTTGTCAAAAAGAAGTAAAGTTGAAGCTATAAATATTCATCTCGTTTGAATGTAGACTTATTGTTGGGGTTTACTTGTTTATTTGTGGTAAATATAAGTTATTGAATCATTGTCACATTTTTCTAAGTGACGTATTTCCCGATGACAAATAATAAACTACATTTAAAATATGTTGAACGTGGTACTAAATATTCAAATAAAAATCAAAATAACACCAGAAAAGTTGTTGATAATAACCAGGTCCCATTGAAGAAATGGAGAGTTTAAGAACAGTATCTTGTCAGATATTATTACCCGCCAGGGGGCACTAAAGCTATTGAAAGGCTGCAAGAATTGCTTAAATTATTGAATTCCTTAACCCAGGGGTGTTAAACTCAGTTGCACACAGGGTTAGGTAGGGTTACTTTAACTGGATTACTTTCAATTACTTTTGGATTACTCCAATACAAAATATTCTAATAAAAGAAAAAAGAAACTAAATATGAATACAATGACTAAATTTTGTGCAGGCTTGGGGAGTAACGGAATACATGGAACGGCAAAAATGATGTTGGCAAGCTGTTTGGATTTATTTTCATATTTCTGTCGCATTTTATCAAAGAGGTCAAAGCCAGGAGAGAAAGCTTACCACGTGTGGTGAGTCATAATTTTATTCATATTTAGTTTTTGTTTTGTCTTTTATTAGCATATTTGGTCTTGGAGTAATCCAAAAGTAATTGAAAGTAATCCAGTTAAAGTAACCCTACCCAACCCTGGTTGCACAGATGGCCAAAACTCCAACCACACCTTTGGTCGCGGGCCAAAAGGGATACATATTTATTAAATACACTAAAACTTTTCTTTTTTTCAAACATAAATAGGAATTTAAGAAATATCATTCAAGAATAAACAAACTTAAACATTGTATAACTGATCGACGCTACGCGTAGATTGTGCGAGCCACTTTTTGAGCGTTTGTAACGAGTAAAATACCTTTTAATGAACAATAGGAGTGCCAGTTTATATTTACATTACCTTAGTTCACACATAAATTCAACTTTAGAAGATTTGACTTTCTTTGGCTTGCACCCACCTTGGCTTATTCAGTGCCATAATGTATAAATACGTTTTTTAGAAGCATTGTCCCTGAGTGCCAAAACATAAAATACATTTTTATTGTTTTAACTAGAAAAAAACTATTGTAAAAGGTTTGGCACAGCTCGTTAGTAAGTATCAAGCCTCTGGGAATGGTTACCGTATGAAATGTAACCATTAGATGGCGGGAGTGGGTTTAATCAGATCTTTGTCCACACATAGAGGGAGTCCCCTCTTTTACAGTTGCTTCCTTTATCCAGCGATTGAAGTGTGTTAGCAGCTGCATATTGCGAGTAGGTATGCAAGCAGTGTGTGAGAGAAGCAAATATATGGATCTAGAATTCTTCACGCTTTGCCACTTTGTTTCATGTTGAAACAATTTAACACAACAAAGTAGAAACTGTCATGCGAATTTTGTTTCTAATGGTGCAATGTTAAAGAAAAAAAATATTTAAACAAATGTAAGATCACTTTTTAAATAAAAACGGTCCTTGCACTCTCTGTAGGACCCAAGGGGTACTACAACTTTCAGCGTCACAACATAATTAGTTTAACGTACTTAGTGGCTCACAGATCACACGATACAACAAATTGATGAGATAATCAGTTGCCAGCGATTTTAATATTCGATTTAAATAGATTTGATCAATTAGTTGTTGCAGCCCTACTTGGTTTGCTGCCGTTTTTAAGGTTACATTGTCCATTTATCTTAAACAAAATGTAGTAATTGTCACGGTTGCCATGGCGCCCAATTGGCCCCTGCCGTGTGGCTCCAGCTTCTGTCACAGTTGCCATGGAACCCAATTGGCCCCGCCCGTGGGCACCAGCTGCAGCTTGTTGACAGATTAGCTCCCTGTCGGTATTTAAACCCTGTCCTGCCAGCCCCCTTTTGTCGGTCCGTCTGCGAATCTCTGTTTTTACACGGCAAGCCCTTTTTTTCGCCTGTCCTATGTTTTTGCTCCTGTTTTTCCTCCCGCTACAATCTGTTTTAAGCTAGACCACGTCTGCCCTCCCGTCCCGAATTATGACCTGTTTTGATCTCGACCACGTCTGTTCTCCCGCTCCGAATAACGATCCGTTTTTGATCTCGACCACGTCTACTCTCCTCTCCTGGCTTTCGACTTGTTTCCGATGCCGATCACGTTTTTGCTCCTCAATCCCGGCTTCTGACCCGTTTTTTTCTCGTTCCTGACACCGCCATTGCTTGCCACGGAAGTCCCACTTCCGCGTCCGAGCAACCCACTCACCGCGACCAGCGATCTCCAGATGGTGTGTGTGCACTCCTTTCCCTTCTTCCCAATAGAACTGTGAGAAACGTCACGCGAGTGGGTCCTGTCTCCTTTCTGGTCCTGACAGTAATTGTATTTATAGTATGTTTGTTTTGTCATTTATTAGCATATTTGGTATGGGAGTAATCAAAACGTGATTGAAAGTAATCAAGTGGCATTACTACAATATGGTGGTTCAAATGACGTTACTGATGACATTTTTCAACAGGTAACTAGTTACTGCATCGGATTACATTTTAAAAGTAACCCTCGTCTATTACCTACTGTATATCCTGGAATCAAACTAACACACAAGGGAAGAAAAGTGCTTTCCTCTTTAACCTACAATGTCATTTTTAGTGCGTACGTTCTTCCGACGTTCGGTATCTATTTTCTTACGTCTGACCTTGCGCTAACACAAACAAACAAAAGCCGCGGCTTATGCTAAAACCTCATTAATCCGGCCTTTGTCTGTTAATGAACGCCGGGCAGCCAAGGTGCCTGTTCAAGGCTGCCGGTGTCTCGGAATTCCCCAAAACGTTTTTTTTTTCATTTTTATCTACTTAATCCTTCCCATGTTGGTCCTTAATCCCACCCTGCTTAATTGAGACTTCGTTTCGGCCCTTTTGCTCTGGTCTAACCAACTATGAATGCTTGTCGATCGTTCATCTGGTTTACCCGGTAAATTGACCGTTGATGCACCGTACACTCGTTAGCTTATTGTTTTATACTACACGGAACGGCACGTTTTCACGCTAATTACGATCCATAATTCTTAAAACGGATTCCATGTGGAGAAAGGTTTGGGAAGATGGTCAAGTCATTTACTGTAAATTCCAGACGATAGAGCGCACCTGATTATAAGTCGCACCCACCACATTTTAAGAGGAAAACCGATTTTGTACATACACAAGCCGCACCTGTATATAAGCCGCATGCGCCCACATTTAAACATGTAATACAAAAAGAAAATTAACCCAAACCCGAAGTCCCGCGATTGAAACTAAATGTCCTTCGTTAAAGCCCACATTCTAAAAATCACAGCCGGCAAAATGAACGGAAAATGATATCGGTACTTAAGGTTTGATGCAGACCTGCAAAGTCCGGGTCCCGTTGAAAGTAATCCAAGGAAAAAAGTGTATATTTCCAAAGGTAAGGGTGGGAAAAATATATCAGATGAACACATTTACTCACGCAACTCCTTTTTCTTTAACCAACTTTTTACCCCCTTTTCTTTCCTTGTCTGTCCCTCACCTTTAGCGGTCCCCACTTAAACTCGGCCCCCCGTGTTTGTTCCGCCCCTCATTTTTCGTTCACCTGTATCAGAATAAGTGTCTAAAATAAATACAAATAAATACATTACAAAAATATACAGTTGCAAATACATATTATACACGAGTTACACATGTTTACAAAGAAATACGGTACACCGAGAGAGTTTTCAAAGCTTTAATAATAATAATATAGCTTTGACAGGGCAGTTAATGGTAGCAACACTCGAGCGCCGCTAGCGGCCGTTAGAAAAATTACATAAATTGGCCGCATCACTGAATAAGCCGCAGGGTTGAAAGTTAGGGGGAAAAGTAGCGTCTTATAGTCCGGAATTTACGGTAAATGGAGCCTCGCGACTTGGCGCTTTGGTTGTCGTTGGTTCGGTTTTTCGCAGATTTTGAATTGTATTGATGATTTTCTGTGCTGTGTTGATGACTCTCTCTAATTTTGCATGTGAAAATGTCTGTTTGTTCCAGGTTTAAAGGAAAGCATTAGGATTAGAGAGTGATATTTGATATTTGGCCGTCATCGTGAGCGCCGTCGGCGACTTCTCGAAGGTATGTTTTACGAAAGCCGAGCGACTCTCATGCGTGAGCCTCAATGTCACCTTGGCGGACCTTTCGAGCAGCAGCTGCCCCCCGATGTCGGCGTGAAATGTGTAAATGACTTGCTGTGTTTGTGTATGAGAGCATCCCTCTCTGCGAGATGAAGGTCACACCCTCCTCATCCAGGGAAACATGTCATTAATGAGTTTCGACTGCACGTGCACTCTCAGACTTAATAGCTCCTGCTCACAACAGGAACGCTCTCACATTTCTTGCACCGGCAAATCATATTTAGAAACTTTCGTACACCGTGTTGGTACAGTATGTTCTCACAATCATTTAATTGTTTTTGCTTTGTCTTTGTGTGAGTGTGAGCTATGTGTGAGTGTGTGAGAGCATTTAAACTTTTCTAGTAGTATGGTTATTTCAGGATGCATGAGAGCAATCATTTGTCCTGAGAGCATTTCTGTTGGCCCATAAGTGTCAAAGAGGGTTTTACCTCCGCATGAGAGCAATTTTTGTTTATGTGAGAACTATTGGATGTGTGTATTTGTAGTATTGTGAGAGGGTTTACTTTTGTTAGCGCCACGTCTCTTTTAGTAGTGGCGTTGTTGCAAGGAAGCAACTATGTGTGAGTGTGTGAGAGCATTTTGACTTTTCTAGTAGTATGGTTATTTCAGGGATGTATGAGAGAAATCATTTGTCCTGAGAGCATTTCTGTTTCCCCTTAAGAGCTTTGTTTTTTTTAGTATGTGTTTCGGTTTCAGAGAGGGTTTTACTTGCGCATGAGAGCATTTTTGTTTATGTGAGAACTATGGGATGTGTGTATTAGTCGTATTGTGAGAGGGTTTACGAGCGTTACTTCACTTTTTATTGATAGCTTTTGGTAGCGCCATGTCTCTTTTAGTAGTGGGGTTGTTACAAGGAAGCAACTATGTGTGAGTGTGTGAGAGCATTTTGACTTTTCTAGTAGTATGGTTATTTCAGGGATGTATGAGAGAAATCATTTGTCCTGAGAGCATTTCTGAAACCCCTTAAGAGCTTTGTTTTTTTAGAATTATGTGTTTGAGTGTCAAAGAGGGTTTTACTTGTGCATGAGAGCATTTTTGTTCATGTGAGAACTATGGGATGTGTGTATTAGTACTATTGTGAGAGGGTTTACGTTATTCACTTTTTATTGATAGCTTTTGGTAGCGCCACGTCTCTTTTAGTAGTGGGGTTGTTACAAGGAAGCAACTATGTGTGAGTGTGTGAGAGCATTTTGACTTTTCTAGTATTATGGTTATTTCAGGGATGTATGAGAGAAATCATTTGTCCTGAGAGCATTTCTGAAACCCCTTAAGAGCTTTGTTTTTTTAGTATTATGTGTTTCAGTGTCAAAGAGGGTTTTACTTGTGCATGAGAGCAATTTTTGTTTATGTGAGAACTATGGGATGTGTGTATTAGTCGTATTGTGAGAGGGTTTGCGAGCGTTATTCACTTTTTTGTCGACAGCTTTTTGTAGCACTGTGTGAGAGCATTTTAAAGTTTATCTTATAGTAGTAAAGTTGTTGCAAGGAAGCAATTATGTGTGTGTGTGTGTGTGAGAGAGCATTTCAGTTGTCTCCTAAGATGTTGTATTTTAGTAGTATGTGTGAGAAGGTTTCCCTGTCAGAGTGGGTTTTGCCTTTGCATTAGAGTGTCTGTGTGAGAGCCTTGGGATGAGTGTTTTGGTTGTATTTGTGAGAGGGTTTCAATTTCCAAGTGTCATTCACTCTAATGCAGCCATGTCCAAAGTGCGGCCTGTGGGCCCGTGATAAAACTTTTACTGGCCCGCGGCCTCTGCCATAAAATGTATAATATGTGGCCCACCATTAGAGTTGACAGCAGTATAAAACAAATTTGCACTATAAAAAAAAATCTCCATTTCACCAGATGATGGTAGTAACCCTTTGGCCACCTTGCCCTTTCTGTGAGAATTTTAGCCCAACTAATTTCCAACATGATGACTTAAAAAAAAAGGAAAGTTGATTGTGAGGGCCGCCGCTTCCAGGACAAGTTGAAATTGGAGTATTTTTTCATAGAAATCTGAAACAAGTGTGTCTGCCTCATTTGCAAGGAGACTGTGGCTGTTTTCAAAGAATATAAAGGCACTGCCAGGGGAAACATGCTGACTACAAAAAGCTAACTGGAAGCGAATGCTGTGAAAAGGTGAAGCAACTGGAAGCTGTTTTAACGGCACAGCAGTGCTTTTTCTAAAGAACCTCTGAGTCAAAAGAAAATACTATAAATGCGAGCCATGAGGTGACACTGGATCGCCAAGCACTCCAAACCTTTCACGGAGGGGGAACTTATTGAAGACTGTTCAAAGAATGCCAGGCTGTATAGTCGGCCCTCACACATTTTCAGATGACCAAATCTGGCCCGCTTTCTGAAAAATTTTGGACACCCCTTCTCTATTGACATGTTTTCTACTGTGCTGTATGAGAGTGAGTGAACGAGAGTAGACATTTTGTGAGAGCTTTCATCTCCAGCAAGTGTGTAATGTTCAAGGTCACGATAAGGAAGATGTCAGGACCAGAACGGAAGCAGGACCCACTCGTTTCTCATAGTTTTATTGGGAAGAAGGGAAAGGATTGCACACACGATCTGGTGATCGCTGGTCGCAGGGGGCAGGTCGCAATGAACGCGAAAGTGGCACCTCCGTGGCGGGCGATGGTGTGGTCGGGAGCAGAAAAAAACAGGTCAGTTGCCAAGATAGGAGAGCAAAAAACCTAGTCGGGATTGGAAACAAGTCGAAAGCCAGGAGAGGAGAGTAGACGTGGTCAAGATCAAAAACCGACCGTTATTCGGGCCGGGAGGACAGACGTGGTCAAGATCAAAACAGATCGTGTCGGGGGACAACCAGGAGCAAAAAACGGGACGGGCGAAAAAAGGGCTTGCCGTGTAAAAACAGAGATTCGCAGACGGACCGATAAAAGGGGACTGATAGGACAGGGTTTGAATACTGACAGGGAGCCAATCTGTCAACAAGCTGCAGCTGGTGCCACACGGGCGGGGCCAATCGGGTGCCATGGCAACCGTGACAGAAGATACCGTGCTGATGAAAATGCAAAGATGATAATTTCCCCCTGGATATCAGTGGATGGTATCAGACTATTCGCCACTAGTGGTAGGAAATGATCTAATTAGATAAGGATGATGACAGTGATAAATCTGTGTAGAAATAACCCTTGCACTCAACAGTGATGCTTCAAATATATACCTGAATTTTGGGCTACCACCTAATGAAGCCAAAAGGTGTAGAGAAGACTTTAATGGCATATTTTTTTCATTTACAAGGAAGGCGCTTCTAAAAACAACATGAAAGTGCTGAAAACTCGCATTTATGCAAAACGTCTTTTTCGATCAAAGTCAATTATTGTAATGTTTGTGATTATTGGCCTTGTAAGTCAGTCAAAAAGTGGCAGGAATCCGATTTCGATCCTACGCCAGAAAAGAACGAAGACAGGCATACATTTCTGAGTGTGTCAAAAAAAGAACCAAGTCTCCAGGTCATTTCCATCAAAAGTTATGATTTTTTTTTTAATATGCTAACTAAATGCTCTCTCCAGCCACTAGAGAGCAGTTTTGTGTTTATATAGCGTGGTGAGTTGGTTCAGGTATAAAACTGCATTCACTCAACTGTTAAACCAGTTAACACATTCAAAGCCAAACAAATAATTTTCCCCATTGTTTCGGAATAAATGTGTTGTGTTTGGAAAAGATCCCTCCTCTTCTGTGATTCTAATGAGTATGGTAGGTTGCTCATGTAGGCAGAATACTGAAAAACAAAGCTAAAAATTCAAAGTAGACATTCTTTTACTGATCCGGCCCGCCCGAGAACAGAGAGTCAGGATCCGGCATCCCTGAACTAAGACTACACAGTGTGTGAAGTTCACATGTCAACTCAGTTCCTTGACACAAAAATGCAAAAATGGCTTTTTAAAACGAACCAAAAAGCAGTAAAGAGGAGAAGATGTTATTTTTTTCCTGATCAGGATGGAAGCAAATACCAGACTAATTCACAAACAAGCTAGGAAGCATTCTAAAAAAGTGTACCTAAAACATTTAGGGTTTCCACCAGAACACTTGGTAAAACTGAGGGTCAGTGGTGGAGCTGACTGAGAATATATTTGAACCTGGGTAAAAAACGGTTGTCAGACTATAATGGCATATGCTGAATCTTATTTGTAACTTTTTGAGAAGATTTCAAAGTCCATAAGATTTGGGAACATACGACTCACTTGGATTCGGGGATGAATTAGGGGATGTAGTAATCTTCTCTGTGACTTTCTAATTTGAATGTGTTTGCGAAGCAAAACAGCAGTATGTTTGTTCGGTCCATTCTACATAGATCAAAGTTTAAACTACAGATTACACTGACAGTGCTCCACAAATAGACCCAGTTTTGGCTGTACATCTCTAAGGAATCCTATGGAAGCTCATTAGACGATCAATGTTTACTTTTGAGACATTTTAAGATGAAAACCCACGGAACAAACTGTAAACACCTGAAAACGCCAGCCAAGCACCCAGATCTATTTGATGGGGTCGGCGCATCCCTGCACACATTGCGCACTCCCCTAAGTACATCCTTTCTTGTTTGCAGTATTTTGTGACATTTTTATAAAAGAACTCTGCTGGAACCTTGTTTCGAAACCATGGTTTATGACAAAAATGGCGGTCAAAATTAGCCTCAAGTAACTGTCGGAGAGAGACATGTTTCAAGTGGTACATTTGTTGATATTAGCTTTTGTCTAGGTAGCCGGTTTCCCTGTATTTTGTCTGAAAATATATGGTGTGGCTCTCCAAAAAAATAGCTAAATATTTTGCTTTCATGGCTCTCTGAGTCAAAAAGGTTCCCGACCCCTGCTACAGGTGGTCTTCAGGAGGAAGGAGTTTGGACTTGGGTTGGCTACTGCTATTTATTGACAGCTTGTTGTTGGGCAAGAAAAACTCGGTGGTCCAGAAACTCTAAAAGTGTTTTACATAATGGTCTACTGATCCTCTCAAGAACATTTGGCATTCCTGCCGGTTCTGCAAAGCTGTTCCATAAGTCTGGAGTCATTGGCAGCTAACGTGATCAAGTGGTCCTGTTTTTCAAACAGCCACGTTGGCGATTCGCGGGTCAGAGTCCTGCTCGTAACGGTAGTGGTAGACCTCCATCTGGTCCCGGCAAGCCTCGCGAATGTTGTTGATCCAGCGTTTGATCCCACCTCGGTTCAGGTAGAGCACCATGAGGAAGACTAGCCCGATCAGAGCCAGCACGATCCCCAGGAACACATAGGAAACGGCTTCCAAGTTCTCGTTGCGGCAGTCCACGTCCTCGGGGCGCAGGCGCTCCAACGAGATTCCTCGGCGGGGCTCGGGTTCCGCACAGCGCAGGAGGGCGGCGTCAGGGCACTGCGAGGAATTTGTCAGCCACCAGTAGAAGACCTCCAGCTCGCACGTGCAGCGGAAAGGGTTTTGCGCCAGGTAGACCCGGGTGCGCCTGTGTTGGTCCAAGACGCTCACTTCGTCCCGGCTCAGACTCTGGATGGAGTTGTTGACCAGAACCATCTGGTGCAGGAGCTGGAAGGTGTCCGGCCCGGCAAGGGGCACGCTCCGGAGTCGGTTCCCCGCCAGCTCCAGCCGGTGCAGAGCCTGAAGGTCTCCGGCACCTAGAGCAGCCGCCAGTTGGGTTGCCGCCTCTGGGACGATGGACTCGTTGAGACACAACGTGCGCAGCTCCCACAAGCCTAAAGGGTTTTCCCAAAAAGAATTAGTTTCAATTAGGCACGGATCATTTAGTGTTCCTCCCCACATTTATAAATAAGTTACAAAAATTCCTCGCACTGAGTCCCATTAACACAACATATGAGGCAGCTCCGAAACGGACAGCGATTTTAGTGAATAGTGATTGCATACCGCTCATACCATCATGTCGTGTCCCTCCCCAAAATTCATAGATAAGTTACAAAAATTCCTCGTGCATTTAGACTCAAGAAATATATGTTTGCTGTATAGCTGTGACATAATTTAAGGAACTCTTTCAAAATCCCGTGTCCCATTAACACAACATGTGAAGCATCTCCGAAACAGACAGCGGTTCTAGTGAATAGTGATTGCATACCACTCATTTCTGCTCTGAAGAAGGCGGCCACACATGAGGTAATCCCCCTTCCAGTAGTTTATATTTCGACATAAGCTCTTTTAGCACTCGTTTTCAATTGCACCACACAATACAATACATTGACTTCTAGTGGTCGAATATGTGTCCCTTTAAACGTAAATCTATTCAAGAATTGGTAATTATCTTTAGGTAACTAATTAAGAGAACATAATGAGAATTTATTAATGTAGTCTACAAATTGATTTATTCTTCTTTTAAAGGTATTCCCAAAAATAATTAGTTTCAATTAGGCACGGATGATGGAGTGTTCCTCCCCACATTTAAAAATAAGTTACAAAAATTCCTCGCGCAGGTCGACTCAAGAAATATATGTTTGCTGTAGAGCTGTGACATCATTTAAGGAACACAACTCTTTCAAAATGCCGAATCCCATTAACACCTTATGTGAGGCAGCTCCGAAACAGACAGCGATTTTTGTGAATAGTGATTGCATACCGCTCATTTCTGCTTGGAGAAATTGAAAATTTGCCTACCCTGTCGTGACTAGAGGTAGGATCTTAAACCCGAGGCTGAACAGAAATACGATTTGGGCCTAAAATGTCTATGATTAGTTTGTTTCCGGGGCGAACTTTGTCTGTTACTGTTCTTTTTTCTTTGTGGAGGATCTGCAGGTGTGATGGAACTCTCCGTGAGTTATTTTTGCCAGTTAGCAGCTCACTCTTTGTTGTACCATAACTGCATCCACCCGCGATACACAACCTAAGCAATCACCACAAAAACTACCATAAACTTCACTTAAAACATTCGTAAATCCTTTGACAAATTAACACGTAGAACAATATGGAGACTGTCTTGCAAGGATGCTGGTGTTCCTCCAATGATGTCACAGCTCAAGATGACAAAGATGCTGTCTTATCTCGGAAAATATATGTAACTCACTGGTGAAGGCATAAGCGAGCTAAACGGCTGCTTAGGGACCCACAACCACTAGGGGGCCCCCAGGAGTGGTTACCTTTTTGGGGGCCAACATTGATACTTAGTGTCTCCACTCAAAAACACTTCTACCAAAATACAACAAAAATACTACACAATAACTACAAAACTAAATATCAAATATAGTGCTTAAAAACAGGGACCTCATATATTATTTTGCTTTCATTTTGAAAATAAAAAAAATGTACACAATTATGTACTCCAAAATACTACTATGGCAATACTACAAAAATTCTACAAAAATACTACTAAAATACTGCTTTCTAAATGCATTAATTATACTTTTACTGAAAACTAAAAAACACCAATACATAACACTATAATATAAAAAACTACTTGAGAAATATTACGACAAAAAATATTACTATAAGAGGTTTACAACAGAAATACTGCAAAATGCACCTATACCAATACTACAATACTCTTATGGAAATATCACAAAAATACAACAAAAATAAAACTACAGTGACACTGTACTACAAAAATACTACCGAAATACTACAGATATTTTTATATGGAAATACTACAAAATACAACTGAGATAGTAAAAAATACTAAAAATATACTATAAATAATACTGCAGTAACTTTACAAAAATACTATACTCATAAAACTACTGTAATGATACAAAAAATCTACAAAACTACTACAGATATACAATCGAAAATCTACCTTTAAAATACAACAAAAGTACTACAGAAATACTCAAAAATGCTACTATGGAAATACTATATAAAAATGATTTCAGAAATACTATAAAAATAGTCGAACAATAAAACTACAGTAACACTGCAAAAAAAACTACAGAACTTCAATAAAAATCTGAATTCAGAAATACTACTACTACTACTACTACTGGTCGTTTCAAAACCTAGTTGACAAATATAATCTATTTCAAAAGAAGTATAAGATGTCAGATGCGTCCCCCGACTCCAAATAGTTGCCTATCCCTGGAGTAGAACATGGAATGAGTTCTAGTATGGAAGTGATAGGGCGCCCCAGATCTAATTTTGCCTAGGGCCCCATGCAGGCACTTACTGTTAAAACATAGAAGAAAACTCCAAATTTGATTTATATTTCCACATTTTTTGTGTATTGTGATTGTCTGAGCAGCGAGTGTAAATACACGAGTGCGGAGAGCAGAAGAGTAGAAGACAGAAGGGACGGCGTTGAGTCATTGTTCCCTCAGACGGCCTTCTGAATAACATCCTCTTTTTGGTTCCCATGACAATAAAGAAGTTTTATTGTCGTTGTTTGCAGTACTTTGTGACACTTTTCCAAAAGAACTCTGCATGCACCTTGTTTTGAAACCATTTGATATGCTAGAAATGAGGGTCAAAATGAGCCTCAATGATCTTATGGTGGAAGGGAGACATGTTTAAAGTGGTATATTTCTTTTATCTCTTTATTTCTTGCTGAAGACTGAAAAAGACTTGACTTTGACTAAGAGTTCCGGTAGAAACCAATCACAGCTCAAGGAGCCGTTTTGTTCACGAACGACCCACTACAGCAGCAGCAGCAGTTCCATACGAGAACTCATTCCATGTTCTACTCTGGTTTTGGTCCCCATTATAAAATAAAATAATTAAAATTAATTAAAAAAAAAAAAAAAGGGGCGTCGATACTTCGCGGATTTTCACTTTTCGCGGGTGGCTTTGGTCCCCATTGACCGCGATAACCGAGGGATTACTGTACCTTTAAAGGCTCCGTCAGACAGGCGCTCTATGCGGTTGTGGCTGAGGTCCAGTACTCGAAGGTGCGGGACTCCCTCGAAGGCGTCCGCCTCCACCACCCGGATCATGTTGGCGGATAGCGACAGCGTGGCTACCCCGTCTAGACGTTCGCCGTCGGCCGCCGCGAAGGCGCCTCGGCGCAGCGTCGTCAAGTTCCTCCCCCGGAGGATGAGCGCGGAGGTCCAGGTGGGGACGGGCGCCGGCACCCCCGACGCGCCCTCGCCGGGGTGGCAGCTCACCGTGCCGGCGTCCCTGGAACAAGTACACGCCGGTGGGCACGCGAGCTCCGTGCGGGTGCACGCTGCCAGGAGTGCGGCGAGCACGCACAGCCGTCCCGGTTCCGTGTGGACGCGTGTCCGCATGTCGGTTCTTGTGTGGAGCGTCGGCGCGCAAGAGCACGCGCTTAAATTCTGCTTTGCTGCCCTCCCTCCCTTTCGGCGTCCAGGGTTGGGTAGGGTTACTTTAACTGGATTACTTTCAATGACTTTTACCAAAATACCAAATATGCTAATAAAAGACAAAATAAACCAAATATGAATAAAATTACTAAACTTTGTGCAGGCTTGGGGAGTAACATAATACATAGAACGGCAAAAATGATGTTTGGATTTATTTTCATTTTGTTTCTGTCGCATTTGATGTCCGTTTTGCCGGAGATCAAAGAGATCAAAGCCAGGAGAGAAAGCTTACCACGTGTTGTGAGTCATCATTTTATTCCTATTTAGTTTTGTTTTGTCTTTAATTAGCATATTTGGTATTGGAGTGATCCAAAAGTCATTGAAAGTAATCCAGTTAAAGTAACCCTACCCAACCCTGTCTACATGTGTTTCATTATATCATATATATTGTTAATTAACATTTTATTGTGAGATACTGAGTTGCTCGACATGAATGAGGTTTGTTATTAAAAAAGTTCAAAAATGAAGTCGCTTGGACGTTCACTGTAGAAGGAAAAAATATATGCAAATAGAATTAAGTAGAATAATACATTTTCTTATTCAAATTATGAATTCATATTCTGCATTAAATTATTTTTGGTAATATACGGATTAAAGGGATAACCACAAACCTGTCTTTTTTCATTTTCTCCTTTCATACTTCCTTTTTTTCTTAACTTCTTTATACAACATAATAATTCGTAATATAATGCATCAAAGCAAGTGAGCCGTTTGAGAGCCGGCTCTCGTTAATGAGTTGAGCCGAAAAAGCCGGTTCTCTAAAAAGAGACTGACTTCCTTTCACTACATAACTACCACATGAAATCCGAGGCGGCAGACGCATGCGCACAGCAGCATCGAACCGCTTGCTTCGTTTGCAACGCAAAAAAACGATACCGAGATAGAGGCTACTGCGGCGAACGCGTTTGACTTGATCGATTTGCCGTTTCGTGATAGTCGGTGTATACCGGATGGTACCCATAATTGACCAATTTGCGTTTTTCCGTACAGATTGTCTTGTACGTCGTACATGTCTTAAAATGCATAATAAATGTACTTTGTGCGGCAAAAACGTACAGGTTGACAGGTATGCGTGCACTCGTTGGCCTGGAGAGGGTTGGGTGTCAACAGGCTGTAGACACACCACAGAAAATGGTACCCCTACAACCCTAGTGGTTAAGGGATCCAACCCGTGCTGTTACTTGCCATTTGGGTGCCCAAAGCATAAATGCCTTATGGTACTATCAGCCACTATCTGATTGGCTTCCCTCCTATTTAAACTCAGTGCTCCCATTCACTCCTTGTCAGTCCATCAACGAACCTCTGGACTTGCAAAACTTGTATTTTGACACTCTCCAGTATCCTGCTCGTGTATCCAGAATTCGGTATCGATTCCTCCTATCTCGTCCTGTCCGGTATCTTGCTCCAGTATCCGTTATCGATCCCATCCGTCTCGTCCTGTCAGGAATCTTCTTCCAATCTCCAGTATCTGGTATAGATCCCGCTTGTCTCATCCTGTCCAGTATCTTGCTCCAGTATCCGGTTTTGATCCCGTCTGTCTCGTCCTGGCCGGTATCTTGCTCCAGTATCCGGTTTTGATCCCGTCTGTCTCGTCCTGTCCGGTATCTTGCTCCAGTATCCAGTATCTGGTATCAATCCCGTCTGTCCCGTCCTGTCTGGTATCTTGCTCCAGTATCCGGTATCGATTCTATCTGTCCTGCCCTGTCCAGTATCTTGCTCCAGTATCCGGTATCAATCGCATTTGTCTTGTCCTGTCCGGTATCTTGCTGTTGTATCCAGTATCCGGTATAGATCCCGTCTGTCCTGCCCTGTCCGGTATCTACTCGTGTATCCTGTATCCGTCCTGTCTGGTTTCAATATGTTCTGCCCAGCAATCGCCGAATTGCTGGCGTTTGTGTTCTCGCATATGACTGCCCCGTTCCCGTAAATCAAAGCTTGCGTGAAAACGTTACGCGTCTGGGTCCACCGTCTGTTCGGGTTCTGACACAAATGCAATCTTGAAATGATTTTCCCTGTAGGGGTCTTGTTCCAAAGATTGTACTGTATACATACAAGGCGGTGCGGTCTAAGATAAGCTGATGTGGCATTTGTGTTCCCATGCAGGTCCATCTGGAGCTTTGCGATAAGCACCAGAAGAGGCCGTAAAGCTCCATAAATGTGACAGCGGCTTATTGTGCCATGTCCAAACACATCACAAACGCCTCTCAGGACCCTAAAAAAACCACCCTGCCCCACCCCGATTCCGTCACTAAGGCCTGCAACTCAACTCTCAGATGCCGAATTGATTTTTTCTGCAAAGAACCGGCGGGTAAGAGCCTTGACCTCTGCTGTCTTTGCTTCTCTTTGTCAGAACCAGAACAGATACAGGACCCAATCGCGTGACGTTCTCACACAAACCTTTATGGAATTGGGGAGTCATGCATGTCAGGTAGCCCGTATGGCGTGGAAAGACCCGAAGCCAGAGACCGACGAGACCGATTCCAATTGCCCGAGTTGTAATCGGACAGATGGGGTCGATACCGGGCAGGAAGTGACAAACAGGGTAGATAGCGAATCAGGATATCGAAAATTAACAGGAGAAACTAGAGGGGGATGAAAACTGGAGAAAATAATAAACAGGACAAAAACAGACGGAAACAAAACTGGAACCCCAAATTAAACAGGACAAAAATAAACGGGAACAATACCGGACTGGAGATATCACAGGGAAACAGGACGGAGTCAGAACCCACGTCTTGTGGGGCAGAAGTTCGTTTGAGGGGCTGACCCCCAAGCAAGAGAGCGCTGAGATTTATACAAACAGAAAGTCAATCTCTCAACAAAAAGTCAAACACCCCACGGGCGTGGCCAATTGGGCACCATGGCAACCGTGACACACACGGGAGCGGCCTATTGGGCGCCATGGCAACCATGACACTCTTGTTATCATTATATTGTTATCGTACAGTACATCAGTGGTCGGTAACCTTTTCTGGACCACGAACTGGTTCATCGTCTGACAATATTTTCACAGCTCGACCCAAGGGCGGCTTTTTAAGAAATAAGAATAATGAGGATGATAATAATAATGATAACAATTATAACATGTATTATAATTGTTAAGATTGCTGATTCAGGGCACCTGTGACTGCCCAAGAGGAAGCCAGCAGACCATTTGCGAACCTATGCTCCCAGCTAGGCAAGCTCCATACCTTCCGACATTTTCCTGCCCTGTTTTCTCCTGCCTGATACCTGTTGCCGACCCGTTTCTGGACCCTTTTCTGCCCCGATCTGCCATCCCGACCACCGACCGGTTTTGCCCTGTTTCCTGCCTGATACCTGTTGCCGACCCGTTTCTGGACCCTTTTCTGGCCCGATCTGCCATCCCGACCACCGACCGGTTTTGCCCTGTTTCCTGCCTGATACCTGTTGCCGACCTCTTTTCTGAACTCGATACCGCCCTTGCTATCCCGTCCCGGTTAGAGACCAGTATCACTGCTGCCTACGATTATCCTCGCTCGACACGGAAGTGGCACTTCCGCGTTCCAGCCATCAGCCAACCGTGTTCATCGATCATCAGATCGAGGAAGCAAGCACTGCTCTCTCTCTCTTTATCAATGAAACTGAGTAAACAAACGCTATTGGGTCCTGTCTCCGTTCCTAGCTTATGACAATAATAACAACATTAATATTAATAATAAGTGTGAATCCACTTTGGAGTCGTGGGGAACATTTAGATGTCCTCATGGGAGGAAACCGGAGTGTGCAAGGGCACAGGGAGAACATGCAAACTCCACACAAGGAGGCCGGCAGCTGGAATTGTTTTTATTCAAAAAATGATATGGAAACCGCACGCTTTGCAAAACACATTCAAACCTATTAGACCGTGTGTACAGTAACATCAAACATGCGTATAGAGTTTCTCCCTCCCCTCACCTAGTTGGATCCGGCCATCTCTGTCTGTCCCTCACCCCCCTCATACTATTCTATTCTAGTGTAGAACAGAACTTTAAGTCCAGAACACAATTGAAGTCATCAACCTCACAGGGTAAGCAGATTCAACTGCTACTAACCTGAACCGACGTTGAGAACATAACCTCTGAGGTACAAGGGGCTCCGGGGGACCCCAAAAAGGGCGTAGCCTTGGTGCGAAGATGTCACCCTGCGCTTCGAGTTCTGGGGGGCTTCCCTGAAGGGAAATCCCAGTCCCTAACCGTGTTATCTGTTGCGGTGGGGATAAGAAGGAAAGCAGCTTATAGGACCGATGGGGCCAGCGGATACGGATCCAGTCCGAGACTTTAAGTGTGTCTCCTATCAGTGTCTGCTGCTGTGTCACTGACACAGGGTCCCGGTGCTTGAGGGCCTTGATGATCTCCTCATGGGGGCCGCAGTCGATCGAGTGGAAGTTGGAGTTCCCGTCCCAGCGTCAGGAGGGATGGTGATCTACCTGTTGTGTCATGTAGTGTAACTCTGTGATGTTCCGCAGCACTGTGCTGAATGGATGACCTTCAGATGGATGCACTCTTAAGCCGTTTTCAGGGTCTGGTAGGATCTTTCCACCCCTTTGTTGGCCTGTGGGTAGTACAGGGCCGTCCTGTCTGTCTGTCTGTCTGTCTGTCTGTCTGTCCGTCCGTCCGTCCGTCCGTCCGTCCGTCCGTCCGTCCGTCCAAACATCTATCTAGACATCTATCCATCCATCTCTATCTACCTTGGTCATATCCCTAAAGAGGGATGACCGACAGCAAGACAAACACATACAATAACAAAGTAAATAAAAAAGGGAAAAAGTAGCAAAAAATACACACAAACATTTTTGGACTATGGCCAGCCCAAACACCCAAAGAAGTTACGCACCTCGACACCTAAGTTCATGCTTTCGTCCCTCCAGGTGAAACGGGACACAAGAAAGCGGCCATGTCACTCGGGTCAGGGTGACACAACACACTCTTCTGTTCAACAGCAGGGCCCGACAGCTTTCACTGGTTTACCCCTGCCGCATCATACAGGTGCCCTGCCCATCCCTTAGAACGCGTCCAAACATCCCACTATCCTTTTACAACACCTCTCCACTCCTTCCTATCACCAACAATAGCTCTAGCTTTCACTAGATTTAGACCTCTAGGGCCGTCCTAATGTGTTTAATTCTTCTCTGCACTGCGAAGTTAGGCCACAGAATTGAACCCACGATCTAAAATGTGTGAGGGTAAAAAACGATGGAACCTATGTTTCTTTCTGTGCGACCAAATTACTGAAGGCTCGGTTCAGGTCCGCTGCCCGGTGGTTGCCGACCACTGCAGTATACGCTGAACAGCCTCACTCATACATTCTCATCCCCATAATTTCCCCTGAAATGAATATCCTTAATTTTAGCTATAAGTAAAACGCATTACGCCAATATATTGCGGGACATCTCTCTCTTCTCATCCATCTCCGCAAATGTTCCTCCGCTAACGACTGAGTATTTTAAGCTCCGTGAACGATGCCCCGCTGTCCTACTTCATCACGCTTTTTGCGACCAGCGCCGGCACGAGGCGTTCAAGGACGATCCCCACGCGGGGACACTGTCGTATTTTAATGTGTTTTTTGTGCGGCGCCTTACGCGGCGGCATTTCGTCCTGCGGGCTCACCCCGATGGTGACAGGCGTTCCGAGGACATGCTGATAGACACGTCACGTTAGCATTACGGTGCGGTTAGCATTTAGCATCGTTAGCATGAATGGATTTGTTCCTACAAGCAAGCTAAACTGCCGTGAAAGATATTTAATAATAAAGTATCACCTATAGCAGTTAATGGGGGGCAGAAATGTGAAAAACCACTGAGTAGGGTCAAACTAACTAAAAGACAAGTATGATGTCGGAATTAATCATACGTGACAGAGAGACCCAAATGCAGGACACAACGGGGGATGTGATCAAACCCCAACAAGGTGTGTTTATTTAATAACAATGCGACTCGCGACTGAAAAGGGTGGAAATGGGACTGCCAAGGAGTGGAATCTTGGGAGAGAGACTTGTGGTCTGGGGGGGATGGGTGAACGTCTTGAAAAGGATATTGGAAGAATGAAAATATCTGGCGAAGAAAGTTTTGAGTCTTGGTGAGGAGATATCTTGAGCAGAGTTCAAAGACAATTCAGCAACAAAGTATCACGAGCCAGGACAGCAAAAAGGAAGCAGAACCCACTCGCGTAACGTTACTCACAGTTTATTGGGGAGAAGAGGAATGGGCGCACGATCGATCCGGGGATCGTTGATCGCGGAAGTAGATTGATCAGAACGAAGAAGTGGTCAAAAACAGAAGGGGCGAGAACAAAACAGGAGCAAAACACAGGCAAAAACTGAGATTCACAAGGCTTGGCAAAACAAGAGCAAAAAACACAGGAAAAAACGGGGATTCACAGGGGTTTCGCAGACGCTCCGACACCAGCAGACTCACAAGACAGCGTTTAAGTAGTCAGGGAGCAATCTGTCAACGCGTTTCAGCTGGTGTCCCTGGGCGGGGCCAATTGGGCGCCTTGGCAACCGTGACAGAACCTGGCGCCACACAGCCTCGGACCGATTGGGCGCCACGGCAACCGTGACACAAAGAGATAGGAGACTGGAGTTTATAGTAGTGGGCGGCAAAAATGAATGGGAGCAACTGAACAGGAGAGTGAAGAGGGGAGACTGGAAAATCGGGTAAAGCTGCCATCTCTTGGGAAGGGATGCAGGCACTGAACAGTGACATCATAGTCTATAGAAGTGTGTCTTAAGTCTAGATTTTAACACTTCCACTGAGGTTGCAGATCCTATCTCGGGGGGGCAGAGCATCTTACCGCACCGGGGCCCGGATGGAGATTCCTCTCGACCCCATGCAGAGTTCTTCTTGGCTCTGGGAGTCACAGGTAGATCAGCATTTTCCCAGGAATATCAAATCGGGGAGATAAGAGGGGACGAAACCTTCGTATGTTCGTAACAGAAGCTTAAAGTCACTTCTTAAACGGTGCGTGTCACGGTCATCCCCTCCTGGATATCACTCTGCACTATTTAATAAAACAAAGTGTTTGGCAGTGGAAGGAAAAATCCTCACTCGCACTCTGCACTTTGGAACCGGATCGGGTTCCGGGCGCCGTCTAAAAGCGGCGGGCCTCCTTCTCCGGTCTCGGAGCGACTCGGGCCGCGTGTCACCGATACGTTTTCTCTTTTTCCTGCGTCGTCCCCGACGCTGCTGGCCACCGTGCGGCGGATTCTTGTCATTTGATCCGGAAAGCCGCGGGGAGGCGTGTGTTTCTTACACGCGTGAAAAAGGCAGGCTTTGGAACGAGGGGTCTACAACCTGGTGCCGCGGGCGCTTAGGTTCCCCCGAAGGACAGCTATGTCGTTGCGATTTTATAGTAAAATGATTTTTTGGGTGGTTGACTGAGTCAAACTGAGCCTACAGTACTTTCTTTCTTTCTTTCTTTCTTTCCATTCTTACTTTCCCCCTTCACACTTTCCTTACTTTTCTCTTTCTTTCTTTATCTTTCTTTTCTCTCGCTTTCATTTTCTCTTGTTCTCTTTCTTTATCCTTCACTCTTCCTTTCTTTCTTTCATTCTTTCCACTCTTACTTTCCCTTTCCCACTTTCCTTCTTCCTCTCTTTCTTCCTCACTTTCTTTTTCTTTATCTTTCTTTTCTCTCGCTTTCATTTTCTCTTGTTCCCTTTCTTTTTCATTCACTTTTTCTTTCTGTTTGTCCGTCTCTCTTTTTTCTTTCCCTCTTTTTTCTTTCCCTCTTTCTTTCTTTCATTCTTTCTTTCTTTCTTTCCCTTTTCCCAATTTCCTTCTTTCTCTCTTTCTTCCTCTCTTTTTCTTTATCTTTCTTTTCTCTCACTTTCATTTTCTCTTGTTCTCTTTCTTTTTCCTTCACTCTTTCTGTCTTTCTGTCTCTCTTTTCTTTCCCTCTCTCCTTCTTTCTTTCTTTCTTGCATTATTCCTTTTTTTCTTTCTTCTTTTCTTTCTTTCTTTCTTTCCATTCTTACTTTCCCTTTTCCCACTTTCATTCTTCCTCTCTTTCTTTTTCTTTATCTTTCTTTTCTCTCGCTTTTATTTTCTTTTGTTCTCTTTCTTTTTCCTTCACTCTTTCTTTCTGTCTCTCTCTTTTTTTCTTTCCCTCTTTCTTTTTTTCTTTCATTCTTTCTTATATTATTCCTTTCTTTCTTTTCATTCTTACTTTTCCCTTTTCCCCCTTTCATTCTTCCTCTCTTCTTCTTTATCTTTCTTTTCTCTTGCTTTCATTTTCTTTTGTTCTATTTCTTTTTCCTTCACTCTTTCTTTCTGTTTGTCTGTCTCTTTTTTCTTTCCCTTTCTTTTTTTCTTTCATTCTTTCTTTCTTTCATTATTTCTGTCACGAGGCGTGGTGGGGGTCGAAGGGGTGATCGGACCAGAACGGAGGCAGGAGGCAGGAAGGGAGAACTCAATTGCGTGACGATCCAAAAGTTTTATTTAACAAAATAAAAGTTGTCCAAAACTCTGGGACATGACAAAACAAACAATTGATTCTTCCAACTCAACTAAACTGGACAAGGCATAACAGAACGGACAATGTTTTAAACTAAAACAGGACAAGGCATAACAGACCGGGAGTGTGTATATGTAATGAGCCCGCACCCGCAAACCCACAATCCAGCCTTAAATAGCAGACACTCGATTAGTTGAACTGCTTCAGCTGGGTCCAGGGGGTGGGGCAGACTGGTCGCCAAGGCGACCATGACAATTTCTTACTTTCTTTCCTTTCTTACTTTCCCTTTTCCCAATTTCCTTCTTTCTCTCTTTCTTCCTCTCTTTTTCTTTATATTTCTTTTCTCTCACTTTCATTTTCTCTCGTTCTCTTTCTTTTTCCTTCACTCTTTCTTTCTGTCTGTCTGTCTCTTTTTTCTTTCTCTATTTCTTTCTCTCTTTCTCTCTTTCTTTGTCTCTCTTTCTATCTTTTTTCTTTCGCTCTTATTGTCTTTCTTTCTCTTTCTTTTTCTTTATATTTCTCTATATTTCTCCTTTCTCTTTCTTTATTCCTCTCATTATTTATTCCTTTCACTCTTTTTTTCTCTCTCTTTCTGTCTTTTTTCCCTCTTCTTTCTACTTCCAAAAAGGAACCTGGCAATAACATAGTAACAACATAGTAAGTTGTAAAATATAAGTTGTTATTTCAAAAATGTATATCAAACTGGGTGCCCTTTCCACCAATAAGTAGCAAAAAGAATCTTGAAAAAGGTTGGAGACCTCTGCTTTAGAATGATGCTAAATTTAACCAACGGATAGCAAAAAAATATGCAAACGATGGATTGAGTTTCCAGTAGAATTTTTGAGACTCTAGGGGGGTCTTGTGGCATAACCCCCAATTCCCCACCCCCAAGAAGGAAATTTTGTATTTTTAAAATTCAAACTCACCAATTCGGTGCAATTTGAGAGCAAAATCAAAAAGTTACATCCACGCATGGAATGAATGACTAAAAATTGATTATACTAATACACAGGGTTGAGTAGGGTTACTTTAACTTGATTACTTTCAATTACTTTTGGATTACTCCAATACCAAATATGCTAATAAAAGACAAAAGAAACTAAATATGAATCAAATGATGACTCACAACACGTGGTAAGCTTTATCTCCTGGCTTTGATCTCTTTGATCTCCGGCAAAACGAACATCAAATGCGACAGAAACAAAATGAAAAGAAATCCAATCATCATTTTTGCCGGGCAGCACGGCGGGGCAGTGGTTAGCGCTTGTGCGGCACAGTTCATGTCATGGGAACCTGTCGTGGGTTCAAATCCGGCTCCAGACTTCCTGTGCGGAGTTTGTATGTTCTCCCCGTGCTTGCGTGGGTTTCCTCCGGGCACTCCGGTTTCCTTCCACATTCCAAAGACATGCATTTCAGGTGGATTGGCCGGTCCAAATTGTCCCTAGGTGTGAATGAGCGAATGAGTTGTCTGTCCCTGTGTGCCCTGCGATTGGCTGGCAACCAGTTCAGGGTGTCCCCTGCCCACTGCCTGGAGATGGCTGGGATCTTTTATTTTTTTCACTCTACTGTGAACCGTTAACTAATTGAACTCTATAATACGGAGCAACTTTAAAGTCAAGTACCACAGAATCCCTGCAAAACAGACTACACAACAAAATAAAAAATACAAATACTACCTAAGAAACTATTAAACACAAGAACGTTTAACTATCTACAATTCAACTTTTAACACGACCTTTGTAAAACATGCAAAAATGTAAATTGAAACGTGTAAAACAAAAAGAAAACGATCATTAGTCTCTTTTGAATATTAGTAGTTAGGAACACTCTGCTTTACAGCAAATAATATCATTAAAATGAGTCCAAATTAGGATGTCATGATTACTGATGCGAGGCACCTGAGCCTGCTGATTGGCTCCCTCATTTTTCATACCCCCGTCTTCCTGTCACCGGTTGTCAGTCCGTCTGCAAACCTCAGCTTACGCTAGGCAAGCCTTTTGACCCCGACTCTCTCTTGTTCTGATTCCTGCCACCAATCTGTTTTTCCCGCTCTCGACACCGTCATCGCTCGCCACGGAAATACCACTCCCGCGTCTGAGCAACCTGCTCCCCGCGACCAGCAATCTACGGATCGCGTGTACTATCCTTCCCTTCTTCCAAATAAAACTAAGAGAAACGCACGCAAGTGGGTCCTGTCTTCGTTTTGGTCCTGACATAGGATTATTTTCCCACTCAGACTCATGTTTTTCCTCTTGACCTATTCCTGTCATCTATGTGCAATCTCCTTTTGCCCAGTGAACAAATGAGACAAAAATACGCATATTAACCAATCAACCAATTACCAAATTTTCACATCCATAGAGCGCACTGTGTTTAAACTACAGACTATTATTCCACAATCCCCCGATCTAAAACCTACACGAGGGCAAGGAAAAACCCAAAAACCTCACCATGAGGAAATTTCTCCTTAGGAAGATATAGTTGAGTGTCATCTGCGTAGCAACGGAAACTGATATTATACTTGTGATTAATATCACCTGATGGAAGCATGTAAATGCTGAAAAGAAGTGGGGCAAGTACTGAACCCTGTGGAACACCACAGGTATCACTAAAGGGCTCGCACCTTTTGCGATCTTTCTTAAATGATTTCTCTTAAACTAGTTTGTTAGGAATTAAACTATTAAAAATGTATCGTTCACCAAATGGTTCGAATTAGTGATCTGGGTCCATTAACCAAACACCTCCTAACAATGCATGCTCGTTTCTTTTTGGGAAAAGATGGACAAGAATAGCCGACATTTTCACACGGGGCCAGATTTAATTTCTTAAATAATAAACTAAGTGAATTCCATCGAATTAGCCGAATTATTGTCGCTCTTCGTCGAGCCTCCTTTCTCGATTCTCTCTCGCGATCTTCTGCCCACGCCTTTCTCCCAAGCTGGCGTGTCGGCTCCTCCCATGGGGCGGGCCAGAGACTCCCCACGTGGGCTCCACCTCGTCTCCTCGATGTCTGAAGATACTCAAAACAACACCAAGCGTTTCTACGTCATCAGGTTGTTTTCCAAACATCGCCTGCCATCTGCATCAGAATTCTGTTATCAAAATTCCCCAGCCAAAACACTCGACCTGAAGCTCACTCGGTGAAAATCTTCATTGCACTCGATGAATGTAAATTCTATTTAATCGTATAAAATATTAAATCCTTCAAGTTTCACATTCATATACATTTAAAAATATGATTTTTTAAAAAATCATAATGCAAGTTAATGAAACCCTGGCGGGACCAATTAGACCAGGTGTGTCCTACTCACACAATAGAACAAACATTCTATCGGGGGCCGGACTAGTAGATTAAAGAGAAAAAAAAGAGAGTTAAAGAAATAAGAGAAAGAGGGAGGGAAAAGGAGAGAGGGCGGGACAAAAAAAAGAAAGAGAGAAAGGGAGCGAGCGTGAGAAACAAAAGATAAAAAGTCGTGAGAGAGGGGGAAAAGAAAGAAATCCAAAGAGAAATAGAAAGACAGGAGGAGAGAAAAGAGAAAAGAAAGCGCGAAGGGTATGAAGAGAGAAAGAAAAGGAAAAAAGGAAGATGGAGCAAAATAGGTTAAAAGACAGAAAGAGAAAGAGACAAAGAGCAACAAAGGAAGAGAAAGAGACAGAGACAGAGTGGGAGAAAAGAGGTGGAAAAGAAAGAAAGAGAGAGAGAGGGAGAGAGAAATAAATACAAGTACAGTGTCTTTGTGAGAGGCACCTGGCTTTGGCAACATCAACCTGCAGCTTGTTTTTCTCTTGCGCTTCTCTGAGTGTTGTCTCGCGGATTCAATTCCTTAGGGGGCCTGATCTGGCCCGCGGGCCGCCTGCTTGACACATGTGAATTAGACCCTGGAGGCCCACGAGGGACTTTATAATAAAATTTTAGATGTGTAACTATGCAATGTTTCTTTAATCAGCTGGATAAATATTCAAGCATTGCTCCTCCGATGTTTTTTTTAGCATTAGCTGTCATGGTTGCCATGGCGCCCAATTGCTTCCCGCCGTGTGGCGCCAGGTTCTGCCACGGTTGCCACGGTGCCCAATTGGGCCTGCCCACGAACACCAGCTGAAACGCGTTGACAGATTGGTGCCAGACTATCTAAACGTGGTCTTGCGAGTTGCCTGGTGTCAGAGCGTCTGCGAAACTTCTGCTAGACTCTGTGCGATATGCCTAGTCCTGTGAATCTCTGTTTTTTCCTTTGTTTTGATCCTGTTTTATTTTTGGCCCCATCTGTTTGATTTCAATCTACTTCCGCGACCATCCATCCACGGATCGAGTGTACGCGCATTCCTCTTCTCGCCAATAAATTGCGAGTAACGTTACGCGATTGGGTTCTCGTTCCCTTTTCCTGTCCTGGTTCGTGACATTAGCATTCTAGTGGTGGACAATAGAGCCAAAGTTATAGTTTTATATAGCGCTTCTTATCACTCTTTTTCAGTTCTTCCTTTTATTAACTTTCACAAGAACTTTCTTGTCGGGAGAGCTCCCGGGGATGATTAAAAAGAATGTCCCCCAAAAATAAAAAAAGGAAGACTTATGAAGCCTCGGCGTGACGCAGGTCTTCATAAACATTCCTCATCCTGCCGCGCCAGATGGAATTTTAACTTTTTATGGCGGCGGAAATATTTTCGGACAGGCGAACGAGAAAGGGCGGAAAATGGAATAATAGATGACGCGTCATTACTAAAAGATAGGACAGGGACAATTTGAACTTGTGTAAAGCTCCTTCAGTTTTTTTCACGATGTTGCTGAAGAAAATTGGGGAATATTCGAAAAGCTTTGCTCGCCTTAAGCTAATAAGAGCATTTTTTAGGGACAGTTATTTTATGGAGCCGTATCGCTCGCTCTTTGCAAGGGATAAAGAATCCAAGCAGGCGGGTATCATTGTGCCGGTCGTTGGTCCCATTTGTAACTCCATGTGATCCTTAGGTGATGCTAAGCTAAGCGCTAATGGACGCGTTTGTCCCGGTGTCCAAGCTTCTCTCGGATTACTAATTGATGGAGGATGGACAGGCGATACTGTCTGGCGCCTCGGATACGTTTGCGGTTTAACCCCCCCCCAAGATCACTTGCCCTCCCTCCATTTTCTTCTCCCTCCCATTCATCTTCCTTCCTCCAATTCACTCTAAAACCACATTTCAGGTGTTTTTTGGAATAATTTCACCTAAAAAAAGCCTGTTTTTGGGGTTTTTCTAATCTACTTTTGTTCCTGATTGATGCGAAGAGCTACTAGTTTGAAATTAATTTCTAAAATGACTATGTTATTACTATATGTTACTTTGTTATTACCAGGTTGGAACTATGAGAAGTAGAGGTAAACAGGCTCAGTCAACCATAAACACATAAAAACAAAACATTTCAGTTAGAATTAAAATTTCCCTAGAGAATCGCAATGATATTATACTTGTGAATAATGCAGGGACGATTCAGGACAATACCGTACAAACTAATGCCAGATGCAGTTAATTACAAAGAAGAAATGCAATGGCAAAGCGGAGCCATCAGAGAACAGTATCGGCGTCGTTTTCAAGCGTTTAAGTTGAGAAAGATGGCAACAATTTCAAGCACTTCACCAATAATTCAAGCACGTTTCAATATTTGAAAACACAACATTAAAAGTCAAGCATTTCAAGCACTGTTATGAACATAGTATATAAAAAAAAAAGATTCAAAAATATACAGTAGAACCTTGGTTCTCGACCATGATCCGTTCCAGAACCCTGTTCAAGAACCGATTTGTTCAATCACCGAAATCATTTTTCCCATTAAAAATAATGTAAATCGTTTTAATCCGTTCCAACACCCTGAATGTTTACCTTGAATGTTTAACGTAAACATAAAGCTAACCCAGGCTAATCGTACGTCCGCGTTATCGTAATCTTCCGTACGAAAGATTACGCTAACATGAACGTGTAAAAATAAAAAATTCTGGTCGTTTACAAGTCACTTAGCACCACAAGTGGCTAGCGCTTCATTGGAAAGGGGGCTCCGTTCGAACACCCTGAATTTTGGGCTCCGTTCCAACACCCTGAAAGTTGGGCTCTGTTCTAACACCCACATAAAGCTAACCCGGGCTAATCGTACGTTCGCGTTATCGTAATCTTTCGTACGAAAGATTACGCTAACACAAACGTGTGAAAAAAAAGATAAAGAAAAGAATTATAAATAGGATTTCTTACCTTTGTGGTGGTCAGCAGAAGGCGCATGCTGTATTCCCTAGCAAGATTGGAAACTCCCACACCTCTGTCATATTTAGCTATTATGTCTTTCTTAAAGGCAATAGTTGTACGAACAACTTTTCTTTTTTCACCTCTCCTGCTTGCACCGACCTTCTTGGGAGGCATAGTTAGGGGCTAAAACACTCCGTTCACCGATATTAAAAGCGAAAGCAAAAAGAGGCAAGTGCGCACGTGATAACAGTTGGTCATGAGGGGTGGGGGCTTTCTACACCCGTACGCCGCTCAGCATCGCACCCTAGCGTACGCACTCACGCATTACCGGCTTTCGAACTCCGATTTTTTGACCCAACAGCGAAGCAAGAATTTCTCGAAATTTTGGGTCGAACTCCGATTTGTTCGAACTGAGAGGCGTTCGAAAACCGAGGTTCCACTGTATATGTGTAGAGAGGTACACACATAAGTACAGATACCTTTCAATCAATAATTAAAAACATAGTCTTCTCATATGATTTCAGGCATCCGGAACATATATTTTCATTATCTTTATTATCTACGTAGCGGTTCTTCCACTTTTTCAACGTCGACAGCCTGTTCTTATGAGTGCCGTAAGCAGTCCTCCATGGCCTGCAGTTCCTGCACTTCAGGGCAGAGGGCGCCGCAGTGCAGACTGAGAAGGCGGCGCGCCTCAGGGATGACAGAGAGGGCCTCTGCTCTTGATCCGCTGCGGGCAGACATAAGGTTAGAACAGACCAAAAAAAAATCGAAGAGTTTTTCGTATTTAATTTTTTGGGGGGGGAACTCACGCGTTAAAATGCAACTGCGCCAGCTTGCCGACCTGTCGCGCCATCTCTACGCTGTCTGCTCCGTAGCGAGCGGCAACGCTAGTGCCGCTGCGCTCCAAGTGCTCGGCTGCGCGCGCCCAATCGCCTGCACTCAAAAGCAGGAAAGAAATGTTTTTTTTCTTCTTCTTCAATTCGACATTTTGTAGACTGCTATCCAGTCTACGCCATCACAGCGTCAGCTCCAGATGCATTGTTGATCCAAAACGGAGGCGGAAGCAGTACGAGTTGGAATAGAGCGAGAGAAGATTTGTAGGTCGAGTTGGGTTTTTGGAGTCGCAATCTACAAAAACAACATGCCCGGCCGTTGTGTGTACAGGGGCACAAATGACTATTTTAAGGATGAATTCCAAGAGGAAATGGGCCTTTTCGAAAGCACTGTAGGAGGCTGTGGCTCCAAGCCATTAAAATAACTGAATTGACCGAGTCATTTTTTGTGATAGCTCCAATATCTAATCAAAGCTTTCCATCCATCCATTATCTGCACCGCTTATCCTCAGTAGGGCCGCGGGGGGTGCTGGAGCCCATCCCGGCCAATTTCGGCCAGTGGGCAGGGGACACCCTGAACTGGTTGCCAACCCGTCACACGGCACACAGGGACAGACAATTCGCTCACTCATTCATACCTAGGGACAATTTTGACCGGCCAATTCACCTGACATGCATGTCTTTGGAATGTGGGAGGAAACCCACGTAAGCACGGGGAGAACATGCAAACTCCGCACAGGAAGGTTGGTAGCTGGATTTGAACCCATGACCTCAGAACTGTGCCGCACACGCGCTAACCACCACGCCGCCGTGCTGCCCACAATGCTTTCCATTAACACAAATTTGCCTTAAAAAATAACATTTTATTGCAAGAACACCCAACTTCTGCAAGAACTTTCAGAATTTTCAGTGCCCAATGTTCCTGGTGACATGATCACACGATTTTGGTCACCACGGCGATCGCGTTACTGCGGACGTGCGCAAAAGCTCGTTCCTCTTTGCCCCGACGATGACGAAGGGACATAGTCATCTTTTTTAGAAGGAAAAAAAGACTGTTGTACTGATCCATACACTTATCTCACGCTTTGCTTCCATACCTACTCGCCTTATGCAGTCACCTACACACTTCAATAACTGGATACAGGAAGCAAATGTAAAGTGGGGGCTCCCTCGATGTATGGACAAATATCTGATCAAAGCCACTCCTGCCATCTTATGGTTATACTGTAACCACTCCCAGGGGCTTGATACTTACTAACAACTGTGCCAAAACCTTTAGAATATTTTTTTTTCCAGTTAAAACAATAAAAATGTATTTTTCTTTCGGCACTCAGGGACAATGCTTCTGAAAACCTGTTTATACGTCATGGCACTGAATGAGTCAAGGTGGGTGCAAGCCAAAAAAAGTCAAATCTTCTAAAGTTAAATTTATTGCTAACTAGGCTACTGTAACTATAAACTGGCACTCTTATCGTCCATTAAAAGGTATTTTAATCATAACAAACGCTCAACCATGTGGCTCGCACGATCAAAGGGACGTTTTTTCTGTTGTTATTGACTTTGATCACTAAAATAAAGTCGTTATCTTGCTGCTTGCACATACTTTGTGCTCATTAGAGATGTTATTTTTTAACGATCAATGATATTTTTTCTGTCAATCGGCTAGTATAGTCTGACCTGAATTCTTACGTTCTGCTTTATCAATGGCGTGCGTTTACAACTCATATTTCCCCCATAATTTACTGTGTAAAGCGTGTTGTCGAAAATAGCCGAAATTAAAAATCTAGTGACCTTTAGCGGCGTATGCCCGGGCCAAAGCATCCTCTTCCTGTCCGTGGAGCTTGTTGGTGCTCGCGAGCATCACGGCGACTTGCCGCCGCCGTTTCTGCGACCGTTCTAGCAGGGCAGCCGCCTCGACTGCGCAAAAATCGAAAAATTAGCAGTCAAAAATTTAGATGGGAGAAGAGATAGACCACTCGCCGGGTTTGTCGTTCTCCAGGAGAGATGTTGCCGCGTCCAAGTTGCGCCGGACGTCCTGTAGAAGCTTGTTCAGCTCGCCGATTGGCCACGCTCGGTTGCACAGACCACAGGCAA
This sequence comes from Urocampus carinirostris, assembly GCF_059441175.1. NCBI lineage: Eukaryota > Metazoa > Chordata > Actinopteri > Syngnathiformes > Syngnathidae > Urocampus > Urocampus carinirostris. The sequence continues at coordinate 9,535,499 of NC_142365.1, forward strand.
GGTCGCCGCCATCGGAAGGCTGTTTGACAGGCGACCAATCAGTCTATAAATCGGTTTGTTCGCTCTGATGAGGACCCCATCACTAAAAATGGATGTAGATTAGGAGCCCAAAATGTCGATCGTAACAACCGTGTGATTAGATCGTGAGGCAATGAAGGACTCTCCGTTCCTTTGGTTGGAATGAAAATTTATGAAGTGATCATCGTGCAGTCAAAACGCAAGGCATTGTTCTCCAATTCCCAACCCGGCCAAAACATGTTGCCCTCTGGTAGGCGCTGCAGGTCCCTCAAAACTAAGACAAACAGATCTCAGAGAAACCTTCTCCCCCAGGGCCATCACAACCCTAAACAAACACGCAAAACTTTGAAAACCAATGTCATGCTAATTTAAATTAATTCTCTTTTTGTTGTTGCCAAATGAAACTGAAAGAAATATATATTGTTGCATGAAACCTAGAAAAGTATGCATTATATATACACACAACTTGTGAATGATATTGCCTTTTCCTTTTAATAATTTCTGCCGCTAAATGTTATTGTCCTTTTTTTCATTTGCACTATTGTTACAATGCACAATTGTTTTATTAGTTGGTACTGGCTTCACCAGCACAGTAGTGTGCAGGGTTGGGTAGGGTTACTTTAACTGGATTACTTTCAATTACTTTTGGATTATTCCAATACCAAATATGCTAAAAAAAAGACAAAGGAAACTAAATATGAATAAAATGATGACTCACAACACGTGGTAAGCTTTCTCTCCTGGCTTTGATCTCTTTGATCTTTGGCAAAACTAACATAAAATGCGACAGAAACAAAATGAAAATAAATCTAAACAGCTTGCCAACATCATTTTTGCCCTTCCATGTATTCCGTTACTCCCCAAGCCTGCACAAAATTTAGTAATTTCATATTTGGTATTGGAGTAATCCAAAAAGTAATTGAAAGTAATCCAGATAAAGTGACCCTACCCAACCCTGGTAGTGTGTAAGCACTGTGTAAGCACAGTAGAAATGCCAAAAGTTTGGCAGTTTGAGCTTTGATAGTAGCCCAAGTATGTATATACCAAAAATTTTGGCCTGATCGGGAATCGCGGGCTATGTCTTGGGTTAGCGATCCTGGGCAACACAGTCTTACGGGAAACGCGATTTTTGGTCCCATTCATTTCAATGGGTCACCATGGTAACCAGAGAGTTTCCAGAGGTGGCATGAATAGGTCACTGACCCACATTAAATTTAACCATGAACAATTGGTGGATGCTAACGAGTGGATGCAAACGAGTTGATGAAAACGAGTTGATGAAAACGAGTGGATGCTAAGAGCTACATGCGCTGCTGGCAAAGCCAGCCCAATTCTTAGCTAGGGCTAACTGTAAACACTGTTGGTGATGAGTTGGGCTGGAAAAGCCAGCCCAAATGTTAGCTCAGACTAGCTGTAAACACTGCCGGCTACGCCAGCCCAAATCGCTTTTGGGGCTGGTTGATTCCAGGCTAACTCATTGCCAAATTGAATGGGCCATTCATTTTGAATGGGCGCGATCAAAATGCTATTACACAGTGTAATAAAGGTGTTAATACTATGTTATTACTATAAATGAGATTTTTTAATCCTGTCCCTAAAGGCATCTCCTTATTGCTAAAGACTACATGCTTAGGGTTAGATGTTAACAAATTCATGCTACCGTTTTTATGCTAACATACAAAATACAGATCAGGCACCAACGATCAGAATTGTCTAGTTGCATCATTATTATCATAATTATATTATTAATTAATTTTAACAGTTTTTCTAAGCACTATGTTGTATATATATATATATATATATATATATATATATATATATATATATATATACCACAGCCATATCCCCCTAGTGCAGGGGTCGGGAACCTATGGCTCGCGAGCCATATATGGCTCTTTCTATGAGTATCTGTGGCTCAGAGACCAATTTGATTGCATGCAAAATTTCTCCATCTTGTTCAAAACCGAAGTTATCTATCCTATTCAGGTACACGTAAAGCCAAACCAAAGCTAAATTCAAAGGTAACACTTCGCAGTATATATAGGGCACTTTTTCACTACAATTTACAGTCAAGGTGTCACACAAAAAAAGGGGGAAAAAAAACTCGTTTTGCCTGTACAACGCTAAAGAATCCTTTATTTAAAAGTTCACTATATAATCTGTGTTCAGTGTTCAGATACTTTATGATGAATCCACAGAACTGTAAATACGCCAAAACACCGGAAGAGAACTTAGTCATTTGATTGGGTGAGTGGGAGGGATGGGTGGAACTATGCAAAAAGTACAAGCATTCGTTCCCATCTCTCGCCAAAGGTAAGCACATAAGGCTCCCTATTCTCAGAATGTTGTGACGTTTTTACAAAATAACTGCTTGCATCTGGTTTTGAAACCAATATGTATGAAAAAAAGGGTCAAAAGGAGTTTATCCGATCTTGAGTAATTGCAAGAAAGAGACAAGTTTAAAGTGGTCTGTTTGTTGAATTTGGGACAGGGGCTCTGGCACTATTCTCTTTTCATAATTTTTATCAAATCATCAAAAATAAATGTGCTGAAGACTAAGCTTTTGTCTGGGGCGCCGGTTTAGCAATTTAGTAAATTTGTCTCATAATATATGGTGTGGCTCTTTCCCAAAATAAAATTAATATTTTTTGCTTTTATGGCTCTTTGAGTCAAAAAGGTTCCCGACCCCTGCCCTAGTGGGAGGTGACTAGAGTCAAGAAGTCACATTTCTAACTCTTTCTGGGAGATTGATAAAGAGGAGGGGGTTCCCAGCCCCCTCGCTCAATCCATATGATGTGTTGGGAGTCATTAGGTGACCAAACCCCCCAATTCCAACCCCTAATCCTGAACGCCAAGCAGGGAGGCAACGGGTACCAATGTTTAAGTCTTAGGTATGACTCGGCCGAGGCTTGAACCACAACCTCCCAGTCTCGGGGCGGGCGCCATACCCCCAAGGCCACCGAGCTGTAATTATTACATTTTGGGCCTATTCATCCGGAGTATTTTATAAATAACTCTCAAAAAGTATGAACATCCCTGCTTTCAACTGACAGGTGACTAGTCCAGTGTTTGTCTACTTGCAACCGATCAATTGGATAAATGCCCTTTTATTCTCTAGGGACAATTCCGTTCTTTCTTATGACATTCTTTCGTCTATCATTGAACAGCAACAACCGAAGAGGAAATAATTTACCGAGAGGGTAGTGTTGCACTTGCTGCACAAGAGTCCCAGTTGTCCGTCCTGGGACTGATCCGCCTGGTTGTGAACGCAGGCCTCACACCGACACAGAAAGAAGTACTGCTCCTGCAGGAGACGCCGGCGCTCTTCTGCAGCCATTCTACTGCTGTGAGGGCCTGAGTTAAAGGTGATCCCAAATTATTCAACATGCAAAAGTTCATCTCGTCTTTGTGATCCTGAGCTGTGACGTTATCGGAGAAACACCAGCACCCTACGACCCGGTCGCCGTATTGTTTTATGTGTGAATTACTGTAAAATTCGGACAATAGAGCGAACCTGATTACAAGCCGCTCCCAGTACATTTTAAAAGAAAATCTATGTTGTACATACATAAGCCGCACCTGACTATAAGCCGCATGTGCCTACATTGAAACGTGAGTTATTTGCAAAAAAAGTCGGTACACAGAAATCATTTTGATAATATACGGTACCTCGACCTCTATGTTCCGATGGCCGCCTGACTTTTGTTAAAAAAATACGTGTCTGTACGATGTCACCAGTCACTGAAATCAGTCATGCCATATATCATTGAGAAGCTTAAAGTCTTGGGATTCAAGATATGATACTCATCAGAGAAACATCACGACCAGTATGGAACAAGATATCCGAAAACTATAAAGCCGACGTAACACACCATTACCTCCCCTGGCCGTCTTCAACTTCTTTGAATGTCCGCAAAAATGGTTTCGTTTCATTACATCAAGGACAATCCATAGAATCCAACCGTGTAAATATTTACTCCAAAACACACGATAATTTTCACCGCATTATTTCTGTTTGAAAATAAAAAGACTCGTAAAATGAGTTAGCCCTACCCTTTCGATGACACTATTTGCACAATGAAGGTCTTTCCAACCTATTTTTCTTCATGCAAAAAGCACAAAGTTACATTAAACTTGCGTCTTTCTTGACACATATATTCCACCTTTACTGCTCGGGCGCCCCCTGCAAAAAGTGCACAAATAAGCCGCACCATTGCATAAGCCGCGGCTTATAGTCCGAATTCTACAGTAGTTTAAAAGGTAAAGAGTGTTTTCGGCAACATTTTGGTCATTTTTGTGGTGAATGCCAAGGGATTGTGTCGCAGGTGGATGCAGGAATTGTACAAAAAAGGGCGAGCGGCCCAAAAAACAAAAACAAAAAAACACAAAGAGTCTCCAACAGGAACGATCAATGAAAAGTGGCTGCAACTTCAGCGGAATAATGCGAGGCTGGCTGACCGAAAAACAAGCAGCCAGGCTAATCGGTAACCGGCAACAAAAAGCAGAAATGGCTACGACGATAAATGCAAAGCCAGCCAGGAATAAAGGGACACAGCAAAACTGGTGCTAACTACAGGCAGTGGGCAGTCAACAAACGCCAACTGGTAGCAAACAAAACAGGAAAGACCTTGGCATTTTCTGGCGCTAATGGGGAGCTAGCCAGAAAAAAAATTATCTCAACTGGGAAAAACATAAAAAACACATGCTAAAATCCACAATACCTTCAAGATAAAATTCGCGGGATGCAACCACCGTTTACTCCAATTGCTGTCTGTTTCAGAGTTATCCTCACACGTGTGTTAATGCGATTTGCCATTTTCAAAGTGTTGTATTCCTTCAATGACGTCAAAGCTTTACAGGAAGCCAGCCAGATGGGTCAACTTTAAGACTAAGTTCCTCAACTCCCCAGTCCCGTGGAATCTTTTGCAAAATATTTGCATAATTGTGGGGAGGAATACTACACAGACACAAGAACAACAACAACAGATACAATTTCAAATCTGTTTGGGAATATCTTTAAGACAGCCACAAAACAAACATCAAAGAAAAATGAAAATGCACACAAAAACTTATCATCCTCACCGTAGCAGTGCGCCACCTCCTGTCCAGGGGTGAGGCTGCGCGCAGCCCTCAGTGTGACGGCCCCGCCAAGGCCGAAAGTCAGGCTGGTGTTGGGTTGGCACGAGTGGTTGAGGAGACTCAGTTTCGGGAAGACGGCCGTGGCCACCCGAATTTCCTCAACCGACTGCACCGCAGCATCCGACAAACCTGGAACGCAAAACGTCAATCTCATGGAAATGCGCGGGGTGAAAAACCCGACGGTAGGGCTGTAACGAACTATGATTTTAATAGTCTACTAGTCACCGATAGAAATCAAGTCGACTTTTTTTTTAATCTTATACTTTTCACTGCACTATTGTTACGATGCAATATTTTTCTCATTCACAAACAGTGCATTATTATTATAATTTAGGTCAGTCTCTAAACACTACGTTGGAAATATTTTTGTATGCCTTTTATTCTGATAAGTCTTTTAACCTAAACCTAAAATATCCCTCCTCCTTACAAATAAAATACGATCATTGGGATTTGTTTTGGGCTTGCTCCCTCGAATCAAGTTTTGTCGGGCTTGGGCTTTAATACCCGCGGGCCGGGTCAGGCTGGATTTTTTTTTAAGGCCCGATCTTACCCCTAGTCTGGCATAACGCTCAAGCTCTCTTTTATAGCCAAATATTTTGTTCTAAAGTCCAACATGCTGTTTGAATGTTTGTGTATCCTTCTTCCCCCTTTTTTTCTCTTTTTCCTGAAGAAAAAATGTTTGTACATCATCGATGTACCGCCATGATACGCAACATCTGCTTTGCAAACTTTGCAGGTACGGTATTTTGCGGACTGTAACCAAGTCACAGTATTTCCATAGTTTGGCCTAGGGTGCAACTTATACTCCTGGTGCGACTTATATGGTAAACTAACACATTAATCTATAATTGAGTTTTAAATCTTTAATACCAGTACATCATTTCACATGTTATTTTTACACTAAACTGCATGAGGACGCTCTAGGCCTGAGTTGATATTTTCAACATTGAAATAATTTATGAAAACAACTGAACAAAAATGGCAAATATTCTTCAGAATACAAGCTGCAAAACGGTAATGAAGAAGCAGAAAAAAAGTTTGGAGTTTGCAGGTAGGTGACGATGAGTCTGACGTAAGCAATGTGGAAGAGGAAGCGGCTTATGGTCTTCCTCCCGAGGTTGGGGAAGTTGTTTCCCAGTAAAAGTGGCATAGAGGATGAAGATTTCATTGGATTTAAGGTTTCGAGTGAAACTAACAGTTTGGTAAATATGTTCTTTATGCTTGAGTTATCTGAATAACTCTTAATATGTTACGTCGTTCCTGTCATTACCAAGCACGTCAATCAACTAACATTTTTATAGCGTACTCTTATTCAGCCTGTTGAGCTCTATTTAATTTCAAAATTTCTCTAAAAATGACATGTAAGGTCCATAATATACAGTAGTCTTTTTATTGGGCGTATCCAGACTGAAATACTCAACGCACAGTTGATGTTGACGCTGCCATTACTGTATGTTTAATGTTGCTCTAGACCAGGAGTGTCAAACTCATTTTAATACACGATAGAACAAACATTCTCTTGGGGGCTGGACTAGTAGATAAGAGAGAAAGAAAAAGACAAAGAAATAAGAGAAAGAGGGAGAGAAAAAGAGAGGGTGGGACAAAGAAAGGGAGAGAGAGAGAATAATAAGAGAATGTGAGAAACGAGAGATAAAAAGAGAAATAGTGAGAGAGGGGAAAAGAAAGAGGGAGAAACAAAGAAATCCAAAGAAAAATAGAAACAGAGAGAGACAGAAAGAAAGGAAAGCAAGAGAGAGTGAAAGAGAGAAGAGAAAAGGAACAAAGGAAAAGAGAACAAAAGAAGGTAAAAAAAAAGAGACAAAGAGACAAAGAAAGAAAAAGAGACACAGAGAGTGAAAGAGACAGAGAGTGAGAAAAGAGAGGAAAAGAGAGGGAAAGAGAGAGAGAGAGAAAAAGAAATACAAGTACAGCGTCTTTGTGAGAGGTACCTGGCTTTGGCAACATCAAGTGGACCTATTTCAACCTCCAGCTCACTTTTCTCTTGCGCTCCTCTGAGCGTTGTCTCGCTGACCAGATTCAATCCCTTAGCGGGCCTGATCCGGCCCGCGGGCCACCTCTTTGACACCCTCGCTCTAAACAGAGACGCTATTTGCTCTTGTGCATGTGCGACTCTCATCAGAGATGATATTCACAGAGAGATGTCTCTCTCTGTTGGAAAAATGTGTCCCGCGACAACAGTCGATGTTCATAGTGGACTATTTCTATTATCGATTTTTGTCGCCAATGCTGAATGTGAAAAAGTGTCACCTTGCTCTTGTAGCATGATCACGGCTTGTGCGTTGCAGCGCAGTTGCAGCAGGTGCCTCAGTGTGGCGGTGCCAAGCAGCCGCCACCCGCCGTCCTCCTCGGAATCGGACGGCCGCTCCATTTTACCGAGCTGCATCTGCAGCGTTGCCGCCGTCACAGCGCACAGAAAGCGCATGGTGGCGCTGTGCCGCTCCGAGTGGTGCAGCAGGTTGAAAACGCCGGCGTAGGCCGATGACTCTTCGCCTGCAGCGGTGGCGCGGATGCGGGCGGGTCCGGCTTTGAGTGCCAACCTCAGTGCCAACTGCGCCAAGGTGCCCGTCACCATCAAACAGTCCCCTAGGGGGCACTCCCAACGGTGATGTTCCTCCCAGGCGGCGTCCCTGCAGCGGGACGAACAGTAGCGGGCGTAGGAGCAGCCGCCGCACGGGACCGGCCGCCACGTGGGATTCGAACAGACGTGGCAGCGCCGTCGTTCCGAGCCCGTCTCTCCACCGCTCGCCACCGGGACCAAACAGTATGGCCGCTCGCTCAGGATCACCTCCCCGGCCGCTATCGCCTCCGATGCCAACAGGTGGCGACCTTTTTCCGGACTGAAACAAACGCTCACTTTAGGAGACATCCCTTTGGGTTCTTCTTGGTCTGGATTGGTGTCGGATGAAGTGAGTCGCGCTAGGCATTGTTCGCGACGCTTTTCCAGTTTGTGCGCCAGCGCAGAAGGGTAGCCGCTTTTCTCGGCCTCGGATATGTCGTTCAAAGATGCCTGGGGAGAAATCCTTCATAAAAAGGGTGCCCGTATTACAGCCATTGGACTATTTTTCATTGGTCTGCAGCATATACTGAAAATAATCTATCCATCTACCCTCGTCATATCCCTCGAGAGGGGTGACCGACAGCAAGACAACACATACAAAATAAAGAAAATAAAAGAAAATTTAAAAAATAAAAAGGGAAAAAGTAGCAAAAAAAACACACACAAAAATTTTGGGACCATGGACAACCCAATTGCCCAAACACCCAAACAAGTTACGCACCTCGGCACCTAAGTTGGTCATCCCTCCAGATGAAACGGGACACAAGAAAGCAGTCGTGTCACTCGGGCCCGACAGCTTTCACTGGTTTACCCCTGCCGCATCATACGGGTGCCCTGCCCATCCCTTAGAACGCGTCCAAACATCCCACTATCCTTTCACAACACTTCTCCATTCATTCCTTTCACCAACAAGAGCTCTAGCTTCCATTATATTTAGACCTCTTTCCTGCAGTGCACTCATAACATCATCCATCCACATCAATCACGGCCTTCCTCTTGGTCTCCTTCCATTGACTTCTGCTTTCTAGATCCTCTTCAACATTCGCTCCTCATCCATCCTCTCCACGTGTCCAAACCAGGTAGATAGACCAACAGCAAGACACACACATACAAATACAAAGAAAATAAAAGGGAAATAAATAGCATAAAAAACACACAAAAAGTTTTGGACCATGGCCAACTCAATTGCCCAAACAAGTTAGGCACCTCGGCACCCAAGTGAGTCATGCTTTCGTCCCTCCAGATGAAACGGGACACAAGAAAGCGGCCGTGTCACTCGGGTCAGGGTGACACAACACACTCTTTTTGTTCAACAGCAGGGCCCGACAGCTTTCACTGGTTTACCCCTGCCGCATCACACGGGTGCCCAGCCCATCCTTAAGAACGCGTCCACAATCCCACTATCCTTTCACAACACCTCTCCACTCCTTTCTATTACCAACAAAAGCTCTAGCTTCCGTTATATTTAGACCTCTTTCCTGCAGTGCACTCATAACACCATGATTAGACTATGATTAGATACTCACCCAAAAAAAAATCTAGAGCAGAAAATGCACTTGTCTTTTAAAATCGAAAATCACATCGAAATAGAAATACTGATCTAAAAAAAACACAATTCGTTTTTTTTCCCCAAATCATACAGCCCTAATTTAATCCTCCACTTCTACCTAAAAGCAATGATTCAGACGGTCTTACCTGGTAGCACTGCAGGTGGTACAGTGCTGCAGAGCGGTTGGCATAGCACAGAGACAACTCCTCAGAACTTTGCGGGGCCAAACATACGCCCTGCAGTGGCGGGAGATATTTAATTCACGTTCATCAGGAAGAAAAAAATAAAGTGATGAGGCTGAAAAGAGCGACCTGTGAGTAGTGCAGCGCCGCCTCCTTGTACTTTCTGTTTTTGAAGCTCAAGTTTCCTCTCTCCCTGTATCCAGATGCCGCGCCTGCGTCCTTCCTTGTGTGACCTTCTGCGGAGATGTTGCGCAGTATCTCCACATCGTCCTGCCTGCAAACAAAGTCAAGCATAATGGCAACAAAACAATACTTATCGATGACTGCTGAGGGGAGTTAACTCAATCAATGCCAGACGTTTCTCTCAAATGGGAATGCCGCCCAGTTTTTTGCAATTTGGACTCATTTTTGAAGGCCTACTGAACGAAATGATACTCAAAAGTTTCCCCCCAGTGATTTAGGATGTAGTATTAGTAATGTCACATCCAGGGTTGGGTAGGGTTACTTTAACTTGATTACTTTCAATGACTTTTGGATTACTCCAATACCAAATATGCTAATAAAAGACAAAATAAACTAAATATGAATAAAATGATGACTCACAACACGTGGTAAGCTTTCTCTCCTGGCTTTGATCTCTTTGATCTCCAGCAAAACGAACATAAAATGCGACAGAAACAAAATGAAAATAAATCCAAACAGCTTGCCAACATCATTTTTGCCGTTCCATGTATTCTGTTACTCCCCAATCCTGCACAAAATTTAGTAATGTTATTCATATGTACTTTCTTTTGTCTTTTATTAGCATATTTTGGTATTGGAGTAATCCAAAAGTAATTGAAAGTAATCCAGTTAAAGTAACCCTACCCAACCCTGGTCACGTCGCTGTCCGTCAATGCAGAGATCCGCACATATCTGAGGAGCGGGATGGCGCTAACGGTGACTATATGATGAAGGCGCTGTATTTGAGTCAGTTTAGAGGGATTTTCCTGCTACTGGAAACCAGTACGTGTTTGATGTGGGGGAGCAAAGCCATACCCCAAAAAACAGCCTTGAGAGGGATAGGCACTGCCAGGCTGTACTTGCCCAAGACACACCACAGGAAGTGGTGCCCCTACGACCCTGGTGGTTAAGAGATCAATGAACGTGAACGGAAAATTGACTTCTGTAGCTATATAAGTATAGGACCTATCAAAAAGAAAGCTTGAACCTTCACCTTTATTATAAAAAAAGGAAGTTTCTCGCTGTTACCATTGTTTTCTAAAAGACAATTGAGCGTTGCTTAGTTTATTGAAAATACTCATTTCCAAGAAAATTTCTGAGAAAAACGGCTGTTTGTGAAAGGATGGATGCGTTTCAAGCAGGGCTTTCACATTGGTATTTTTTTTTTACATTTTTTGTGATACCTCCAATGTCTAAAAAAAGGCACTTCACTTGCAAAATAATATTTTATTGCATCAACACTGAACTTATGCATGAATGATGGATGAACTTTGCAAGAACCTTTCAGCGCCCGATGTTTCGGATGACGTGATCACGCGATTTCGGTCACCACGGTGATCATGTTCCTATTTGTGTTGCCGTTTTGACTCTACTAGAAGCAGGCCTTTTCTTACTTTCACCATTTTCACGCTACACTGACAGGGACAAGCATTACGTAATCTTCCAGCACTCCCCCAGTCACCCTTACTTTACATAATGTGTTCCACCCCAAACAGTTGTAATAAAACTAAGATGAAGCAGATAGGTGCAGTGGAAAATAAAGCATAAGGGCTCTTTGAACTAAGTTAACAGATACTTAAGGGAAAACATTTAACTTTTAACTTCTTAAGGTCACCTCAAAAAATGACCTCACCTTAAACGCAAACGTCATCATCAAAATTGGAATTGTTACTTTTGTTATTAAAAACAATGTAGAGAACATACATACATTTACACCTAGAGGTGGCACCTAGGATGAACATGTATTAAAAGACTTGGAGAAAAATAAGAATGTCAGTATAAACAGGAAAGTATTTACTTGTTTGTGTCACGAGTTGTTTAACTTACAGCCACAAGATAGAGGCACACTTGTAAATTATAGAACCAGCAGGCTCAAGGACGGCTGTCAGGACGGCTCTCAGGACTCTCTCCTGCCCTACCCGCTCCCACCTATCTGCCTTCTGCAAAACTGCTCAACCTATACACATATACATATACGCGTATGCATAATTTTACATTGTTATGCATACTCTTTTTGACAAAAAGGGCAAAAGAAAACTTGCTTCTGTTTGTTATGTGTATAGTGTCTAATTTAATTCAAGGTTGCAAGCGAGGAAGGGGAAGTAATTCCATCAGTGCCGTATGTTGTTCATATAGCATAGTTGACAACAGGAGGTAGAACGCTCATCTTTGGATCAAGAGGTCGCAGGTCCGATTCCCGGCTCCTCCGTGTCGAAGTGTCCTTGGGCAAGACACTGAATCCCTAACGCCCCCAATAAGCAGGTAGGCGCCTTGCATGGTTGACTCCCTATTGGTGTGTGTGTGTGAGTGGGTAGGTGTGAAGCACATTGTAAAGCGCTCTTCATTGACCTGAAAAAGCGCTATATGAATGCAGATTATTTACCATTTAGTTAATGTTATTCATTTCTTGTAGAATCTTATAATTGTTCGGATTATTTTAAGTGCGTATGGCTTATTAAAACTGAAAACCGCCTCAATAAGATTTGAATAACAACAACCCCGTATTCATATTTTAATTTACTAATTGTTTTTTTTGCTCCTAAGAAAATCGCCACGTGTATAGTGTTACACTGCCCTCTAGTGTGCAAACACAAAAACTACAGCACATATTTACACAGTTAGCATTAGCAACAAGCTACTCACGTCGTTACAGTCAGAGCGCTTTCAAAGATATCTTCAATTCCAAACAGGAACTTAAAACGCTCCCTGAAGTCAGGTTGGAGTTCTGCCCACTTACGAGCAACGTGGTTTTGCCACGGGACGCACGGAAAATCCATTTTGAGGGGAAAGTTTGTTTTCATGCCGTACGAGCGAACAATTACCGGGCAAGCAGTGTTGTCATGTTATGCTTCCGGGTGAGATTTTGACTTCAAAATAAAATATAGTTCCCGGGTTCAGTCCAAGACTGCGCATGTACTGCTATTAATTAGATCATTTACATTTTGAATATATATTTAAGAGGATTTGGTTTTTCTGTGTTCATATTTAACATTAATTAGATCCTTAAATGTCATTATTTATTTTACTTTGAAAGCACGAATATACCATTTCTGCTCCGTGTTTTGATGTTTCTAAACCAGGTAGCGCGTTTGAAACTGGCTACGTGAGTGTTTTAAATATTAAAAGAATTCCACGTGGAGACATGAGTGTCAAACTCACGCCAGGGGCGATTGAGGTGAGGACAGTTTTAGAAATTAGAACGACATTCGCAAAAAAAAGTCCTTCCCCACCCATAAAACAACCATTAGCCACAAGATGCTACATGCGTTCATATTCAAATATGACGTGACTACAGGAAATTTGTGTTAACAATATGATTAGCTTTTTAGTATCTATGATTTCATGTTCATTTATTTACCAAGCATTTAAAGAAAGCGGCATGAAATACACGCCCCCACATCGTTATCATCCATGGTTATTTTACTTGTGACGTCATTATTTACCCTTCACGTGATTCTCCTTTTAAAGAAGTTTTGCGTCGTTTAAGGTGTCCCTAAAAAGTTAGATATTTTCTGTTAAGTATCTTTCAACAATGCCCAACTGAGTTTAAAGAGCCCTTATGCTTTCTCCCCCTACTTTCTATCTGCTTTTATTTCACCATTAGTAGAGCTGTTCGGGGAGGAACACTTCAGGTGCGAGGAACGTGGGCTGGGGGTGACGTCATGATCATCCCTGTGTTTTTTCCTTTCCATTCGTTATATAGCATGAAAAGGCCTGCCTCAGGTAGAGTCCAAATGCCAATCCAAATCCCGAGAAACATAAAAAATGAATAGTTTATTCGAGCGCATCTAAAGTAATGTACTTATATTCATATACACAAGCCAGGAAATGGCAGCAGAGTCTCAAAATTTTGACCTGCACAGTTTCCTTGAATGTACAGATATAAATAAAATGTTGTATTGAGTTGGAGTATTGAAGTACTAATAATATACTAAATAATTATAGCTATGTATAGTATTATACAGTAGTGCAAAGAGTGCAAGAGGAGCAGCTAACCACATGTGCAAAATGGGCAGTTCAGCCTTTAGTTCTTATTTTTTTGCAAAGTCATTTTGTGAATTGAGGTTAACGTGCCCTCTAAAAGAGTTTGATTTGCAAAGTCATTCTTGATGTTTATTTTCTTCTCATTTTACGTCAGGCCCTATTCAACAACTCTGCAGTGAAAAATCCGGTGTTGCAGGTTTTAGTGAGTGACTTTTAATTTTCCTCCATTATGTATACCAGGGGTGTCAAACTCATTTTAACTCGGGGGCCACATGATAGAACAAACATTCTGTCGGGGGCCGGACTAGTAGATTAAAAAGAAAGAAAGAGAGATAAAGAAATAAGAGAAAGAGGGAGGGAAAAGGAGAGGGCGGTACAAAGAAAGAAAAAAAGAGAGAGGGAGAGAGCATTAGAAACAAAAAAAGTCGTGAGAGAGAGGGAAAAGAAAGGGAGAGGAAGAAAGAAATCCAAAGAGAAATAGAAAGACAGAAGGAGAGAAAGGAGAAAAGAAAGCGCGAAGGGTATGAAGAGAGAAAGAGAAAAGAGAGAAAAGGACAAAAGAAAGTTAGAGCAAAAGAGGTTAAAAGACACAGAGAGAGAAAGAGACAAAGAGCAACAAAGGAAAAGAAAAATATGAAGAAAAGAAATAGGAAAAGAAAGAAAAAATACAAGAAAAAGGAAGACAAAGAAAGGCATAAAGAAAGACAGACAGATGTAGAAAAAACAGAAAGAAATAGAGAAAGAAAGTGAGGGAAAAACAAAGTGAGACAGACAGTAAAAGAGAAAAAAGAGAGATAGAAAGAGAGAGGGAGGGAAAAAGGAAAAGAGAGAGACAGCGAAAGAGACCGAGACAGAGTGGGAGAAAAGGGGTAGTAAAGAAAGAGAGAGAAAGAGAGAGAGAGAAATAAATACAAGTACAGTGTCTTTGTTCGAGGCACCTGGCTTTGGCAACATCAAGTTGCCATATTTCAACCTGCTGCTTGTTTTTCTCTTGCGCTTCTCTGAGGGTTGTCCGAATCAGGCCCGCGGGCCGCCTGTTTGACACCCGTGATGTATACATTCTCTCTATTCTTTAGTCTTTCACTGATTCTGTCGTTCCCATTTCAGAACATCCGAGACTACCCCCCTGGCAAACAAGGGAACACCAGGTACCGCCTGAACCTGAGCGACGGGATGCATAGCTTATCCTGTGAGTGTTCTCATGTATAAGTGTCATTTTGGGGTTTTATTTATGATTGTGAGTGTTTGCTCTCTGTAGGTTTCCTGCTTGCGACGCAATTGAACCACCTGAGGGAATCCGAGCTGCTGGAGCCAAAATGTGTCTGCGTTATCAAGAAGACAGTCAGCTCGTCTTTGGCCGGCAAGTACGTGATATGATTGGTGTGTTGGAATCGGCCTCAATGGCTGTATTAAATTTACTGCAAATTCCGGACTATAGAGCGCACCTGATTATAAGCCGCACCCACCACATTTCGGGAGGAAAACCGATTTTGTACACACACAAGCCGCACCTGTATATTAGCCGCATGCGCCCACTTTGAAAAGAATGCAACACAAACACAAAATTAACCCATCCCCGACACAGTCCAAAAATCACAGCCGGCAAAATGAACGGAAAATGATACCGGTACTTAATGTTTGATGCAGACCTGCAGAGTCCGGGTGCCCGTTGAAAGTAATCCAAGGAAAAAAGTGTACCGAAAATTCTGGACTATAAGGTGCACCTGATTATAAGCCGCACCCACCGCTGTTCGGGAGGAAAACCGACTTAGTACTTACACAAGCCGCACCAGTATATTAGCCGCATGCGCCCACATTAAATAATGAATGTTTTTTGAAATAACTATTCTGTTGACAGGGGGATTTTGTATAGGTTTATTAATCTATATTCTTTATTAATTGTCCACCACATATTATTAATCTATTCATGATATATTTCAAAGCCATTAGGCCGAGACACTTGCTCCCAATCAAGGAACTGAGTCAAGGTTCTAGCCAAAGGGCCAAGATACTATCAGTTTTTGGTTAGAACAAATTTATTGACACTAATAAGGTTTGGACAACCCTTCTCGACAACCTTAACAGCAATTAAGCATATTCACAATTTCGTTATGTCTGGCAATATGACGTTTTAAAATTTTTCTGACATTTTTAACCTTTTTTTTATAGCTCGGTTTGAACAAATTTATTGACACTAATAACAGCAAACAAATAATGTGAGGTTTGAACAACCCTTCTCGACAATCTTAACAGCAACAAGCATATTCACAATTTTGTTTTTTTTGGTTTGTGGTACTGCAATACCGGGCCGATACGTGGAGTGATCAGAGCAAGCTACTTATCATTTGATGCAAACCTACAGAGTCGGGGTGCCCGTTGAAAGTAATCCAAGGAAAAAAAAGTGTATATTTCCAAAGGTAAGGGTGGGAAAAATATATATCCACTATTGTCTCCTGCGTTCACAAACACTCACTTTTACCCATCCCTAGTTCCTATCAGCCCGCGTTTGCTCCGCCCCTTCTTTCTTATTCACTCATGAAAATCAGCATAAGTGTCTCAAATAAATACATGAAATTAATATACAGTTGCAAATACATATTATACATGGTTACACATATTTACAAAGAAAGACGGTACACCGAGAGAGTTTTCAAAGCTTTAATAATAATAATATAACTTTCATCCCAAACCTTGCCTGTGAAAGGTACCAACACGCTACTATGAACACGCACGCATCGCATCAAACGTATCTGTTAAAGAAGCATACCGATATTGTTAAATTCAAGGTATACCGACCTCATCTTCCTCCCTATAGCTGACGCGTTAAAAAGCGTCTCCTCGCCATCTGAAAGAACCCTTGTCATATAGACAGTTTTTGCATAATCTAAGGAGTTGAAGTCTTCCTCGACGCGCACGTCCCACCGGTCTAGATCATAAGCGGCCGTTAGAAAAATTACATAAATTACAACAACCCAACCCGACCAGCACGGCGGCGCAGTGGTTAGCGCATGTGCGGCACAGTTCATGTCTTGGGAACCTCCTGCGTGGGTTCAAATCCAGCTCCAGACTTCCTGTGCGGAGTTTGTATGTTCTCCTCCGGGCACTCCGGTTTCCTCCCACATTCCAAAAACATGCATTTCAGGTGAATTGGTCGGTCCAAATTGTCCCTAGGTGTGAATGAGCGAGCGAGTTGTCTGTCCCCGTGTACCCTGCGATTGGCTGGCAACCAGTTCAGGGTGTCCCCTGCCCACTGCCCGATGATTGCTGGGATGGGCTCCAGCACACCCGCGACCCTACTGAGGATAAGCGGTGTAGCTGATGAGATGAGATGAAATGAGAAAATAAATCGCAAGATATGTTTTCACAGTTTTGTGCGTCCGACTTTTCAGTCGTGTGTCATAGTTTGTTTTTGTTTGTGTTTCCGTCCTCGCCCGGCAGGCGTGTTGTGGTGGTGCTTGAAATGGAAGTTTTGCAGACCGCCGCTGAGACTGGAGGAAAGATTGGCAATCCTACGCAGTTAACCGGTTAGTTCAAGATCCCAGGACGAGATGGGTAATCTTTAATTTCACAGAAATATCATTGCTGATTAAAACCCCAGTACTTTATTCACAATGGATTAGCAAAAAACTTGACAATGATTTTGTTTAAAGCTTTAATTTTTGACACGTTTTCTTCTGATAACACTCCAATTTTGACATAGGTAGTAGTCGAGCACCAATACTATGAATGCATGCAGTAAAAATGAATGAATGAAAACTTTATTCGAACATCAAAATAAAAACGGAACAAAAACAATAACTCAACAACAAAATAATGTTACATAATACGTACGAAAAGGGGTAGTAAGAAGCAAATGCTTATATTCCCTACCCCTTCATCTTCCCCAGTTGCCTTTTAATAATAACAGTTTTGATATAAGAATAGCAACAATAACACAAAGTTAACTACCGTAAATTCCGGACTATAGAGTGCACCTGATTATAAGCCGCACCCACCACATTTTCAGAGGAAAACCGATTTCGTACATACACAAGCCGCACCTGTAAATAAGCCGCATGCGCCCACGTTAAAAAAATTGTAACTCAAACATTTAATTTATCCAGACCCGACTTCAAGTCGCGCGGCCGAAACTAAATATCCTTCATTGAAGTACACAGTCCAAAAATCACAGTCGGCAAAATGAACGGAAAATGATACCGGTACTTAAGGTTTGATGTAGACCTGCAGAGTCCGGGTACCCGTTGAAACTAATCCAAGGAAAAAAAGTCTATATTTCCAAAGGTAAGGGTGGGAAAAATATATACCCACTATTGTCCGCCGCGACAACAGGTTTTATTCACCTTTACCCCACTTCCCGTCAGCCCACGTTTGCTCCACCCCTCTTTTTTAATTCGCAAAACACATCAGAATAAGTGTCTCAAATAAATACATTACAAAAATATACAGGTGCAAATACATATTATACATGGGTTACACATATTTACAAAGAAAGACGGTACACCGAGAGAGTTTTTAAAGCTTTTATAATAATATTATAACTTTCATCCCAAACCATGCCTGTGAAGGGTAGCAAAACGCTACTAGCAACACGCTCGCAACACATTAAACGACTCTGTTAAAAAAACATACCGTACTTGTAGTAATCACGGTGAACCGTCCTCATCTTCCTCCTAATAACTTACTTACTCACGCTAGCAACACGCTCGCAAAGTAAAGTTTACGTGCAGTAGCTCTGTTTCCTTCTATATCGGACTGCTCGATTCTGTTTAGCTTGAAAGTTGCGTCATGTGCCTTTCTTTTTGCAATTTGCATGAAGTGGATATGTCCACGCTAATTTAATTTGTGCACAAGCTAAGAAGTTGCAGTCTTCCTCGGCGCATATATTCCACCGGTCTAAATCTTACCTTTTGTACTCGAGCGCCGCTGGCGGCTGTTAGAAAAATTACATAAATTGGCCGCATCACTGAATAAGCCGCAGGGTTGAACGTTTGGGAAAAAAGTAGCGGCTTATAGTCCAGAATTTACGGTAGACGCACTATTCCCAATCTCCCGCACCACTCATACCCCACCCTCCACATTTCTGTATTCCGCCAGGAATTTTCCTTTGTATTTAAACCTGAACAAGTGAATAGTTGGACACCGTTTGATCTCGTCTTGCAATCCGTTCCAAAGCTTGACTCCACACACAGACACACACATACTTTTCCTGGTGGTTCTCACCTTTGGGATTATGAATTCACTACAGCCCTTTAAGTTATAATTTCCCTCTTTCCGAATGAATAATTTATGGATGTTTTCTGGCACTATGTTTTTGTTGACCTTAAATAGCAGTTGTGCAGTGAAAAGTTTTAGTAAATCATCTAATGTGAATTTCCCTGCGGGGATGAATAAAGTATCTATCTATCTATCTATCTATCTATCTATCTATCTATCTATCTATCTATCTATCTATCTATCTATCTATCTATCTATCTATCTATCTATCTATCTATCTATCTATCTATCTATCTATCTATCTATCTATCTATCTATCTATCTATCTATCTATCTATCTATCTATCTATCTATCTATCTATCTATCTATCTATCTAGACATCTATCTGTCTGTCTGTCTGTCTGTCTATCTATCTATCTATCTATCTATCTATCTATCTATCTATCTATCTATCTATCTATCTATCTATCTATCTATCTATCTAGACATCTATCTAGACATCTATCTAGACATCTATCTAGACATCTATCTGTCTGTCTGTCTGTCTGTCTGTCTGTCTATCTATCTATCTATCTATCTATCTATCTATCTATCTATCTATCTATCTATCTATCTATCTATCTATCTATCTATCTATCTATCTATCTATCTATCTATCTATCTATCTATCTATCTATCTATCTATCTATCTATCTATCTATCTATCTATCTATCTATCTATCTATCTATCTAATTTTGATAATTTGGACTGCAGGAAAATAACTCCCACGATGCACTTACTCTGCTATTTGGACTCCTTACTCCTCAGAACAAAGCCCAGGCCAGCTGGGAGCAGATTCCAGGTCCGATGAAATTCCTGGACCCTCGGGAAACTGCGCAAGGAGTAAGTAGAAACATTCCGTAAACTCTCATGATCTGAATGTCTAAACAATGTCCTACTTATCCCAGTCCGGCAGTCTTAAAACTGAAAGATTAATAAAGGTGCTACTATTCATGCCAACCTTTTGACATTAAAACGTGTGGATGTTTTTGTGCACTCTTTTTACTCGCGAAACACAACCCCTCCATTATTCGCACCGCTTATCCTCAGTAGGGACGCGGGGGTGCCGGAGCCCATCCCAGCTGTCTTCGGCCACACAGGGACAGACAATTAAATTAATTCGCTCATTCCCAACTAGGGACAATTTGGACCGGCCAATTAACCTGACATGCATGTTTTTGGAATGTGGGAGGAAACCGGAGCGCCCGGAGGAAACCCACACAAGCACAGGAAGAACATGCAAACTCCACACAGAAGGATTCGATCCCATGACCTCAGAACTGTGCCGCACACGCGCTAACCACTCATCCTGAAACACAACCCATCTCCAGAATATTAAAAAGAAACAACATGTTGTTTAAAACCAGAACTGGCAAACTTTAAACATAACTGAAATTTCATGCGATCATTGGAGCGTTTTATTCTAGCACAAGCGCTTCAAAATAAAGCAGCAGACTAAAATGCTAGTCTTGAGGCAATATTTTTGTTGTAGTTTAAATTTCGAAAAAACAAACCAACACCAAAATGGTAGATTTTGAGAAAAAGAATTTGAACATGTATCTGTCACTTACACTATCTAACCTTACTCTTGCATTCATTCTCTAGTCATTTGGCCACATTCAGAGCAACGGATGAGGTGAGTTTTACCACCTGGGGGAATTCTCCCCTCACAAATTTTAAGTTGGTTTGGTCCGCCACCACTCTTCTTTTCTATAGCGTTAAAATGAACACAAACCAGCGCGGATAAATGAGTCTGGTATGATAAATGACAGAAAGGTGGTAGTTGTAGCCAAAAAAGCCAGGAAAAGTAATAGAAAGGCGTTAAAAGAAGGATTGTTATCATTCATTTCACTCCTCTTTGCCTTTTTGCGTGTCATCTGTGTGTCCCCGGTTGTGTGTTGTGATGTGTGTTCGCATAATTTGGTGATTACTCAAATAAGCTCGTGGCGATGGGAATTCCGCTCTTTTGCCTCAGATCACTAAAAATAGCCGTCTCTTTCGGCTCCCAAAAATCCTCTTCAAATGGTTTTTGTTGCTAACATCATGCACACAATAACTTTTGTGAAAAAATAAGAACAAAAGACAATCACCCCAAAAAAGAAGGCGGAAACAGAGAAAAAGGACTGCCTACAACACATAGCTTCTCCATTTCCTATGTTTTTATTATTTTATGTCTTGTTTTTATTTATTACTTTGCTTACAACTTTTTTTAAATTGTACTTTTTTATTGTTTATTAGAGTGCTTGCATTTTGGATAATTATTTTGTAAATGCTTCAAATTGTTACCATGTTTCCCAACAAGTGTGCTTAAAAAATGTCACTGACGCTAACTTTTCTATTAAATTTCTTCTTTCCTAATGATGAACTGCAGCTGGCATTGTTTTGTACAACATTGTCCTTTCCGTGCCCCAGATTAAAAACATGAAAATAACAACGTTTTATTAAGTAAGTACTACTAGATAAAGCTTTGTTTCCATCGTTATCATGTTTTTGCTCCTTGGGTGGCCTGAAAGGCGCTTTTAAATAAAATGCATTATTATTGTTATTATTATTATTAAAAAGAAAAAACAATAAAAAAGGAAGAAAAAAAGAGGCTAGAAGAATCAAAAGAATACAAGGAAAATGAGAAAATTGGGAAAAAAGCAAGAAAAATGCTAGAAAAAAAGAAGATAAGCTTGGGGGAAAAAGAAAAAGAAATGAAAAGGAAGAAAAGAGCAGGTCTTGTCACAACAGATACCTAAATTTAATTGGGCTGGCATATAGGTTCCTGTTGAGCCTTTCCTTTACTTAGGTTGCATGTGAGTGGAGCTTCTCTGCTTTAAAATGAGTGAAAACTGGGCTAAGAAGCTCACTGTCTCAGGAATTTTTGGTTGTCAGTGAGTGTGGCGCTACTTATGATTTAATCTGTGTCAATTTAAAATGGATTTAAGTTTCTAAGTCTCAACATCAGGTGGCGCCATGTATCAGTCTAAGAAAAAGCCTGGAATTGAGCGTGTTCTTGAGTAATTGAAAACAAATGTTTTTACGTAATATGCACAGCACGGGGTCTTTTAAGACAAATATTTTTTTTACAAGATGGCATATTTGTCACAATAAAATAAAATATAGTATTTTACGGATAAAAAATGACGAACAAGCCAAAGATTCGGTTTTACTCATAGTTTCTATCACTGACTTGGGGCTTTAATTTCTTTAAGACAATATTGGATTTTCTTAAATCCAAACTAATTGAAAATAGTATAAATCAAAATTATGAATCATTTAAACCTATATGAAGGCAGGAACTATATCACTACGTTGAGTATATCTGTACACCCTACTGATTTTTTCATTTTATTTTTATAGATATTTAAATGAATTGGCTTACACGCATGGTTCGCACAGGTGCTTGAAAACTTTTAAATGCTTGCATTTTAAAGTTGTGTTTTCAAGTATTAGAGTGCTTGCATTTTGGATAATTATTTTGTAAATGCTTCAAATTGTTACCATGTTTCCCAACAAGTGTGCTTAAAAAATGTCACTGACGCTAACTTTTCTATTAAATTTCTTCTTTCCTAATGATGAACTGCAGCTGGCATTGTTTTGTACAACATTTTCCTTTCCGTGCCCCAGATTAAAAACATGAAAATAACAGCGTTTTTTTGAATTAAGTACTACTAGATAAAGCTTTGTTTCCATCGTTATCATGTTTTTGCTCCTCCCTTTTTCATCTTGGAACCCATAGTAAATAAAGAACACAAAAGTATTGTATTGTACTTGCTCACAAAGCCCAAAAAAATGGATATTCTGAACTACACGAAGGGAGAGAGATGAATACTTTTTGGGAGTGAGCTCAGCCAATAGTCAGACTAGGTGCTTCTCAGCTTTGGATTATGAATTTACTACAGCCCCTTAAGTTATAATTACCCTCTTTCCGAATGGGCATTTTCATGATGTTGTGACACAAACCAGTAGCAGATCACCATCTTAAATAGCGTTGACCAATAGCAAACAGGCATCTTAGAGAGACTTGTTCTACACATGAACATCCCAAAGTTTAAATTTTGCAACTTATTGCAGCTTGGTCCTCTGGAAGGGAGATAACCTTATGTGCAGTCCGTTGTCAAGGTTTCTTTATTTTCCTCATGTTGAGGTTTTTGAGTTTTTCCTTGCCCTCATGTAGGTTTTAGATCAGGGATGGTGTCATAATAGTCTATAGTTTTTAATAATCCAAGATCTGTGCAGCCCTTTGAGACTCCTTGTGATAAAAGGCTATACAAATAACTATGACTTGACTAGACTTAACATATCTTGAGAATTATACTGAATGGGCCGCATTTATCTCAATTCAGCTCTGTTACATCTTTCGGTATTCCTTGCTTGCATGCCAAGTCGCCACTTTTTGAGTTGCATAACAAACGTCCGCGGATGTCCCTTGATGGCTCAATATGGCCGTGGCCTAAAAGTGTTGCGTCCGCTTAGTCATGCGCTACTGGTAAGGAGGGGAGGTGAGCTCATGGTGGGCGGTAAAATAAAACAAAAGCACTCCATGTGCGATGATATCACAAGGATGTCCTGCCAAGAGAATTTGAGAACTTTTTACAGAGAGAAAACTTAACTACCGTAAATTCCGGACTATAGAGCGCACCTGATTATAAGCTGCACCCACCACATTTTGGGAGGAAAACCGATTTTCTACATTCACAAGCCGCATCTGTATATTAGCCGCATGCGCCCACATTTAAAAAATGCTATACAAACACAAAATTAACCCATACCCAATACAGTCCAAAAAACACAGCCGGCAAAATGAACGGAAAATGATACCGGTACTTAAAGTTTGATGCAGACCTGCAGAGTCCTGGTGCCCGTTGAAAGTAATCCATGGAAAAAAGTGTATATTTCCAAAGGTAAGGGTGGGGAAAAAATATATATCCACTATTGTCGGCCGCGTCCACAAACACGTCTCACCTTTACTCCACTTCCCGTCAGCCCGCGTTTGCCCCGCCCCTTCTTTCTCATTTGCTCGTGCAAAACATCAGAATAAGTTTCTAAAATAAATACATTACAAAAATATACAGTTGCAAATACATATTATACATGGTTACACATATTTACAAAGAAAGACGGTACACCGAGAGAGTTTTTAAAGCTTTAATAATAATATTATAACTTTCATCCCAAACCGTGCCTGTGAAGGGTAGCAAAACGCTACTAGGAACACGCTCGCAACACAGTCGACGGGTCTGTTAAAAAAACATACTATACATGTAGAAACCACGGTAAACCGTCCTCATCTTCCTCCTTATAACTGATGTCATCAAAGTCATCTTCCTTCCGTATGGGAAAGAGACTTTGTCATATAGACGTCGTCCCACGCTCCATTAATCAAAAACACGCTAGCAACACCCTCGCAAAGTAAAGTTTACGTGCAGTAGCTCTGTTTCCTTCTATATCGGACTGCTCGATTGCGTTTAGCTTGAAAGTTGCGTCATGTGCCTTTCCTTTTGCAATTTGCATGGTGAGGATATGTCTACGCTAATTTAATTTGTGCACAAGCTAAGAAGTTGCAGTCTAAATCTTACCTTTTGTACTCGAGCGCGGCTGGCGGCTTACATAAATTGGCCGCATCACTGAATAAGCCGCAGGGTTGAACGTTTGGGAAAAAAGTAGCGGCTTATAGTCCGGAATTTACGGTAAATCTTCTTTGTTTTCTTTTATCCTCACTGTAAAATGTGAAACTGGAGTGCCATGTCCAATTTCGTCGTCACAAACTTTTCAACCCGTTTTATAACAATGACAATAAAGGTATATTCTATTCTATTCTATTGAGAGTGGAGAATTCAAACTCAGCAGTCCAGAACCCACCACGCAAAAAGTGAAAATCTGCAAAGTAGGGTCAAACTTACCTCGAGATGACGTCCTTACCGACTGAGAGTATACGACTGTAACAAAATAACAACTATAGACCTACAAAAAAAAAACAGAATCGCAGGAAAATAAACGGTCTTTATTCTCATGATACAAAAGTACAACGAAATTGGAGGGCTTCTCCTCTCAGTGCAAGGAAGCAATTTGGAGAGCGACTGTCTTGCTGCAGACTAGCACCGGGGCTCCTAGGATTGAGCCAGGTCTCCTGCGATGATTAAAATACAACTGTCCTGAATGTAGCCGTTTCCCACAAGTTGTAGCTCCAGGTCATCCATTTCTTGGGTAATGAATCTGGCGTTGGTGAGATAGAGGCTCTGCAGGGGTGGCTTAAGTGAGTTGTTAGCTTAGCCGTAGCTGTAGGCCGGACCTGCAGCCTCGCTATCTTCTCTCCAGTCCTGGACCTGATAACAATCCACGGAGCAGCCGCTGGTGTTTAACATTTATTTGCGCTCTTCTAACTTTCGCCAGAGTCCAATTAAATTGATGATTTTCTTTTTAATTTAACAAGCCGTTAAAGCTACAAGCTGCCGCCATTCTTTTTGTTGCTGGCCACTTCTGTGTCCGCCCCGCTGTTTGACTGACAGCATACACCCGCCAATCACAGTCGCGCACACACTCACGCCCACCTAACATACACACTCATACACAATCTGCCCTGTAATGGCATTTGCTGTGTGCTCTCTGTTGACCATAATACACAATACCTTGATATCAATGACAAAAAAGACAATTCAATTCAAAATCCACAAAGCAGTGAACCAGCGATAATCGAAGCTGGAAGTAGCGAGGGGTCTCTGTATACTTCCACGGCAGTTGACGACTTTAAATAATTCCAAATTCTTGTTTCTCGACCAAGGCTCTGCAAACTCTCCAAATAAGGGGTCCTGCATGAAGGGGTCTGTGATGGGGTCCCCAATGCAGCCATCACCTGTGAAGGGATCTGTGATGGCGTCCCCCATGAAAGGGTCTGGAATGGAATCACCCATGAAGGGGTCTGGAACGGCATCGCCCTCCTCCAGTCCATCTAAGAGTCCTATCAAATGGACCCCAATACAGAAACTCAGCCCGTATCTGAGCAAGTAAGTTGAAACTGCTTCCAGCCTCCGACCACATTATCCCACAATTAATTTGACACATTTTTGAGTCACTTTGTTACGTAAGAGTGAATCCTCGACTTGCATTGTCATCAAAGCTCCCCTACTAATTCTTTCTTGTTTCTTTCACTTCTGTCATTGGTGCAGCTTTTTGCCTTCAAGTTCTTGATTTGAGTATGACATTTTCATTTCCTTTACTCTCTATCATTTAAAAGCTTCTTTAATTTATTTTTCTCCTAAACTCATCCGATGCCAAGTGTTTCTCAAAAAGGAAGTGCCGATGCCAGCCATTTTTTTTGTCATTTTGACTCATTTTTGAAGGTCTACAGAAAATGCAGTTCTGTTGCTATCTGACATAGCACATATCAAAAGAAACCTTCAACCCTTATCAGTTTCCAGATTTTATCATTGTTTAATAAACAACAGTGGAACATTGCTAAGTATCTTGAAAATACTCGTTTCCAAGAAAACATTTGAGAAAAAGTATTTTTTGTGAAAGGATCAATTTAAAGCAGAACTTTCACTTAGGTGTTTGTTTTTGCCTTAGTGATAGATCCAAGAGCTAAACAATGCTTTCCATATACACAGGGACACTTTTCTTGCAAAATAACATTTTATTGTACAAAGACTGAACTTTGCTGGAACTTTTCAGCGCCAATTTTGGTCACCATGGCGATCACATCCCTGCAGGCATTTGTTTTGTCCCCACGATGATGGAGACGTCGTCATTTTTTTGAAACAAAAAAAATCTCGAAGAGTTAACTGTATTTATCTAAATCATCACTACTCTGACCACACTGCCTCACTATGCCTATACTTTATGTATGGGCTGCCTACACACTTCAATTGCTGCATGCAAGACTAGGAAGTGGGGGCTCCCTCGATATAGAATAGAATAGAATAGAATAGAATATGCCTTTATTGTCATTGTTACAACATGGGATATGCTGTGACAACGAAATTGGACGACTCCAGTCCCACATTTACAGTGAGGATAAAGAAACAAAGGAACAAAGTACTAACTGACTTTGTTGTCCTCGGCGGGGGGGTGGGGTGTTTGTTGTGAGGGTCAAACAGAGTTCCCGGACACAACCGAATGTTTGATCTTACATTACACAGTCCAGCGTTTTTCCGAATTGCTCAGTCCACAATTTAGTAGATTTGGGAGTCCACAATTGAAAGGATTTGGGAGTACAGTCAATAAACATGCCCGATTAAAGTCGCCGTCAACGATAAAGCTCCGTTGGGGTAGTGCAAGCTGATGTTTAGCAGCGGGCAGGAAATATAGCGCTATGCTAACGTTAGCATCTGGTGAAACTGTTAGCGGTGGAAAGTATACAGCAAACACAAAGACCACAGTTAACTCTCCCGGTACATAGCTAGAAACTCCATATCGAGTGAGCATTGTGTATCAATGGTTCCGCTATTATTGTAGTGTGTAGTCTCCAACCCCTGTTTTTACCGGAGTCTTCGTCTCGTTCGAGCCGGTGATGTAATGCGGCGTCGGGAAAGCCAAGACTCCGTGATGGCAAAAAAAAGTCCTCCAATTCCGGACGTTGTTGGTGGCGATCCGCAGCTCAATTCACTCATTGTGGACGGATGGATCTGGCGTTGGTTGAACATGCTTGGGAGCGCTGGTCTGTGTGGTCGCCTTCTTAGCTTAGCTCAGCCTTTTCTCCGTCGTTGTCATTGTCGGCAGGCGGCAAATCTTCCAGGGAGATCCGGTGGTCTCTGTATATCCCTCGGGATGTAGTGGATATTATTGTAAATGCGAAGGGAGTCGAAGGAAAAATAAGATATGTGGACAAAGATCTGATCAAAGCCACTCCTGCCAACTAATGGTGATTTTTCAAACTGAAAACATACCTGGAGGCTTGATACTTTCTGATGAGCTTCGCCAAACTCTTTACAATAGTTGGAAAAAAAAAAAAAAAATCCGCTTTGGCACTCGGAAACAATGCTTATGAAAACGTATTTAAATGTTATGGCACTTATGAGTTAGGGACAAATCCGGGTGTTCCTGATGCCCAACTTGGCAGATGTGCCTTCTTCTTTAGTTCTTTAAAAATCAACTTTGTCTGCCTGTTTTTTTTTTTACCCTTCTTCTCCTTTGCCCAACATTAAAAAGACATCCGAGTCCTTCATGGCGTTACCCTGGGAATTGCTCAGTTGTGCAGCTGTGCCTTGGCGCCTGATGCGAGCGGCTGGGATGCTCATTAGTTGAAAGCGTCTCTGCCTAAGCCGCCTGAAACTTTTTTATTTTTTTATAAGTGTTTGTGCAGGAGGCCACACTGTTTTTCCAACGTGCGTGTGAAATGATTCCGAGTTTGTTACCTTCATTTCTTTTGTCATCGGTATGTCTTCGATCACAAAAAGGGACATGCCCCAAGAAGATAGCTTATGTAGGCCAAATTTCTCTCTTTTTTTATACGTTTTCAGTGTCTTGTGGGCGTCAGCTTTAATTATTTCAAAGAAGCATGTATGTATTATGTAATAGATTTACAGTTATGTTTGCCTTTGGCCACAATCTCAGCTAAATAACACCTATGGTATAACCCTGTAAGCAGATGGAGCTTTAAGCTCACACCACATGTCCTGATGTATGGGGACATGTGCCTGATTATGCTAAAAGAAAATTCATGAAACGTTTATGTAAATCTACAGGATAGCGTTTACACATATATTCAGAGTGAAAACCCTCCGTCTTCTGTGTAGATCTAATTTTTACGGTGTTCAACCTTCCAGTTGGACCGTCAGAGCCCGAGTGACCAACAAGTCTGATATCCGAAACTGGAGCAACTCCAGAGGCGAGGGGAAAGTCTTCAGCTTCGAGATTGTGGATGAGAGTGTGAGCGATGTTGAACACGTGTTTTCGCGCACCTCCCCACGTTTACTTTAAAGTCGCTCACTCTGTGCGCAGGGAGAAATCAAGATCACAGCTTTCAATAATGAAGCGGATAAGTTTTTCTCCCTGGTGGAGCAAAACAAGGTGAGCTCG
Organism: Urocampus carinirostris; assembly: GCF_059441175.1. Classification (NCBI taxonomy): domain Eukaryota; kingdom Metazoa; phylum Chordata; class Actinopteri; order Syngnathiformes; family Syngnathidae; genus Urocampus; species Urocampus carinirostris. The sequence goes on from NC_142365.1 coordinate 9,564,428, forward strand.
GTTTATCTTTTCGAGTTTTCACGTGCACTTGAATGAGAAATGCTTGCTCAATAAGCAGCAGTATTATGAGTCATTCTTTTCAGAGGATAAATAATATATATTGCAGCCAATATCTGAAAGAAACCCTTTAACTGATTCTCTTGTATTTCAAGGAAACCCGATCAATGGACAAAAATCTTAATTCTAGATAATATACCACGTTTGTTTTATAACAATCTACAGTGTCTGAAACTCATGACAAAAAGTTACAGGACACCAGGGCAGACAAGTTGCCTGCCCAGCCATAAAGTTGCCTGCCCCATTTTTCCCAACTTGAAACACAATAAGACAACTAATCGCAAAGAGAAAAAAAACATTGTTGCAAAGTATTAATGATTGATAATCAGAATATATAACAGAACAACACTAATTAAGTTTATTATAAATCTACTAATAACATTCATTGCATGTACAGTGGAACCTCGGTTCTCGACCATAATCCGTTCCAGAGCCCTGTTCGAAAACCGATTTGTTCGATCACCGAAATCATTTTTCCCATTAAAAATAATGTAAATCGTTTTAATCCGTTCCAACACCCTGAATGTTTACCTTGAATGTTTAACGTAAACTTAAGGCTAACCCAGGCTAATCGTACGTTCGCGTTATCGTTATCTTCCGTATGAAAGATTACGCTAACATGAACGTGTAAAAATAAAAACATCAGGTCGTTTACAAGTCATTTAGCACCCGGGTCTCCATAACAAGTGGTGAGCGGTTCATTGGAAAGGGGGCTCCGTTCTAACACCCTCAATGTTGGGCTCCGTTCCAACACCCTTAATGTTTACCTTGAATGTTTAACGTAAACATAAAGCTAACCCAGGCTAATCGTACGTTCGCGTTATCGTAATCTTCCGTATGAAAGATTACGCTAACATGAACGTGTAAAAATACAAATAAAAGGATAAAGAAAAGAATTATGAATAGGATTTCTTACCTTTGTGGTGGTCAGCAGAAGGCGCAGGTGGACGGTGGGGAGGAAAATAATTGTTTGGAAGGATGTTCTTTTTTCTTAAAATACCGATCTAATGACACTTGCTTCTGCCTTCTTTTGAGCACTTTTCTAAAGTGACTCATGACAGGCATAATTAGGGGCTAAAACACTTGGTACACCTATATTAAAAGCGAAAGCAAAACGAAGCCCGTCCGCACGCGATAACAGTTGGTCACAAAAAGAGCGATCTACACCCATACGCCGCTCAGCATCGCACCCTAGCGTACGCACTCACGCATTACCGGCGTTCGAACTCCGATTTTTTTGACCGAACAGCGAAACAGGAATTTCTCGAAATTTTTGGTCGGACTCCGATTTGTTCGAACTGAGCGGCGTTCGAAAACCCAGGTTCCACTGTATATGACATCGCTGTTTTCCATCTTCCATCAGTATGTGCCTGTATTTGCTCATTTGCTCAAGACGTGGGTTCTGACTCGGTCCTGTTTTCCAGTTGGTATATCCTGTCCGGTATTGTTCCCGTTTATTTTGTCCTGTTAAATATCGGTTTCCCGCTTCGATCCCGTCCATGTTTGTCCTGTTTACTTCGATATCCTGTTTCATTATCAATCCTGTCTGTCCCGTCCTGTCCGGTATCGACTTCATCGGTCCGATATCTGCTCGGCCGATTGGAATCGATCTTGTCGGTCTCTGGCTTCCTGTCTTTCCACGCCAGACCGCTGCCTGACGTGCATGACTCCTCATTTCCTGTAAAATAAAAGGCTTGTGTGAGAACGCCACACTTTTGGATCCTGATCCTGTTCCGGTTCCTGACACCTTGATATTTTTAATTGATTTTGTATTGTCGACCATGTTTTAATCCTTCCCTTAATCCATTCATTCTAGAGTTTTAACTTCTTCCACATCACAACTGATCTGAATGGTAAGGATTCCACAGGGACATTTGGACAAGACCGCTGCTCCATGTCCACCCATATTTTAACTTTGTATCTAGTAATCCACAGAATAAGATCTCTAATTTCAGCTGCCCAATAATAATTTTAATATTGGTAGATCCAAGCTAAATGAGTTTTGTATTTATTTCTACGTCTCTTATATTGCCAAAGAAATTTTGATGTCAATTTATGTAATAATTTAAATGTGGAGCCCGGAATCAGAACAGGAAGAGACTAAAACAGAAATAATTGTCTTGGTAATATCTTCATTCTAATTGTTTCTACCCTCCCAATAAGGCATAAGGGCAAAATCTACCACAGTTTTTAAATATACTTATTTTCTCGAGATTATTTTCGTGATTTTTTCTAGACTAATTTGCACTTTTGTCACCGTTTTGTGTGGCTGGCGACAGTTTTCGCGATGCTAGCGTCAGCATGTAGCTTTGGCGATGCTAGCATTAGTGCATTAGTTGAATTGCAATGCTAGCTGCTAATTTGACCCGGGTCTCTGAAGCAAATGGGTCAAATCATTGCATGCAAATGTGGCCAACCACATCATTTCCCATGTCCAGCGAGAGCTAAAAAATCTCCGCGCCTCTAAAAATAAACGATTCAAAGGAGTTCTTTGACCCAAAACTTCATCCCCCACGATGTCTGTCAACTACGATATCCGTAAAGTGATGAGTCAGCGCCACTAGACGCCAGTATTTCCATGTCAATGAGTAAAATGAGAAATAAATGATCGTGAAAACGTCCAAGTTTTTGTTATTTTGAGATAATTCCGTTCCCGTATTATGCTCGTATCTAGATTTGCGTGTATCTTGAGCGAATTTTCCCGATATGAAAGAACTGAAAACCAATGATTTTGTTCCCGGCCTCCCAAAAGCATCCAAGTAAATCCTAAAAAGCTGTAAAAATATCTTCTTTTTAACTAGAAACACGTTTAAATAGTAGTTGAAGGTGAAAATACAGTAATACGATAAATAGGATGATAATAACATCACTTTAAAGCCTAGAGGTAGGGTCTCGAAATTCTTGTAAACTGGCTTTTCTCGCATTTAAGGGGAAACCTTTGGCTCTCATAGCTCACATGTAGAGGTCTCATTGTATCTATTCATTTTATATATATATATATATATATATATATATA